>NC_056729.1:1525098427-1525299910 GCF_019279795.1 Protopterus annectens
TCCCAGGCTGACACGTTAACTACATTTACATTCTTAACATCCCCCTTTTTTGATCTTGCAGCTGGTCAGGAACAGAGCAATAAAAATACATTTGCATGTTTAAGTCTAGCAGTTTAACTCTTGGTTAAAGCAATAGAAATAATTTCTTCATCTAGACTTTTCGGCACCACTGTCTACTTGAAAGGGTCACCACAGGGTTTACTTTGGTCAGTAGATTGCACTGTTGTCACATTTATTTCCAGTTCCACATGTAACAGTATTTCTTTACATTGAAGACACAAGCCTGTATTTTACATTTATATTTACAAATGCCAGAATTATGTATCAAATTCTATTTGGCTAGGCTGGCAGCCTTCACCCATCTCTACCCAATCTTCATATATGCGTATGTATGTGTATGTGTGTATGTAATTTAAACTAGCCATTCTGTTTGTATGTGCCTGTATTGCTGTATGAGACAGAAGGTATGTTTGTGTGTATTGCTGTATGAGTGAGTAGGTGTGTGTGTGTGTGTGTGTGTGTGTGTGTGTGTGTGTGTGTGTGTGTGTGTGTGTGTGTGTGTGTGTGTTTTGCTGTGTGAGAGCAGAGAGAAGGTAGGTCTGTGTGAGAGAGTAGGTGTGTGTGTTGCTGTGTGAGAGCAGACAGAAGATAGGTATGCATGTGTATGTGAGAGAGCAGAGAGAAGGTAGGAGTGCGTGTGTGTATAACATACCTCTGAATTGTCCAGATTTAGCCTCATAATTTTGGTCTGTTTTTCATAAAATTTGTGTTTTCCGGCAAATCACAGAGGATTAAAGTTGTTAAATAAGCACATATATATGATTTTCAGACTTCACATCCTTCAGAAAATGCATGCTAACATATCTTGCTATTCTAACAACTTTCTAAGTTAAAAAGAGCAATATTTAAAATCTATCCCTATTTTTGGACCATTCTATCCCCATTATTTTGAGAGGTATGCATACCTCTCAACTGTCCAGATTTGTGGCTCATAATTTTTTCTATTCCTCATAAAATGCGTTGTTTTCTAACAAATCACTGAGGATTGAAATAACTAAATAATGTCATACATTTGAGTTTCAGGCTTCATTTCCTTCAGAAAATGCATGCTAAGACAAATAATATTATTCTAGCAACTTTCTAAATCTATAAGAACAATATTTATAATCTGTTCTTATTGTGGGGCACTTGTCCCCCCCCCCCCCACACACAGACACACATTATTTTAGGCTTTGTCCAGGTTTCTTGTGCTAAGACGTTGAGAGGTATGGATGTATGGGATGTAATGCCCTAGTTGGGGGGTGGATGGTTAGTCTATTAACTTGATCAGGCTTGACCCTGTAACTTGGTTACAAGAGGCAAGATCCTTAACCCTCTACACCAGCTACCAGACTACTGAAGAAATTGTGAGCTTCTGTGGAGACAAGAGCCTGAATCCTCTACAGCAACTACTGACTGCTGAAGGAATTGTGAGTTTGAGTTTCAGTACATTTTCAGATAATTATGAGTTTCAGTGCACTTTCAATGGATTAGGAATTTCAGTGCATTTTCATTGAATTTTGAGTTTCAAGAGAAGAGAAGTTTACTGTTGCTCATGCTAAGTCTGTTTTTAATGTGCAACTAACGGTTTTGTTTAGCAAATGGCGGTCACTGTTTATGCAGTAGAATTTGAAAGCAGTGTCAGTAGCATAATTACGTTTGGTGCAGAAGACTGTGGATTCTACACCCACACCATGTATATGGAGTGCTTCTATTGCAGTGCCCTTTAGATTGCGAAATATTTGGTGCATTTTAAGGGGAGATAGGGGTTCTACATTCATGTGTGTCCTCCTTTGTATGAGATGCTTAATAATTATAAACTTGTCAGTTTGTCAGTCATTCCCTATTACAATATTATCAGCTTACCAATTTTTTTAAATGTAACATAAGCAATTAATTCTTCAAGGGCAGCATGTACTGAATTTGTAGATGAAACACTGAAATGTATAGTTGTTTGCCAGTAGCAAGCTCTTCATTAATTACCAATCTCTTTAATGTGGAATTATTTACATTACATTTACTTCTGAAGAGTTTGTGCTTATTGACTGATACTGGTGGACTGTAATGGCAGAAGTTTGAGTAGCCTTTTATGGTTAAAATGTTCTGAAATGGGCAGTTTTGTCATTATTGGGTCATACATTTTGTTTTATTGCTTACTGGAAAAATGTTCAAAATTACAGATTTAAACCACATTCGAACAAGTGTATTATACGAGGACTATAATTTATATAATCAGGAAGGTGAACCAAAGAACACATACATGCACACATGGTCCTAAAAATGTGTGCAAGGAGCCTATGGTTTGAAAACAGTCCAAAGGTAAACTTAATTCTCCACTGGCCAGATGCATTTTATTTGAATGTAAATTTTAATACCATTTCTAAGAATATGAGTTTAAATGGCAGAGAAGTTTATTGATCACGCTAAGTCTGTTTTCATTCTGAGACTGTAATGTTTGTTTAGCAAATGGCTATCAGTGTTTGTCCTATTTTATTTCCATTTCTGTAATCATTGTAGAAGTAAATAAGAAAACAGTATGGACACTGTTAGCTTTGAACAGTGTTTATGGTAAATGGGGAGAAATAGCCAAGTAATGGAACACTGGAATGGCTGGGGAGGGAGCTGCTGGGGTGGGGGGAGTAGGGGGGTGCTGCAGGAAGGGTTGCTCTGTGGGGGGCCAATCTATTACCCCACCCAAGACCCCATTTGTTCCTGAATTACATCTGCTGGTTTATTGCTAGTTGTACATACATCCTGGGGACAGATTGTGAGTCATGGTTTTATCAGGCTCCTTTGCATCTCTTACCTATAATGGAGATGCCAATGTCAGAGGTGGTACAGCTATATATATAAGAATGAGCCTTGTGGTGAAACAGGAAGAGCCCAGGCAAGGCTGCCACATACAGCATGTCAGCCTATGCACTCAATAATGACATCTACCAAGGCATTTCCTCTCATGGATATGGATGCTCCCTTCTCCAAGAGTATTGCAGAGAGAACAACCTGTAACATAGCATGGTGGTTCCTACAGGTGAATGCCCAGCAAGAAACAATAAACAGGCTAGGATAAAGATTTCACTGTATGTTTGTTGGAGTATTTATCTTTTATATCAAAATGTACTTCAGTTAAGGTAGAGGGAATGGTCTGTTTAAGCTGAAACACCTTAGTTTAAGTGAACTGAAATCTTTGCCTTCTTCAGGCCATTGTAGTTATAGGATGCCAGAAGTCATTTGGGAAAACACAGACGAGTTTGTAATAGTTTTGTGGAGTACTTTTGCTGAAAAAGAGACTGCCTGAAGTCAGAGCAATTAGCTTCAAGATGGGAGTTCAGAAGCAGGTCCATATTTGCCAGTAGAAGTCCTGGTAATGGAAAACCTGGAGGATGTTTGAGATATTCTATTAAAATAGATTTTTTAATGTGTTTTTCTAGAGGAAGCCCTGGTGATACAGACGTTGAATTTCAAGGACTATTTGAAATGTTTTGAACACCTCCCCAAGCCTTTTGGCAGTTTGGTTATATTACAAGTAAAGACTTTGCAATGGCCACCCCAAGGTACTTTTTTAAAGTCTGTCAGCACTGAGAGAGAGACATTGAAACTCTTTGTTAATTACCACTATTAATATGGCTGAAAAACAACTGTCAGTTTTGTTACAAGCATCCTGTTTTCTGTATCATTACATGTTGGTTGCATTTGATGAAGTCAGAGTTTTTATTTGTTCATAGGTTAGTGCTAAGCTAACTGCCCTTACGAGCCATTGTAAGCCTAGCCAATTATCCCTTGTGAGACTCAAACCCTGCACCTTGTGTTTGTAAGGCAAGTACCTTAACCATTAGGCCACCCTTCCAAACTTATGATGTACCAATAAAAGCCTACTGTTCTATATTCAGTCAGGTGTGTTCCTTGTCTGAAAATTTCACACACTGTATCATCAGAGTTTGTTACCTACATGTTTTGTCAGTGCAGCCAGAGTCGCCCTGCTGACCATGTGCCTTCTGTTGCCTCACTGGATCTTCGACTTTTGGAAGCTGTAAACGCATGAAACATATGACATCAGTGTGTGAACATAGATTTGTAGTTATACTGTCCCCTGTGGGCATACATACTATGACACCTGATTCAAATTATTACATGTTACCTGTAGCACAAATCTTGCTGGGCAGAATGTTGTGCTTTCAGACTGAAAGTTCTGCAGGAGGGAGGTGCAGTTTGCCAACAGCCATAGCTACTGTATCACACTATAGTAGTATGGTCAGGGCTAACTGGTATATCAGTTACAGACACATGGGTAGTTGGTGCCAAGCCTGAATTCACATCAAAGCCACTACCTGGTACGAGGGGCTGATCCTCCTGTGTGCTTCACAACACCAAATACACCTCATCCTCTTCTAGCCACTTCAGTATTTGTGGAACACACACTGTAGTATTCCAGTGTACCACAATGTCACAAGCCTTCTGCTGTGCTAGGAAGAGCATATCTGTAACCCTCATTTGAACCTGTTATAGGAATTTATAATGGCATCCCACAGCATTCACATTTACATTGTGCCCTACCAGATCTGGTCCCTATCTTGCTGTTCTGCACTGCCTTTGGCCCATAATTGTGTCGCATGCATGTACAGGACTGCAGTCACATCATTCTCCTTGCCTCTGAACTTCTAGAGGCACTGCCTCCCCCAGGTGGCTATATCTCTACTTGTGCTCCTGTGCATAAAGCATGTCCTTTACTAGATGCATGTGCTTACTTATACCATGCATCTGCTACACTCCATGATCTGATCCCATTGTTTCCACTGGGATATCACATGTTGTTACTAGGCTTGGGCCCTATATATGGTATTATACCCTGAAGGTATGTAAGGTCATGGAAGTTTCTCACCTCATATATGACACAGTATCTCATGCAACATCCTATGGCCACTGCATTCCTCCACCAGGCATGCACAGCTGCACTATATAACTGTATAACTGTCTTGGCCCTACACAGAACTAGTGTGGGCATCTCTGTACCTCTGCATCTGCATGCCTTCAAAGGACTGGGTGCTACATAAAATCTCTATGTATGTCATATTTGAGTCAGAGGACCCATATCTGGCCCATCCTTTTCACATGTCAGATACACAAACAGCACATGGATTCTACATCCACATGACATGCAGTATGTACACTGCAGTGGTGCAACAGCTACTTTATAATCCCAATTCTCCTTCCTTGTCATTGTAATTTTCCACATCAAATCACCTTCAGAGGTATTACAATAAATTCCATTCCTATGTTTCACAGTGGTTTTCTGTAAGATAGTAATGGAACTTTATAGCAACTAATATGGGCTACATAGAGAGGTGAGAATGCTAATGAGGCTAGACAGAGCTGATGCCTGTAAAATGCTTAATCTGTGTACTGTACTATAACTAGCAGTTTAATATATGCCTGTACTATGTAACACAATGATTGTGGTATGTATGGACATCAACCAGGCCAGGGGAGTGGATGTAGTGCCTTAGTGCACTGTAATGCTGTGTTACAGGGCTTGTGTGTCATATTGCTTCACATAGTGAAGTGATCACAGGGGCATCCTCCTTTGAGAACTACAGGGATTCTGAATGGTGTACCATGGATAGCATTATTTGTATTGTTCTTCTTGAACAGGGACTTTGAGGAGTACCTGCCAGGAAGATATAACAGCCCCTTTAAAGATATGATGCCTCGTTTGGCCTGGTACAGGTGTTGTCTGAGACCACAGATATTACTTGTATAGGCCAATAGTGGAGGCATCTCTTTGATGACCTGCAGTGATTCCACCAGGAAGAAGAAGAAGCTCAACAGATACAACCAGGGATGCACTCAAGTATTTTATTTTGGGGCCATTTATCTCTCACTGTGTTATATACTGACCACCTATGCTTAACAGTACTTCTTTTCTTGTCTTGTCTTCTATTTTCTTTTCTTTTCCTTTCCTTTTATTTATAGCTGCTGAAGCCCTTTGTTTAAGTATAATTGCCTGCCACAGATGGCAGAAGTGCCTGTCCAGGCACAGGGGTGTATATGTGTTGCATACACTTCCAGTGTACATTTGCAATGCTGCTCATATCATATCTGTACCTTATCATATTCATACCATTGGATATTCCATGTGCAGGTCTAGTTGATGCAGAGGAGTTGGCACAGCTATAGTCAATTCAGTCTCCACCAGCCACTACAGCTGCTGCAGGACCACTGCAGCCTTCTGTATCTCATTCAGGAGGACTGAAGGCTCCTCTGCTGAAGATGGCATGGGAGGCCTCTCAGGAGGGTTGAAGACTGTTTATCTGAATTTGGGCAGGGAGTGTCACCTGTTGTAATACAGCAGCAGGTGTGAAAGCTAGTGGTTGCTGAGGTGTGTTGGCAGTGGGCAAACACGTGAGCAATATGAAATGCATTTCGGGAGTGATTTAAGAGCTGCATGTGTGGTACATTCCAAACAGTGGGCCACTGGAAGAACAACCAGCCCATGACAACAGCAACCCAAGTGCGTGATGCTTGTAGTTAGTGATCTCTCAGCTGGTTTGACAGCAAACCACAAAAGCAGTGAAAACTGTTCCCATACTAATGTTGCCTCTCCCTTCTGTGTCACTGCACATATGTCATTTATTGCCCAGCCCTCCTTATCTCCACTTGTTAACCATATGTCTGCATATGTCCATCCACTGACCACCCCTCCTTTTCAGTATGCACCACCCCTATCTCTCTTTGTCTGTTTGCAGTGTCTGCCCACAGCCACTAACTGCCGTTATTCCTTTATCCCACCTGAAGCCACCCTTCTTTACCTTTCCCTTCTACCTTTTCTCTTAATTATGAAATTGGGATCTATCCCACAAAAAATACCGTCTCTTCTCCATCATTTGTTCCTTATCTCTTATACTTGTGTTGTCCCTCTGCTTGCACAAAAGAAAATAGAGATATTACTTAGCTTTAAAAAAATTACCCTAGCTATAAAAGAAGTCTAACAAATACAACTTAAAAAAAATAAATAAATAAATAATAAAACACCACCAAGACCACCGATCCAAGAAGTAAGTGAATTTAATGAAACACTTAGCGCCTCTGCTTACACAGCCTTCCAAGCGTAAAAACACTACAAAATACTGTTTGTTTATATACAGCATATTGCACAAAACAATTAATCAATTAAACATACAATTCAAATTACATACTTCCAATTACAGTCTTTGCTGAGTCCCTGAGAGGTATTCTATTAACTCTTAGGGAGATTCTCATTATGTCCATGCTAGTGGAAAATATAATGTTTGTATTGATGGAAATCAATCTACCAATGCAGCTGTGAACAATGGAGAGCAGAAGAAAGTTTTCTTAGTGACAACTTATAATGTTATAACTGAGGAAATAGTTAAAAAAGCAAGTAGCTTGTAGCCTATGCTCCTAAGGGATACAATTTTGGATTGGTGGTTTTGGTGGTATTTTATTATAAAAGAAGTCTATACTGAAAACATTTTGATTTTGATACTAAGTATTTCAGCTGTAACAAAAAGCTCATTTTTTTCTGAAAGACTGACAGTAATAATGTGGTATTCTTTAATTACATTAGAAAATGTAGAGGGAAATTGTGACTGTAACATGTTGTGAATAAACTATGATGTGATCACTTATCAGGATATAGCAAATGTGCAAATGGAAGAGAAAACTATGCTAACTTCTCAATAAGTAAAGATATATATCAGAGTGCTATGGTAATTGCTGCCTCAAGCAAAATTCAAAAGTCATCTTCTGTATGATGAGAGAACATCTGATGTTTTTTCTAAACAAAAACAAGAAAATTATAATGAAACTTTTGTAATAGAGGCATAAAATGTTAAAACTGAGGAAGCTTGCAGTGCATATTGGGCAATAGTAATTTTAGATGTAACAGGCAAGAGATGGTGCCAGCACACCAAGCATAAAGCCACGAGATTAATCAAATAGACAGTATTAACAAGGTAGCCATTGGTTCAATGTACTCACAAACATCCTTCCCCAAAATGGGCTTACCCTTTATTTGCATTTGTTAACTGGGATGGTATGATTGGCCATAACCCCTTTTCAATGAAGGCTCAGGCTCCACATTAAAACAGACTTGTATACTCAGTGAGAGGGAGAGACAGAGGGAGATCTACAATGTTTATTAATGTCTCTCTCTTTAGCCTGATAGTCTTTTTACACCTCTTCACAAATATGCAACTGGATAATCAGAAAACTTACACATAGGACAGTGGTGCGATCAAGTGGCATTTCTACCCCCACTGGTGGGAGGTACACATCATTACCAGTATGGGAGGGTGGGTGGTATGTTCAGGTGACTAAACAGGGCTTTTCTGAACAGTAGTTCACTGGAATAGGAAGATGATTTTCTATACCTTTCAATGTCAGTTAATTCATGATTTCTAACAAGATGTGTACAAGAGCTCTGAATTAAAAAATTGCTATTTGAGTGCATTGATTTCTAGATTTTCTACAGCTGATGTTTGGATGTTTCCATTACTTTTTGATTTTGGAAGTATTATATTACAGTTTGTTGCATTTTAAATTTAGTTTTACTGCAAAAGTTGTTGGCTAGGGTCATTTAGGAAATATTCCCTTTGCATTTATTGATTGAATAGGAATTAGATGTAGCTAATTAGTGGAAAGAGCTGGGAAACAATTTTCTTATTTAAGGTATTCACCTACATTCCTCGTCAGCTACAAGAGCTCTGAGTTTATGACTGCTGTATGACTGCATTGATGTTTTGATTATTTTCCCAGCCACCTGTTCAGTTCTTGTTGTGCTTTTAAACTTGGAGCCTTTTTAGCTGCCCTACCCTACTGTAAATTAAAGTTTGCATGCCTCTCCCAGTGCTATTTCTTCTGAACACTAATAGCTCAAACTGATAAGGTGCTCCCATTAGCCTCTTAAAGCTCAGGTTAGCCTCTGTTGCATATCATCCTGTTTCAACTAGTGCAATCTGCAATATTTATGTGTATTGTTTTTTTCTTCATTTTTTTATTGTTTTAACCAAAAGTCAACTGTTGCATTTTTAATTTGGTCTAGGACCTTAGTTTTGTAGTAGCCCTCACAGCAGTGGGAGAATTGTGACTTGGTGCAGGATATGAGACTTATTTATTTCATTTCTAATGCTTTTTACTATTTGTATTTTACTTGGCCTGGGGTCCTTAGTATTATAGTATAACTCACAATAGTGAGAGAATTGTGAATTGCTGCAGGATACGAGCTTCATTTTTTATATTTCTACTTCATTCTTCTTTTTGCATTTGACTTAGTCTGGGAATCTCATATTTGTAGTATTATTCACAATAGTGAGAGAATTGTGAATTGCTGCAGGATCTGAGCTCCATTTGTTAAATTTCTACTGCATTATTTCTGCTTACATTTTACTTGCTCTGGGCACCTTAGTCTAGTCTTGTAGTATCACTCACAATAGTGACAGCATCGTAAATTGCTGCAGGATCGGAGCCTCATTTATTACATTTCAAAAGCATTTTAATGTTTGGATTTTAATTGGTCTGTGGACCTTAGTCTTGTAGCATCATTCACAATAGTTAGAATTATGAATTGCTGCAAGTTCTGAGCCTTATATATACAATTATAATGCATTTTTACCATTTGCTGATTGGATTCCTCACTAACTCATTTCCTATAACCTGAGCTGAACTGAGCTGTGCAGCAGTGGTTTGCAGTCCTGTATAGAAGCAGACACCTAGAGTTGTAATTTTCCATATAAAATGTTTTCTGTTGTTTTATCAAATATCTAGCTGGGTGTAAAGCAGCTAGTTTGCCCGCTGAGAAACATTAACCCAAGAGTATTGTTTTAGATCAATCCTAGACCTCTCCTCTCAGCCCAGCAAATTTAAAGCCAGACTAAACCACTGCCATAGACCACAAAGGATCTACAGCCAAGGATGCGCACTTTGTTACTATCTCTGTAGCCGGCTTAGTGGAAATGGGCATCTTGACACAATGTAGCAATTTTATATTTGCTGGCAACCACCTTATTCTTAAGCAGACTGACACAGTGTATATAAGAGATTTGATTACGCTATGTCTTTGGAGGCAAAGCTGTTACATACAAATACTCATATCTTCAAGCAGGTTGTCAGTAACAAACACATTATGCCTACTATGGATCAGACATACACACTCTCATATGCTGAGTCTCTTAAATGCAAACTACACAAACTTCAAAAACTTCCCATACTCAGCCCTCAGCAACCTCCCAAACACTCTAGAAAGACAACACTCCCCAGGACACATACAACTACATCTCACAATTCATTGACCTCTAAGCCCTTAAGGCAAACTGACACACAACCCAATATATTGGTCATTGCAGACTCTATTGTCAGACACATTGATGCCCCCTCACTATGCTGATCAAGAAGAGAGTCACAGTCAGTTGCCTATTGGGGGCAAGGATACACCAGATCACACATGCACTCAGGACATTGAACCCTAAGTACCAGTTTGACTCTATTATAGTCCTTTTGCACATTATTGACTGAAGACCTCCCTGGACTATGCAAAGAGAGACATTCTAGAGCTTTTAGATTGTGTCCTAAGCAGGTATTAGCCTATCATTGTACTTTCTCCAAAGATGATACCACAATATAAACAGAAGATGATTGACTTTAACAAGTGGCTTAATTACTGCTATCATTCTAAAGGGGTCCAAAATTTGTCAGCTTGGGACAACATGATAGACTCTGCTGCTTTACTTGGGATGGTCTGCACCTATCACTGCTAGACTTTCGGATATTGTCCAAAACATTTTTATACTGCCTTTTTTAGGCAATGTCCATCTGATAATGCTTTCAACAAAGCACATTCTATGCAAAATAAACTAAAATTGGTACTGCTCAAAGCTAGGAGTTTCAACAAGAAGTTCCACTCGCTGGAAGCACTCCTCACCCTGGAGAGCACTGACATCTGTGCAGTTACTGAGACTTGGTTTAAAGTCATGGAAGACACCTTAGCAGTACAAGGCTATAATGACTTTCACACATTTATCCAGCTGCCAGGCAAGAAGAGACAAGCAGAAGAGGTGTATCAATTTGCATAAAAAGTAAGCACACCTCAAGACTGCTCAAACAATATGAAATTCTTTAGTTACTCCTTGTCCAAATAATCTTAGGTAAAGTCCAATACCATATCCTTGCTAATTATAGGTCCCCATCTATGACCCAGGATAACCATACAACATACTTGAATGTACTATTTAGCCCAATACCATATTCATCAGTGACTTCAACTATCCCACCATAAACTAGGATACATACATAACCACTAACATGCAGGTTCAAAGATTCCAGAATTTTGTCAATGCAAACACCCTGGAACAGCTAGTCTGCAGACCTACTAGGGGTGCAAACATCCTCACAAATATGATAGAATGTTGCACCTCCCTCCCACCTTTATGTAATGTTCTCACTGGTCAGATCAGATCACAAAGTGGAACTAAATATAAAGGATGAACTCTCAGCAAACCACAGAATGTTTAAGAAGATTTCCAAGTCTACCTACCTCCTATTAAGTGAAGGTATAGCTAAATTCCAAGCCTCCCACCAAACTCAGAGAACACACTGGCCTATGCTAAAGTGTTTATATAAATCCTGTGCAAGCATGTAAATAACTGTATAGAAACAGCAGTATTGAACTAAAATAAACTTAGGACAAACTCCAAAAATAAGGCCCCTTACAACAACAAAAAGGAAAATCCTGTCCAAAAATAAGAAGGTCTATGTCTAAAAGACAAAAAAAAAAAAAATCCATCATCCATGTGATGCCCCTGCACTGGCCCAGTAATCAAGGAGCCTCAATTCTCTCCACTGACAACAGTGAGGGACATACAAAATGGGAGGATGACAAGTAAACACACAGTAAAGTACAATTTCCCTTAAGAGCACACAGAGATCACAGTCAGTCTGGGGCTGGTTTCAACCTCTTTGGGTTGAGATCTCAGCCAAGGGGTCAAGGCAAGACCTCCAGCACCCTCTCTGTCCAACCAGTGCTTCGTGTCCCTGCCCAAGTAGATGATACACACACACACACACACACACACACACACACACACACACACACACACACACACACACACACGCACACACGCACACTTTGAGATTTGATTTATATACAAACACACAAACACTCATGGGGAAGGCTGGCACAGGTTTGCTAGCTATGCCCCCTTCTGCCCAGACTATAAGGTAAACACTGCCACCAACCCCTACTTATCAGATACTTTACGGCCCTTACAAAGGGTGACCAATCCTACTGTGTAATGTTACTATTATCCAAATGGTAAGTGTGACCAAGACTAAGGCTATTTAGGAGTGGCATAGTGTCACCAAATACATATGCAAGTACTCTGAGAGCTTAAATATGTCTCACAAGTATCAGCCACAAAGATAGGTTTAAATATATTTAATAATAAAAGAACAAGACAATACTCAAACAACACAGTAAATGCAGAGTTCAGAATCACAGGAAATATTTTAAAACAACATTGCAGGACAGTCTCAAATGAATACATAAGACATCTAAACTAATCTTTACTATATTCCTATCTCTAAATACATTACTTTTCCCTAGCTACTTACTATTAGCAAGGAAATGCAGA
Organism: Protopterus annectens; assembly: GCF_019279795.1. Lineage (NCBI taxonomy): Eukaryota > Metazoa > Chordata > Ceratodontiformes > Protopteridae > Protopterus > Protopterus annectens. The sequence continues at coordinate 1,525,111,111 of NC_056729.1, forward strand.
TGATGATGAATGGATGTTTCTAGGTCCAGAACAAAATACAAAATACCCAGACTTTCTCTGAGGGAGTTCTTAAATTACTATCAAACATTACTGCTGGGTCATCTTGGATGACATCACTCATTGTCACCTGCCTTCAGTTCCCAAGCTAACAGATACCAACAGAATTTTAGCATCTCCGTGTGAGAAGTACATATCTCTCAGATGTGCAGCTGCTAGGAAGCTATAAAACACTTTACATTTTAAACCTAGTAATTAAGATTACTTTCAAGACAATAGAAAAACTTTTAGCTCTAGACACTGTGTCTGCTTGCTCCTTTAAAACTAAGAGATAGCACAATCGTAAAACATTTTGATTACAACTTATTTTCTTGAAGTTTTGCAAGTTAACTCTGTATGTTCCAGCTTCTACTATTAAAACATACATTTGCACAGGTATATAGTTTATATACATTTCTGTTCTTTTCCAGTAATGTACACTGTGGTTACATTCTTGGAGCTCAATAAATAACATACGGTTCTGTATAAATCATAGCAATATTCACAAATGACATAGAATTATTTACAAAATTCCAGCTAGATGGGTTGACAGTATCACAATACCCCCCCCCCCCCGAAAACTCAAGCTAGTTTTTTAAGTGCCCCTTGAGCCTATCTGGGAATACCTTACCCCATTATCTGTATCAACAGCGCATCTGCGTTGGCATTGCTAACACCACTGTGGTGCTGCACTGTCATACCATATGCTTGCAACCCTAGGCTCCACCTTAATAACTTGACATTTTGCTGGTTGGCTCAATGTAGCTATGTTAAGGGATTGTGGTCTGTAACTTCAGTGAATTTTCTTCCATAGAGATAAGGTCGAGGTTTCTGCAGTGCCCACACTATGACAAGACATTCCTTTTCTAGAGCTGATAGCATTCCTCCCTCGATTGTAGCCTACAACTGAAATATACCACTGGGTGCTCTTCTCTTTCAGAGGAAACCTGGATAAGTACAGCCTCCACCCCATGGTTTGAAGCATCCACCTGCACAACAAATTATTTGCTGTAATCTGGACCGGCTAACACAGGGGGTCCTCCCAAAGCTCCTTTAAGCTTCTGGAATACCTGCTCACATGCTGGGATTTACACTACCTTATCTGGCCTGTTTTTCCTTGTCAGGTCTGTGACGGGAGTGGCTATGGGACTATAACTGGGGATGAACTTTCTGTAGTACCCTGATGTCCCTAAGAATGCCCTCACCTGCTTTTTGGTAACAGGGGCAGGCCATGCCTGAATGGCTTCCACTTTGGCAGGTTCTGGCCTGATCTTACCACTCCTCACTCTATGTCCCAGAAAAGAGACCTCTGCCATACCCACTTGACATTTGCTGAGCTTAATGGTCAACCATGCCATCTGTAGTCTGCCCGGCACTTCCCTGACATGCTGAAGGTGCTCTTGCCAGGAATTGCTGTAGATGGCAATATCATTTAGGTAAGCAAGGGAAAAATCTCCTGCTCCTGCTAGGACATGATCTACCAGCCTCTGGAAAGTCACTGGGGCATTTTTCATCCCAAAGGGCATCTTCGTGAACTCATACAAGCCAAAAGGAGTCACAAAGGCTGACCTGTCTCTAGCACTGGGAGTCAAGGGCACCTGCCAGTAACCCTTGATAAGATCAATAGAGGTAAGATACTTAGCCCCACCCAGCTTATCTAGGGCTTCATCTATCCTAGGCATTGGGTAAGCATCTGACTCTGTGTGATTATTTGATTTCCTGTAGTTCACACAGAACCTGGTGCTGCCATCTTTCTTTGGTGCCAGCACCACTGGGGAGGCCCAGGAACTGCTGAACCCCTGAATTACCCCTAGTTCCAACACTTCCTGTATCTCCTACCTCAGAGTCTGTTTGACTCTCTCAGGCACTCTATAAGGGGCCTGCTTAATAGGCCTTTGGGATCCTGTATCCACATGGTGCTGCTCCAGGTGGGTGTGCCCTGATTTCCTAGTGAACATGCCCCTAAACTCCTGTAACACTGCTCCAATTTCACGAACATGGGTAGGGGATAACTGCTGGGACATTGCTACCCATTCCACTGAGGTGTCAGTCCGAGCCTCACTGAGAAGATTAGTCACCAGATCCCCTCAGACTCCTCCTGCAATCTAATGCAAATACTCAGCACAAGGGCCTCCCTATCATGGTAAGGTTTCAACATGTTAACATGGTACAATTTGTGCTCCTACCTCATGCCTAGCAGTTCTACCATGTAGTTAACATCACTGACCTTCCTTATTACCTTGTAGGGTCACTTGTTGTGTCTGACTGGAATGAGAACCATTACCTGCTGCTCTAGAACATACTCTCTAGCTCGAGCATTCCTGTCATACCAGACCTTTTTCTGCTGTTGGGCTTCTGCCAGGTTCTCCTGGGCCAAGCCCATGAGTTCTCTGAGCCTTGTCCTGAAGTTTAGGACATATGCCACAACATGTCACACTCACCCACCCACTCATCTCAAATAAAATCTAGAGGTCCCCTCACCATATGCCCATACAGCAACTCAAAGGGTTAAAAACCTGTGGATTCCTGAAGCACTCTCTGTAAGAAAACAACAGATGGGGTAGATATTGGTCCCAGTCCCTGTTAAACTGGCCTGCAAATGCCCATAGCATCATCTTGAGTCTAGAGTTTAACCTCTCAACAAGACCATTAGTATGGGGATGGTAGGGGTGGTCTTTAGGTGCTTCACCCCACAGTGCTTCCACAGACAAGCCAGCAGGTCTGACATGAAATTGGCACCTCTGTCAGTCAGTATTTCTTTTGGGAAACCTACCCTGCTGAAAATCTCTAACAAAGCATTTGCCACCTTTTCTGCCTCAATGGAGGACAGAGCCACTTCCTCACGGTATCTGGTAGCATAATCTATTATCACTAGGATATACCTTTTCACTGTGGAAAGTGGGGTACTCAGAGGCCCCACAATATCCATAGCTACCCTCTGAAATGGCTCCTCAATCACAGGTACAGGCATCAAAGTAGCTTTCACCTTGTCTCCTGCCTTGCCTATCTTTCAGCACTGCTCACAGGTCTTGCAGTACCCTGTTACATCTCTGGAAATCCCAGGCCAATAGAAGTTCTACATAATACATCTCTTTGTATGTTTTATGCCTATATGACCTGCAAAGGGAATATCATGGGCTATGGCTAGAAGTGCCAGATGGTAGGCTCAGGGCACTACCAACTGTTGTAGTTTGCTCCCTCAGGGGTCCACTCTCTATACAGTAACCATTTGTTCCAGTATACAGATTCCCCTTTCCCTTGAGAATCAGGTGCTTCACTAGCTATCTCCCTCAGGCCTTGTAATGTAGGGTCTGAGAGTTGAGCCTGTCTCAGCTCTCTCTTTGTAACCCTTCTCAGCTCCCCTTCCACAGGAAGCCTGGTATCCTCTAACAGTGGTGCCTCACTATCAGCCTGTGTACTACTACTACTACTACTCACCACTGCCCTTGCAGTTACTCAGTCCAAGGCAACATCATCACCCACAAGCAGCTGTGGCTCACCTTCAGTCTCACTGCTACAGGGTAGCTGCCTCCTTGAAGTAACCACCTCGCCGGTCCTGGCTACAAGTGTGTGGTCTGTCTGGGTCTCCCCCAGGCTACCAGACCCACATGCTTGTCTCCAAGCCTGACTGCAGGTAACTGCATGCACACATGGTACTGCATTATCAAATCATTCCATATCAGGACATCTGCAGAGATATCCTCAAACACACCTACTTGCTTGCTTCCTTTTCCACCCTCCCAATCAATTTGATCCCTAGCCAAAGGTATTTGAAATGGAGTCCCTCCTAAAACTCTGACTGGAGTAGACTGCCCAAGCAAATAGTACTCCTCTATAACCATGGCAAGCTTCACAAAGATTAGGTCAGAGGCTATGTCTCTCTTAGCCATGGCCTCTTTCCCATTCACTAAGATAGGATATAACTTCTTGTGGTAGCTTGGTACCCTTGTTGGCTAGAGACAACCTACTGTTGGCATTTTGTCATTCCCACTTAATGGCACTCCCGCCTTTTGTTCCTCACCTTGCCTCCGTGGACATCTATATGCTACATGGCCCCACTGGTTACATTTAAAACATTTAACCCTTGGTCTTGGATGTGGCTTCCCCTGCTACTGGTGGACTCTGCTGGGGCACTCTGGGCTGCCCACCATGGGTTTCCTCAGACCTATGAGCAGCACTGGGTGTCCCTTTCCTATGCAGTGATGCCCTGCTTGCTAGGATTAGGTCTCCCTTCTTCCCCAACTCATCTGTAGTATTGCATTGTCTATCAGCTAACCACATTCTCATGTCCTCAAGCAATGTGCTAAGGGCTTGTTCCCTCATCAAAATGTCTGCAGCCTTCAAACATGGTGACCTGACATCCACTCACCCACCTATGAAAATAAGTGCTTAGTTCAGCAATATATTCACACACACCTTCATCTGCCTTGCATCTATGCTCATGAAACGTTTTACTATAAGCGCCAGGTGTTAACTTAAAGCATTCTAACAAACACATTTTGACTGCATTATAATTTAAGCAATCATTATCAGAAGGTTTAGAAATTGCAGTTAAAGCTTTACCATGGAGTAAAGGGGTCAGGAACTGCACCCAGAGCCCTTGGTCAATATTATACTGTTTACAAACCCTTTCAAACATATGAATGAAACTATCAAATGAATACTCTCTGTAAATTGTGGAAGAAATTTACTGACCTTTGTTGCTTCTGGGGTTTGTTTACTCCCTTCCCCATTTTCTCCATGACTCTGGAGAAGAGTCAACATCTCCTTTTAATGTTGTCTCTGCCTCTCCTTCTTCTCAGCTTCCAGGCATTGCAGTATCTCATTTTCCTCACCTTCAGACTTTGCAATTTCTCATTTTCCTCATTCTCTGGACACCTCCATCTCTCTGCTGCCTCTTTTTCCAAATTTTTGGCCTCTCGCTCAAGTTTCTTTAACTCCAGATGGATTTTGAAGTCTTCTGTGGAAAGGTTGAGCTGTCCATTTTCTGAGAGTTGTACATCTCCAAGGCCAGTCTGATTGTCCTCCTGGTTGGTATTCTGCAATGCAGCTATGATTAAAGCTGCAATAATGTCTGCTTTAGTCAGGTTGGCATGCACCATTCCTTTAGCATGGCACATCTCAGCCAACTGGCTCCTTGTCAGCTTGCCATACTCCTCTGCTGACATGCTTGCCTGCTCTCCCTGATTAACTAAGCCAACAAAAAATAAAGCAATTGTGATATGAACTCTAAATGTTCACTGCATGGCTGATTGAGAGTACAAGCACCTTCAGTGACCACTGTACACAGGCTACAGGATTTCAATAGCCACACCACTACAAGCCAATTAATATGTGATGTGGCTAACTCACCACTGTCAACCAATTAATATGTGATGTGGATATCCCACCATCACCACCACCACTTAATATGTGATGCCCCTGCACTGGCCCAGTAATCAAGGAGCCTCAATCCTCACCACTGGCAACTGTGGGGGATGTACACACTGGGAGGATGGCAAGTACACACAGTAAAGTGCAATTTCCCTTAAGAGTACACAGAGATCACAGTTAGTCTAGGGCTGGTTTCTCCCTCTTTCTTCAGATCCCCAATAAATGGAACATCCTATACTAAACTGGGGATGTAGCAAATTTGCTGGCTGATAAATTTATCTCCAGTTTCACCCTCCCAAGTTTCTGATTTTTTTTTATTTTGTGTATCTTTCATTCATTTTTTTTACTATTATTTGGAAATTAAAAAGGTCTAAAAATAAACAATATGGATAGATAACTTCCTATTTAGCCAAATACTCCCTAGGGAAAAAGTTGAAACCCAGTGGGTGCAAAGTATTCCAGGAAGCTGCATACCTCACTCCAGGCCAATATGTAGCAAATTAAAATTTTGAGTAAACATATAATGCATTTCTTATACATAGCTTTACTCTTAATAAAGCTCATTGTTCAAATGTTTAATACAATAATCTTTTTGCAGGTGTGCTGGAAGTGAATGGAAAGGAAGAACGAGAGGCTTTTCAGAAAGCCAAACGACTCTTCAGGTCCTGCATGAATGAAAGTAAGTCATTTTTTATTTTTATTTTCTTTAAATCTATGTATTGTCCAATTCTTTTGACTTAATCACTTCCTTCTTTATTCCTTCCACCTCTTATTCATTCATACATGCTTTAATATAATACAAACTAGACATAGAGTACACATATTGTATCATGCAACACCAAGAAATATATAATACCTGGTATAATATTAATAAATGTGTACAAGAAGAAATTGGAATGGTAATAATGTTACAGTTAATGTACCCATGAAAAGCCACAGGAAAATATATAGTAACACATGCATAAATAGCCTGTGGGAAAAAAAAAAAAACAAGCTACCTCCTTTTTCCTCAAACTGCTCTTTCATTAATTATTACATTCACTCATTTAGGAAAATTATTAATGCAAATATATATTTAAAAATCTATTTTGATCTTTTAACACCATTTATAGTCATAAAGAACTTTCCACATAAAATATACAGAAAAAATATTCATTACTGGGAACAGGAAGGATTTGTTTTTTGGCTCCAATCTATCAAAGAACTAAAAGTTTTAGATATGCAAGTAATAAAAACAACATACAAAATTCCACAACAGGACTGGCTAACTTTACAGTATTCTGTCATATTTGCAAGATTTAAGTAGAATAATTAACAATTTTTCATTTAAAGAAATATCTAAATTTACAAAATGCATACATGAAATCATATATAATGACTTTGACATGGGAAACAGTATTTCAAAATTTTACAAAATATTGATAAACTATAAAACAACACCCAAAACCTCATATTGAAAATATATAACAAAAGGACACTCAATACAGTTAACTGAAGATATTAAAACAAATATCTTATTATCGATAAAATATACATACTTTACACAATACTGGAAAGTTTTTAATTGGAAATGCTTGCACAGGGCATTCTTAACCCCAGACAGAATCAGTAAAATGAGTTTATCCATAAAAGGAATATGTTAAGAGATGTGGGAAAGTACACAATGCAGATTGGAACCACATTTTCTTTGATTGTATTAAAATTAAGCCATTTTGGAATGGTATTAATACCGTTCTACAAACTTTATTTAATGAATCATTTTATTTAACTAAAGATCTTGTATTATTAAATGTGAATGAAGGTCCTCATTTGAATAGGTCAAACATGTACCTAGTATGGACTATACTTGCAATATCAAGGAAGTGTATAACAAGAAGATGGAATACAAACACAATACCAACTTTGGAAGACTTCTACGGCTTACTGAAGACCACAGCATTATTGGAAATTAAATTTAAAGAACTAAGAACTTATCCAAAACCATTTATCAACAACCCTTGACACTTGCATTGTATATTGACACTATACAATAATTTATCAGACACTCTGATAATGGATTGGACATACTTATAATGTAACTGTATACATTAACATCTGTTATAGTGTCAGGATAATGTAAATAGTGTACATAGTTATGTATAAATACTATGGAATTCATTCAAATGTATTTGAAAAATAAAAAAGAAATTTTGAGAAAAAAAACTGCTCTTTAATGAAAAAAAAATAAAACAAAAAATATTCTGTCTTAAAAATACAACAACTGAAGTCCCTTTCATAGCAAATTATTAGGGATGATAGTGCATGATAATCTTAAATTCAGCCTGCAAATACAAACACTCTTAGCAATGTGACTAAAATTACTTGCCAGTACTTAGCTCTTCCTCCTCCCTATTTTCACTTCTCTGTGTCAGCAAACTTATCAAACCTGCTGGACATGGTCTGTACTCATACCATGTTGCTAAGGCCTGGAACTCCTTACCTATAGCCATCTGGTCAACACCCTCCCTACACTCCTTTAAAACCTTTCTGAAATCCTTTCTATTCAAAAAGTGTCACTGATCTTGCTCAACCCCAGTATAAACTATATTCCTAAATATGAACAAGTACCTATTTATACCTTATACCTCTTTACTCCTCCTTCTTTATTCACTTCCTAATTTCAATCAATTTCTTTCCCCTGGCTCTAGATAATTATGACATAACCTTCTTTTCACTCTTAATCAATGTTTTTATATTATGTTATAGTTATTTAAACTGTAGATGTTTTTATATTACTGTTTTTGTTCTCCAAATGTTTTTGAATACTTTGGAGATTATCTCCACAGGCCTCCACTGAAAATGGGCACCTATGCGGTTGGAGGGTCCCAGTAATCAAATGCCAATAAATAAATAAATTGGTTGAGAAGACAGTAATGAAGAGATTGCATGCATTCTATTACTGGACATAGCATTGTCACTGAATTTCCTTCTTTTTTATGGCTTCATCCATTTATCTAATAGTAATCTCATTTTCTTACAGAATTCTCAACCTTTCAGATTTAATTTAAAGACAGTAGTTACTTTTAAGAGGAAATCTAATGACTGATCTCATTTAATGTGTCAGTTATAAGTACAGAAATGATGCATGCATCTCTTTGTCAGCTCTTACTCTGTCTACGTAGTTGCATTCTTATATTATTGATAAGTTCTTGAATACGTAAGGTGCATTGGGTGTGCCATGTTTCCTTTTCAGTATTAGGATGTGAATTAAACATTTCCTGATGAAAATTATTTTCCTCTGTAGTAAATATTTATTTATTTATTTATTTGTTTGTTTATTTATTTGTTTGTTTGTTTATTTATTTATTTTACATTGGTTTACCGGGTTAGTCCAACTAGGCAGGGTTGCCTGTTTTCAGCAGAGGGCTAGGGAGAAAAGCTCCATACAATATGACAATCAGTGACACATATATTAATATAAAAGACAATCCAAAGAGAAGGCTTACCACAACTTAGAAAAGAAGGTAACAATTTTGTCAAAGATTCTTATAGGAATTCTAGTAATATAGTGAAGAGATGAGAATGCTCACAACAATGTGACAGAAATGTTAAAGCTGAAGGACTTACTACATAGTTCCATAAGCATTGGTATAGCGTGTAATATAAAAGACAGTCCCAAGAGAAAGTTTACCACAATAGAAAAGGAAACTAACAATTTTGTCAAAGATTTTGTCAAAATATAAATGCTTGCAACTTTATAATTCTTGAATGGGGTGGAGAGGGGTGGTTCTTTGAGTGTGTGTGTGTGTGTGTGTGTGTGTGTGTGTGTGTGTGTGTGTGTGTGTGTGTGTGTGTGTGTTAAATACTTAAAATTTTGTAGTCTGCTTGAAATAGCTTGATTAATGAACTGTTGGATCCCCTTTTTAAATAAGTATTGCACTTTGATGCCAAATTCTTGCCAAAGTATTGTTTTATACAGCATGGTAAAACATGACAGAATAGTTCCAACTAACCATTAAGTATTGTGCTAAAACAGTGGAACACTCACTGTTAAATTATGTCCTGTAGTGGTAATATGGCTTGGGAGGATGCTATGAAGGCTGTTAAAATAAAAACGTCATTAGATATAAGACTATAGCTGCTTTGCTTCTCATTCTGTCAACCTATTCATTTATGTGCATGCATCATTCAATGGCTCATATTGATTTATTTATTTATTTATTCATTCATTCATTCATTCATTTGGTTCACAACTGGGTAAGTGTATAGGTCTGTTGGCTCTTTACAGCAATGAATAGAGGACACATGATATGTTTATAGTTAATATAGTAGCAAAAATTAACACAGTAATACAACCTAACTCAAAATGTATTACTACAACTATTAAAACAAATTAAGAGCATGTATTTGTTTAGATGTCTAGATTAGAGGCTATAGAGTCAGATGCCAAACTTAAAACCTACTTATATCTAACATATTTTATATGCTGCAGTGTCAGTGGTAAAACAGGTATTCCAGTTGCCTTTGGTGCTGGAACAGCAGAAGGCTGTGGTTTCTATTCCCACTCCAGGTGACTGGAATACTCACACTGCAGTGCATCTTGAAGGGGTGCTGCATTCCTGAATTTGTCATCCTTTGGATGAGGCATTAAACTGAGGTACACCTCCTTGAGTTGGTGGTAGCTCAGATATAAAAGATCCCATGCACCGATCAACAAGACTAGAGGTTGGTATACTCATATATTTTCTCATTTATACCTCTATGCATTATTTACACATTCATATTCATAATATATATCTTGTCATTTTTTATTCATAACATATAATTTACAGACATTTTTTTTTATCTTTTCAAAAATTATTAATTTTTAAGTCAATAGCATTGACTAAAATTTCATCTCTGTACCTATCCCTTCATCCTAAAGATCTTTTTTTTATTTCATCTAACGTATTCTAATAATTTCTATTTTTATTATAGAATAATTATTCACATCTTCTTTTCCATAATGTCCAGATTTACAAATAATATTATGTTCAGTTTTAAATTTACATTTTACTTTATATTTTACATATATAATATCCATCATTACATTTTTAAATCCTTCTTATTTATATTCATTTTTAAAACTTCTCTAAAACTGCTCATTTTACCATTCTAAAAGCAATGTACTACTGTTTCTTCCTCATTGCATTCATCACATTTTTTTCTTTGAATAACTGATATTCCATATTATTTTAACTGATAATGTATTTAATATAACTCTATACAAGAAATCCCTGCATCATAAACATTCTTGAATATTTTCCTTCTATCCTTTATAACATGCTAACACATTATTTTACTTCTTTCTGATAACATACCATATAGTATTTTTCTGTATCATTACCCAGAAAAAATGAATAGATGATAAATTCACTACATATATATTTTTTATTCAATGCTCCTTCTTTTTTATTGTATATCATCCCTCATTTTAACAGATTGAGTCGTGAACCCCAAATAAAATTTTAAGAAATATTTTCTAGCATCTCTTTCCTTATTTTAGCAATAAACAAATACAAAATACACACCCACAGATGTGCTAGTGTCCCTAATGTGTATGTATTTAACATATGCACTTTATGTTAAAAGATAAATTAAAACTTCTCCACCATGACAACATTATTTTTTATTTCTTCCAGCATTATGTTCCACTGATCTATTACATTTTATAGAGTCCACATTTCACTCCTAGTGTATTTATTTCCTTCCTAGAATAACATATTCCATTAATTTTCTCAGTTTCACCAACCTTTTGATTTTTGCCTGATTTAACTATAATCTAGTTTTCTTCCACTTGTACCACCACTTTACTTATCCATGTGTTGTTATAATCACTAAATCATCTGCATATGACAGAAAAAAGTATTATTAGAACTCTTATTCCCATCTCCAATGTTGCTTCTTTCATTTCACACAAACATGTTTAAGTATTTCATTAATTACTGGCATAAACAACACATTTAATGGACATCCTTGTTTAACTCCTCTTCTAATTGTTTTATCATTCCATCCATCCAGATTGTTTCATCTTTCCATCCATCCCACAGCATTTCATATTATATTTATAGGATTAATACAGTTTCTCCTTTCCAATATATCTGTAGAATCACTGGTCTTGCTTCCTTATTATTTCAAAACCATACCTGTTACTTCTTTTACTGTACATACTTCACCTTTCTTATGGATTTTGAAGAACTCTTCTCTTATAACTTCATCTAAAAACTTTCTGCAGTCTTTTTTGTATTATCTTCATAAAGATTTCATAATCTGTACTTGCCGGGATTAACAGTCTCCATTTTGTTTATCTTTCCTTTCAATGTTGTTCCATATAAACTTAATTACCCCACCACAATTCTCTGTATCTGTTATTCCTTTCAATATCCATTCATGTAATATTTTACAGAATATTAATTCTCACTTTTCTTCAGATATTTATAATATTCATAAGCTAACCCATCTATTTCTGGTGCTGAATTTTCGTTTATTTCTTTTATTGCTTCTTACATTTCACTAATAGGGATCTCTTTTTCTAGATAATTCTTAACATCTTCATATTTTTTTACAATCCATACTTTTTGTACTATGTCCTTTCAGTACATTATACCCATAAACTTTTCCACAATTTGCATTATTTCTTTTTGTGTATATCTAATATTCCTTCTTCATCAAACATGACACATCCATTCTTCCTTCTATTTTACCTCTTTTCCCAAACAATGGTCACACTTCTTTTCCTTCTAAAAATAACCTTTGAGTAAGATATTTTACCTTTTCTCTATTTTAAAAGCTCTCTTTCTATTTGTCTTATTCCATCAATACATTATTCTGTTTTTTCATGAATTTTTATAATTTCATTCCAATTTCTTTTTCATGTATTTTCATAATTTCATTGTATACTGTCTCATTCCTTTACTCTTTTCTAAAATCAAAATCATTTTCTTGTATTTTTATTTGTAGATACTCCCTCAGTCTTTCCAATTTTCGTAATATACTTTCACTGTAATTTGTTGATCCTATAAAATATTATGTTCCCTCTTCATCTCATCTGTTTTAGCAATCTTTCCAGTAAATATGTTTTTTATTATTTTCCCTTCTTTTATTGTTTCTCTGTTATCCCATATTCTAGTCCTTGTAAGTCAGATCACGTTAGGATCTGAAAATTCATAATTTCTACCCCATGTAATTTTTTGCTTTCTTTTTTCTTCTTTCACACATTTCATATCTTACAAATTTATAACCTCTATAATAATTTCTACATCATTCAGTCACTACTAAACCACTAATATTTCAAATGCTGTTTATGTTTAGTGATAATATTACTATGTCATCCCTTTCATTTTTTGCATCTTTCTTATTTCCAGGTTTTATTTTTTATTTTCCTTCTTGGTACCATTCCTCCAATTGATTTACCAAAATGTTCTTATTCTTTTCCTGTCTGAAAATGTGTCTTTACCTTCTTTGCTTCCTAGTGCTGAGTATCTTTATAGCACCATAATGCGTTTCCTTTCCAAAGTATTTCTACCTCATTCCCATAATTCTTCTCCATATTAATTAATATTTTCTTAAGCAGTTATGTCTGCCACTTTCTCATCAATATTGCCAGTTATATTATCAGCATGTTGTCTTTATTCTGAAATATTCTATAATTCTAACTTTTCCTTTTTTAGTATGGGACAGTCAAATGAAAATGTCCAAATTAACTTCATTTTCTGCACTTAAGCTACATGTTTTAGTGGTATGTCCATCTTCATCAAACTGATCACATCTTCTTTTTTTACAGTATTGTATCAAGGGGCTGTCATCCCCACAAAAATTTTTAAAAAATTTTAAAAATGCATACTTTAGGTTGACCCTAGTACCTTACTGTTCCCCATTTCCCTGTTTGTAGTTTTTATATTTGAAATATGCTGTATTTTTTCTTCATGTTCATATAGAATCAGCCATACCTCCAATCCCCTGTCCAAACATTTCTTTTATTTTCTATTTCTTTTAACTTGTTTTAACTTCATGCACCTTTAACATCATCCACCTTATTATAAATGGCTATATATCATTTAATCGAAATACGTATTCATTGAATACCTATTCAATGAACACTAAACAGTGAAAATCATTTAAGCAAACCTCAGAATTTTTCCCAAGGTTAGGGAGCACATAGCCATCACTGCAACTTTGCCCTTTTCCCCACAGTAGTGCAATCTCAGAGTTGGTATACATATATATATATATATATATATATATATATATATAGAGAGAGAGAGAGAGAGAGTTAGGGGGATGTGGAGCAAAGCTCCCCCATTGTGGGGTGTGGGGAGACAAAGCCCCTCACTTGGGTGGGTTTGATTTTAGTGCAGTATGTGTTCCACAGTGCTAGTTGGTGAGTGGTTCCTAACGCTGGAAAAAAGTGTGAGGTTTGTGAAATGATTTTCACTGTTTAGAGGTTCTCTGGTTCGATCCTTGGCTGGGGTGCCTTTTGTGCTGAGTCTGCATGTCCTCCCTGTGGTCACATGGGTTTCCTCTGAATGCTCTGGTTTCCTCCCACATCCCAAAGACATGCTGTAGGTGGATTGGACAATCCAAATTGGCCCTAGGTGTGAGTGTGTGCATGTGTGTGCCTTCTGTGGAAGGTTGGGTGCTGGGCTGGCAACTCCACACTGTAAAACTCCACTGCCAATCATGAGCAGACAGGTCACCTGCTGTGGTGACCCCTAACCGGGAAAATCCAAAAGAAGAAGAAGAAGAGTGTTCGATGAATATGTATGTGATAAATACATATTTTAATAAAGTGATATAGACCCATTATAGACAAACAGAAAAATATATTTAACTCAATTTCCTCTATGTCCAGTGCTCTGAAAATTGCATTTCATTTCTTCCATAACTGCAGACCAAAATTCTGAACAATACACTCATTTTATGGTGCTAATGAACTCTTTTTCTCCACTATATTCATACATCCTTCAAGCAAAGTAAAAGTTTCAAATGTACCCTCACAAAAGTCTTATGTTCATGATTTTCTTAATGCTGTTATATCCTGTACATTAAACCCCAAAGGTAAAATGATACTTTCCATAATATCATACCTATTAATTCACTGCTCTTTTTATTCTTACAGCCAGTCTTCTTTTCTGGTTTTGTTGTCCATGCATTAGTCATAGTGTAAAACACAGCAATTGTTCTTGTCTTTTGTTTACCATTTCTGCAGAGGCAAATGTTTTCTTACTGTTCACATCAACACACTGTTAAAGGGGCATGCTTTTTAAAACCAGATATTTCACTAGCCAAGCATATCCCCAAACTACTGTCAACAACTTTCAATACTCCAGCAGTTCCTTTTCCTGATTTATGTGTCTTCACCTCCTCTTTTGCCTCTCTCAGCATAGGGTTTTCCATAGTACACCAACCTACTTCCTCATACACATTTGGCTCATGTTGATCCATCAATTCCATCAATGCAGGTGTTTCCAGACATCCTTCCTCTGAACTGCACATTATTTTTATTCCTTGACTCCAGTCCCATGTTCTATGCTATTTTCATTGTGCAAATGAACTCTTTTTTTCCATTTTATTAATAATATATTAACTTTATTATGTCCTTAATCAGGCTGTGACAATCTTAAGGCAAACTCAGTTGTTTCAGTTAGTGCTAATTATATGTGATAATTAACCAATACTCTTTCAAAGGAGAAATAAATTGTTTTAAGTATCTGTATGATTATATGTTTCAAGAACCAAACGATGCATTAGATTCCTAGAAAATGTGGTAGCAGGATCCGAATTTCACTCTGAACTGATCAGTGCCTTTGACAAATGCGGGCTGGACATTGTTCAGGCTATTATACATCAAAATAACAGAGACATTGCATTGTTAAACAATGACATCGAGTCTTTTCACCAGTGTATTGTTAACGACATTTTATTTAATGTTGGTGTTAACAAGCAGAAATATTATGATATTAGAAAAAAAGTTGATAACAGATGCAATGATATTTTGAACAGGAAGTATAAGAAATTACATAGGGATATCATTGAATATCAGGACGGAAGTCAGTATCCTATGCCTCCTAAAAACAACAGACAGGTTTACAAACGTTCTTCTGTGGTTACTCATACAGAACCTGGTGTAGATCTAGATGAATTTATAGAAGATAGAGTACAGAACAGTGACTTTGATCCTTTGCCCAGGAGATCAGAGAGAATACGTAATCAACGTAATTCCAATAATGAAGATCATTTTTCGCCAGTTCACCACCCTTACCGAGGGAGGGGGAGGGGGAGGGGGGGCCAATACAGGAACATGAATCAGTACCAAACTCAATTTTGGCAAGAAGAAATATAACTACCCAATTGGTATGCCATGATGAACATGGACATGTTTTTAGCAGAGACGGGTATTCTATTTACAATTATAGTAATTTAGAGATTACGGACACCTTTTTTCACCTTTTTACTAAAGGGTTTAAGTACATACCTCGGAGAAACAGTAACATCACCAAGGTCATTATGGAATTAAAGCTTTTCATTAGAAAACTTAATTTAGAAAATTTGTTAGGGACAGATCATTTTGAGCCATCTAATATTCCCAAGAGGCCTAGTACATACAATCCACCCTTACATCCTCAGCTTAAAAACTTGGAGACTAGGCTGGAAATGAAAATCAGGAATTATTTCAAAACAGGTGGATACCAGGCTAATTTGACTGTCCCAGAAAGCAATTTGTTATATGACTTAGGATACAATACAAATATCAGGGTTATGGAACCGGATAAGGGGGGTGGCACTGTCATCATGGATAGGATCTTATATGATGGCAAAATGTCAGCCCTATTGAATAACGATTCCAGATATTCTACTGTTTCTCTCAATGAAATTAACATCGCACATATGAAAATCAACATAGTTATTAAGCAATTCCTAGATTCAGATGTCATTGACTTTGGCACCTACACTTTCTTGAATAATCCATATCCAAGGGTACCATCTATTTTCAGGGTACCTAAGGTACATAAGCATATTCAAAATCCCCCCCTCAGGCCTATTGTTGCAGCACAGGGCTCTAAAATGTCACCCCTTTCCAAATTTCTCGATTGGAAGTTCAAAAAGCTTTGGCCCAGGGCCAGCCATTTACTCAAAGACTCCTGGGAATTCCTGAAAAACATTACTCCTGAATTATTAGTTTCAAATCTAAAATTTTTGACCATAGATGTAGTGGATTTATTCTCTGTCATTCCGCATGACACTGGACTGGCCTGGCTGGAGGAAGCCTTAGTCACGTGTCCTAATGTCAATGCCAATGATATTGCCTTAACACTGCATCTTATGGAGTTAGTCTTGAAAAATAATTTTATATATTTTTCAGGTGAATATTTCCAACAGACCAAAGGAGTCGCTATGGGGGCCAATTGTGCCCCCACATATGCAGATATAATTCTATCAGTGTGGGAAAAGAAATTCGTTTTCAACAGTGTCTTTAAAGAACACTGGAATGCTTATTTCAGGTTCCTGGATGACATCTGCATTTTTTGGACTGGCCCAGTGGAGGCTATTGATCCCTTTATGGAATATTTAGCTACAACTACTTCGTTTCTTACCTTTACCCATCACATACAGGAGAAAAGGGTGGAATATCTTGATGTTTCTCTTGACAGAAATGGGTACATTTAGATCCAATATATACAGAAAGCCCACTTTTTCCAACAGTTATGTTCATTTCCAAAGTAGTCATCCATTGCATCAAAAGAGGGGCATTGTAAAGGGACAACTAGTTAGATTGTCCCGTATGACATCTGATGATGCAGATTACTCTTTAGAATGTGACAAACTCATTCAAATGTTTTCAGATAGGGGTTATCCATATGAACTACTTTCTCATATTAGAGAAGAAGTTTTACTGAGTAGAACAGGAAAATACAAACCCATTCTGAGTACTAGAGGCCTTTGTTGCACTAATGATACTACTGAATCTAAAACTGATTTCAACAAGGCCTTTATTACTGAATATAGTGCTAATTCAGGAAGTATTAGAAACATTATTATGGAAGAATGGGAAAATTTTAGAGAAATTACTGATTTGGAAAAACTTAAAAATAAGAATGTGGGAATAGTTTTTAAACGGGGTAGAAACATGAAAAATTTGTTAGAACAACAATTTCAGTCACGTTATAAATCTAACAAAAGGCCGGGCACGTATAGATGTGGCTCTTGTAATCAGTGTCAATATGTCCTACACAGTGATGTATTTTTTCTAGTAGCTAGAAACAGATATATTAGATCTACTAGGTATTCTAATTGCAATGCACAGGGGGTAGTGTATTTGGCTGTCTGTTTGGTGTGTCCCGCATTCTATGTGGGAAAAACTGAACGCACACTCAAAAGGAGAATTTATGAACATGTATATGAGATGCAAAAAGCAAATTCTAAAAATGCTCTCTACAGACATCTCAATACCTGCCCTACTGCTAAGTTTCAGTTTCTAGTTTTAGAAACAGTGTTTAAGGACCATAGGGGTGGACCATGGGAAACCTGTTTAGAATATCAAGAAACTTATTGGCAAATATGGCTCGAGTCTTACAGGGAACCAGGTCTCAATGATTACACCTCTATCATGCCTTTATTAAAGTTAAAGGCATGTTGTATATAAATACATTTTTAGAAAACTGTATATGTTTAATATTATATGTTTTTTATTCACAAAGTTTATATATACAATTTTTTAACTTGATATTGTTTTTAGTAAAGTTTTTTCAAAAAACTTTATATATTAATTTTTATTATTTTGTATTTGTATATACCAATTTCGAAACCACACTTCTATGTCTATTTAGGATTTCTGTGCTTTGTTTCTTTAAATCTAGAAACGTAATAATGATTGATAATTGAATGATTGTATTATTTAGTATAAAAGACCTCTATTATACTATGTTCATTTATCTGAAGAAGTCACAGTGTGGACGAAAACGTGTTGAATGTGGATTTTACCTTCGTTAAATAAATCTATTGGAACCTGCCTTTTGGGATTTTCTGGATATTTATTGGAGTTCAGCACTTCCTACACTGGTTTTTGTATTCCTAGAAAAGTACTAGACTAGCTGCCCTTGCAGGCCATTTTAAGTCTAGCCTATTTCCCTTTTAATGGTGAGAATCAAATCTACACCTTGTGTCAGGGAGGTAGACACTGTAACCATTAAGCCAGTGAGAACGTATATTATCATACAAAAAATTCATTAAGTAAAGGAATTTCTCTCACTTGTCCTCCAATAATCCAGTCCAGAGTATTCATAAGATAATATTGCCACATTGCTAATATACTCCTGGCAGATACATTTTTCATGTTATTCTTCATCAAATGGACTATAAACAAATCACTTTTGTACAGAATAATAATTCAAGAAAGGGAAAAAATAAAATTAAGAATATTTTCATTAAGTTTTTGTCTCTTAAATTGAATGATGCTAATCAATCCTAGATTTCTGCATTTGCTTCCACTTCAAAACAAGAATTGCATGGGTGAATCCTCATTATGATGTTCTGAAGAAATAGATACACATGATTAGAATTTGTTGAGTTAGGCAATGTTTTATATGAGTAGCACTTAACCAAGATAATGCCTTTCTTACAGAAGCATGTTTGCCCAATAGCATATCACATGTTACTTAAGTATTACTGGCAGTATTTTAGAAAAGTATCCTTAGAAGAGGAAGAAAGTTATCTTGGTTTCATAAAGAATATTTAACTATCCTAATACACTGAAAATCGACCTCAGACTCTGACATCATAAATCATTAAATATTAAAAACATTGTAATATATGCACTGGCATTTGTGATGTTAATTGCATTTCAAATATGAAGTCTCCATTCATACACACTTTTTAAAATTACAAAACGGAAACAGCTTTCTCAGCACACAAATGTCTACTGATATGAACTGACTGGAGTTTATCCAGTTAGTATACAGTGTATGAGTGATTCAAATAGCTAAGCTATGCCTTAGTAGCAAGACACGTGGCTACTGTGTAAGAGAATCAATTGTCGATGCTGTCTAAGTAAATGAAAGTGCAAGTTAGATAGTTGCTGTCTTGTACCACATAGGCCCTTTAGTTATTTTATATTATTTCTATGATCTAAATCTCCAACAGCTAAATATTCTTATGTCAGAGTGAAGTTTTACAGGAGAACATGTTCTCTTCTTGTATCTTACAACACATTTTATAACATCACAATGACGCCTATTTATATATCCTTGTTTAACAAGTTATTGTGAAACAACAGATATTTGAGTAACCTGGAAAGCATTTGATGAGTCACTAGTTCTCTTGTTTAATAAAAATATTTATTCTTCCTACTTTGCCAAATGTGAAGTGTTTTAAAAATGCTCTGAGGATACACATCACTATAAAATGAAGACATCAGTCATAATCTTCATCAAACGCACAAATGAAAAGTCATTGTTTTTAAATAATGAGAAGAGTAAAGACTTAGTTAAAGTAGGCAGCACTAGGCCTTCCTGTGTTTATCAGAAAGGAAACAGTTTAAAAAGTTACTTCAAAAATCAAATTAAGCAGATTATTACAGTAAATACAAGAATATTTATGCACTGTAAGTTGCATAAATCTATAAATATAGGTTTATAGGTTCATAAGAGGTTCCTAGACTAGCAGCCCTAGCCATGTTAATCCCAAGTACCTCCATTTGTTCTTTTTTTGGATAGGTCGCAGAATGAATTTATGAACAGAGTTGGTTTGTGATCAACACCAGCTACCCATGTCCATGAGGGGTATGGGTGCCAACCCAGGGGTGAATTTGCAGTCTCCCGTCCAATTATCTAGGTTGCGTTTGAATAGGGTCAGTGAGGACCTCTGTTCCAGAGAAGCATCAGTCTCTGGGAGACATATCTGTCTCTCCAGCATGATCTGTTAATGTCTGATGCATTCTGACATGCTACAACAAAACATATATTTTTTGCATTATTTTCAGACTGTTAATACTCAAAAGGTAATATGTTTAGTGATTCTACTGTGAAACATTAAATATCAAAACTGAGAGCATCAGAAATGCTGAAAAAGAATGCCCTAAACTCACAAAGGTAAAAAAGTCAAGTACAATTGTTTTTGCAGAGGACTCCAAACTTACATATTCCAACTGTAGAGTCACACCAGGAAACCAATTGAAATGTCAGGATGTGCTTTAGCAAGTCCCATAATGCTGAAATTGAATGGCTGAAAAAATGGATTTAATTTTACTTAGTCTGAGGTGGCCATTTCTCAAACATACTCCCTTTTATCTGAGACATTAGAGATCTTGGAGTTGGTATGTATAAGTTATGTGGGTGTACAGGGCTTGTCTACCACATCAGGGTACAGATGGCAAGAGCATGCAAAAATATTAGTAAACAAGAAGGGCTGTGTCAGTACTCAGCATTACGAGTGCAACATTTCAATACAAAGTCCTCATACCAAGTCAATAAAGGGAAAAATCTCTAAGGAGGGGAATCACTGCCAGCGCACACATAGAAAATTCACACTCAGTGATTTACTATGGAGAACAGTGAACATTAGAAGGGGAATCACTGCCAGTGCACACTTAGAAAATGTGCAGTCAGTGATTTTCTATGGAGAACAGAGAACATTTTTATATTCCTTGGCATCTTTTGCTTTGAGCTATTGATGGAAAGTTCACCTCATCTGCTATAGCTATACCATATTTCTAAAGTGTGTTTCTTATTTCAAGTGATACATATAACTGTATGTGACTTTTTGAGGCAGACTGAAGCCAATGAGACTCCAGAATTTAATGAATGTATTTCCACTAACCATTTGTTAAAATTAGTCCACTTAAGCAAAAAATTGCTGGAGAGTTATTGGAATAGTGAGCTCTGGAATAGCCTAAAGGATCCCTGAATATTAATCCATTACCTATATGATATGATAGTAAAATGCTAACTAGAGTGTTTTATGAATAAAAGGGTTCCAGATAGTTATTGTATTTTGATATAATTCCATCAGAATAATGTTCACTATTGAGGTGCAACTTTAGCATATAGATAATTCTCCTCTCCTCTCATTTATATTATTATAGAAGTTCCACCCCATTTTCACGCACATCAGACCATCACTTGCCTCATCTGAAAGATGTAAACTCCCCAACAGTATTCATATTCAGCCGTTACTCCCTTTGCAACTCCATTATTCTACTAGTAAACTGTGAACCATGTGTTCCTCTAGTTCTCTCTTGAATTGCTCCCTTTCCACTTTTAACTACTCACTTTTTATACTCTTCTTTAACATCTTTCTTTCACCATATCCCTTCCTTTCTCCTCTTACATGTTTTGCCCTCTACCTTCTTCCAGGGTTTAAACATTAATATAAACTAATAGCCAAAACCCTGCACATAGCCAACTCTACCTTCCACCATCTAGTTGCAGAAAACACAAGCAAATGGTGAAACTGAGCTGATAGCAAATTTCATAATACTGTAGATGTTTGCCACATTTCATAATATGTAGTTGTTTGTCATCTTGGGGACATAGGATAGGAAACCGTGACTGAACAAAATTGTCCTTTTGAGCTTGTGTTGCCAGATGCATCAGGATTACTGTGCATAGAAATGCTTAGTCAGACATAACAGTAGCTATTTATATATATATATATATATATATATATATATATATATATATATATATATATATATATATATATATATTTGCATTTGTTGATTGGAAATGTCTGACTGGATTATTCACTCATTTTCAGTGAAAGCCCAAGAAGAAAAGCTTGACATATTAAAGGCAGAAATACAGAAATTACAAGATCAAAGCAAATATTTGCAGGTGTAATAAAAGTTGATTTAGATTGTAAAACAAACAAATTACAGACATTTAGAGAGAATTATGAGATCCAGACATGCACTTAACAGAAGTAATAGCAACTGATTAATTCAGAGAAAGTAGGGGTTACATAGTTTGAAAAGGTCATTCATCATTCATGTTAGTGTTTGTGCATGTCAAATGTTATATAGCTTTCATTTTTGTCAGATACCATGTACAAATATTTTCTTTAGCATTAATAGTCACTTCTAGACATTTCAAGCGTTTCACTTCTGATAGGACAAGTTTACAAACAAATAGTTACTGCATTTGCAAATTTGCCTTTTTTCAGTCTCTTACTGGTTACATACCACTAGTGCTGTAGTATTACATCAGGATACACTAAAATGGGTATGAAATGGGGAGGGGAAATTAGTAGTCTAAATACTGCATTGTGAGCAACTGGTTCATTTGATAAGGATGGGGAGATGGTTTTTGTGGTGTAAATGTTGTACTGTGAACAACTGATTCCGTTTATAGAGATGGGGAGATGGTTTTAGCAGTCTAAATGTTATACTGTGAACAGATGGTAAAGCTGATGGATAAGTTGGTTGGCACACTAAGTTCTACTTATGGGGTGAGCATATATTGTTATCAAAGAGGATATGATTTGAGGGACAGCTTAAAATTATGGAGTGCTTTGAGTTGTGTTACTGTAGAAGTTAATTGAGATAAAGATGGAGTAAAGTGTATTACCATGAGAGTTGTTATATCTGTGTGCTTTCCCTAGGAGTTCATTGTAATATATTGTTTAAATGTGTTATAGCATCAAAATTGATTTGCTAAGTTTCCTTTTTTTTCTTTTTTTTATCCTTTGTTGATGAGGTTAGTCCCACTAAGCTAGTGGCCTCTTTTCAAGACAGACTCAAAGTGCTATTTATAATCTGAGAGGAAATTTAACTAGGGCATCAGGTAACTTCCCCAACTTTTTTCAATAGGTGTCATATGGAATTGTTTACATCCACCTGAGCTACCACTAACTCAAGCAGATTGGACCTTGGTTTAACATCTCATTCAAAAAACAACAAACTGCAGATTGCAGAAGCCCCTAATGCAGCACTGTAGTACGCAGAACATGTCAGTTCACAGAAAAGACCCAAAACAAAGCATAACTTTTGCAGCCCACTGTGCAATGGTACAGTACTACTATGATGTCATTATTCTCTTGTTCTCCACATCATCTGCACCACTTCAGAGCAGTCTCCTGATGCCTTTCAAAGAATAACAATAAAGAGTGACTTACCTCCTGGAAGACATATTTCTGGGTCTCATCAGGGCATGATAGCAAGCAGGAAATGCTACGAGCACTCCCAGTTGGTAGCCATTTGCCATAGCCAGAAAATTGACATGATCACATGATACTCACTGCAGACGCCTCCTTGAAGAAATCTTCACCATGTTGCCATCCATAGTTACAAGCCATTGCAGCAGCCATTTAGATGGTATCTCAGCATACATGCTGATCCATGGATGCTTCTCTTCACTTTCTTTTAGGATTCATTGCTTCTATCAACTTAGTCTATCTTGCTCATTTGCTATATTTACAAATGGCTGTGAATAAAAGAAAGACAACAGAGAGGATATTATCAATGCTGGGGCATTGCTTCTTCTCATTTCCTTTAGAAAGTTTTTATGTTTATTTATCAGACTTGGGTTTAGCTCCACACTTACCCTAGCAAAACTCATTTCAGACCATGCCTCAGAATTTTTTTGAATGTCCCTGGTTTTATATTTTTTCCCTGTCCCTCAAAAAAATATTTGATTTTCTGATAAATCACTAAGGATTATAATCAGTCAATAATGCTTCAAATTAGAGTTTCATACATCCTATTGTTCGGAAAATGCAAGTAGATGAATACGCTGTTGTTAATTAACTTTCAAGTGAATTAGACTATTACTTAAACATTTCTTAACAAATGCTATGTCCACGTGGGATCTTTTGTAAATACTATGTCTTTCTTTGTTAAATGAGGGAATTTATCTTTTAGAATAGTTTTTTTTTGTATCCTCTGTTTTTATCTTTTATGGTTTGTTATTATTGTAAAATGTCTTCAATAAAAAGTGTTTGGACAAAAAATGTTCTTTAGTTTGGCCCCATATCTCGCAAGCATTTTTTACTTTGTCCAGAATTTTTTAGGAAATAAGTTGAGAGGTGTGTTTCAGGCTCATATCATAATGTCTGTACCATCCTTCTGTTTATTCTCTCACTGGTCTTCTACCAATATGGTACCTTGTCTGGATATGACTCCATTTTCTTCTGCAGCCCTTCTAACTCTACCCTTGCCCTTTCTATTTCTTTTCTGCCATGAGAGGTATCTCTGTATTTTTGCTGCTCTAACTCTTCCTACTTCTGGTCACTCAACAACTTCCTGTGCATTAATAATTGCTTTGTTCATGGCATTACTATCCATGCTACAACATACAGCACTCATTAAGTGAATGGAGTTTTACTGGACATTTAACTGCCTTAACACTGCTTTCTCTAGAGCTTTCGTGCTTTACCTTTGTTCCTTCCATGATTCTTCATGTTTTGCATCTCACAATATCTCCACTAGTTTCACTGAAACAGCAGAGCACAATTATATTTATAGCAGAGAGCACCATTACATTTTCTAAAGGCAAATCTATTTCCTTTCCAAGAAACCCAGAGCTTCATTGTAGGTCCTTCCTACACTATATTCTACAATAATGTCTTAAAATGTTTTCTCAACTTACAAACTTCATATGAGTACTTTTTATGTAAATGAACTGGTGCTTTTACAATGGTAGAAGCTATAATTCTCTCACCTTTTAAAGCATCCAGTGCATTTTCCTTGTCAAATGTAATATGCACTCATTTCTCTGCTTGGTTTGAATTTCTGAAGCTTATTAGCTTGATGTTCTCTATTCACTTTCAATTAATCTCAATATGGTGGCCTAGGAGTAACATAAATTGTGAATCCAAGAACTACATTACATCTCTGTCTTCAAGCCTTTCAGGTATACCATTGATTGTTATGCATTCTGCATTTTCTTGTGTCCTTTACGTAAGTAAAGCTTTGTTAATATACTGTCATAGATCTAAAATGCATTTATAGATATTCTTCTTGAGATCTTACTACTTTCCTCCAGGAACCAAGATCATTTCTCACGCTGGCTGCTTCAGAAGATAATCCGTTCTGCTTCAGAAGAATCATGTACAGTGTAAATTCCTTAGCACTGATGATGCATAGTTATTACTGTTTCAGTTTTTCACATGAAGTTGTCCATCTAATACTAAGGAAAAGAGATTTGAAAAGAAGCTTCTTTTAGGTGAAGCACATGAATCAGGAAGCCATCTTCATCTGGATAACCAGTTTTCCCTGAGGATAACCTGAGGACATGGCATAACTGATGTTTTTGGACGGCCATAAAAAGGAGAATGTGTCTCATTTTTGACAGAAAACAAGAAAAGGAAGGATATTTCTTAGAATGTGTTTGGAGGATATGTATGATAAAGTTTGTGAAAACCACAAAGTGATAAGGGAAGATGAAAAGCTTTTGGTCGGTTAGTAGGGAATGAAATAGAGAAATATAAGGGCCGGTCCTAGACTAATAGAATAAAAGTTCATAAGGAAAAGAATGACAGAGATCAAGGTTAAGGTTGATAGTATGTTAAATAAAGGTAGACTAGATTATAGGTATTGTTAATGTGGAGAAAGTAGTAGTTGCACCTTTTCACTATGGTACTGGGAAGTCATTTATGAACACTATGAAAATAATAATAAGGTATGTTACAGGATTGTAAGGTTATATGAGGAGAAGGGAGCCATGGGGAACAACAAAACTGGTAGCAATAACTGTGCTGAATACTTTTGATAAATTATTGGCCAAGTCTGTACAAAAGAAGGTGGGAGGATATATGGTGAAAGACATAGAAAAGGCATCTGGAGTGGTAGCTAAAGGAAAGGATTGTAAAAAAAAAGAAGTTTGTGGGTAGCAATGAAGGCATGAAAAACATTTGATAGTCCTGGATATGGATAAAGTATGTGACAATGTAATGCTTGAAAGATGGATTGAAAGTGCGAGGACCGTTAGGGGTGAACAGATGATATTCTAAACGGGAAAAAGAAACACATGGGTATCAGTTATTTGGCTAATGCTGAATGGTAGTGTAAGGAAAAGAATATGTACAAAGAGGGGAATATAAAATAGAACCACTGAGTCCAACATTGAATTTTGTATGAGTGTTAAAGTGAGGAAACTAAAAATGAAAAAAAAAACACAATATATATATATATATATATATATATATATATATATATATATATATATATATATATATACATACATACATAGATGCAGATGGTTTAGGTATGGTGAAAATGACATTTATAAAAATATTATCAGTAATGTAGTATTAATGGGAAGTGATGCTCAAGATGGATTGTGTTGTTGTGAGGAAAGGTAAAGTGCGATAATGTTAAACATTACTGAGAAGAAAACTGTGTTGAATGGGATGAAGAAAGAGAATCCGCAACTCCAAAGTTTTTATGTAATAATGCTGGAGCTATGTGAGAATGGCAATATGGTGGAATGCTGAAAAAAATGTAAGTAGAACAATGATGGAGTGTTTTCATTTATTGAAAAGGTATGCTGTCTGTTTTCTTAGGGTTATGCACATACATAGTGAGTTCACATGGTTCATGAGCAGCTGTAAAAACATTGTAGGATGATTTTTAGATACAGTATAACAGATTAAATTATTTTATAAGACTATTACTTTCTCACAATTATGGCAGAGGACTAAATCTCTGCGCTGTTAATGAGCTGCTCGGTCTGCCTAATGTATAGGGTTTGCCTACTGTGTCGGTCTCTTTTTTTACTACTATGCAAGTCACTTTACCAGACTGTGTTCCTACATCACCACAGAAAAGTGACAGTTGTGCCCAGCGCACTTACCCAGTCAACAACAAATAAAATAATAAATTAATAAATATGTATACACAAACACATAATTAAATACATGAATAACATTGCATAAGAAAGGTGGAGAAGTACTATGAGGATGGTGAGATCAGTAGTATTGCATTTATTTGTTTATTTTTGTCATTTAGAATTATTTTACAAGATTTCTTTTTTAAGAATGGGAGATAGAATTAAATCTATTCTGCAAGTATGGCTAAAAGCAAGATGCTTATAAAGTATAAGATGGGAGAGGGGATCTGGATTACTGTAAAAAAAGTGTGGCACATGGGAGCTGAATCATCATAGTATGTCAATGAATAGGAGGGAGGTATAAGAAAACAATGTGGGGTAATGTTATACTAAAGGTGCATGGTAGATGTTTTCTGCATACCTTTTAATTATTTTTCAGTACATTTACTGACCTCATATGTAAAAATATAATTTAAATGGTTCTATTACAAAATGCTATTCTTTGTCATCGACCTTCATATTTTGTGATCACAAAACACTGGCATGTCTGTTCCCAACATACATTCAAAAGCATCTAAAAAATAAATCACTTACAGATGTTAGATGTTCATAGATCCATAGATATCCCATGGCCACAGAGTCCTATGGCCATTCATGCCTTGCCAGTACCTTCCCTCAGGTGCACCTCTTTTCTCCAGAACAGCTATACCAGACAATCTAAGAATAAATTAGTGGTAAAGCATGAAGTCATGTAGTTTATGTTTAGTGAATGAAGGTGAGTCATACTGCTTAGCGTGCAGGCTAAGTTTATTCCAGATGTTTGTGCAGAGCTGTGTTATAAATCTGTCCCTTCCCCATGTTTACTTATCTGTTGGTGAATATCAGTAATAGTGGAAATATTGGACTTGAAGGGTAACAGGACCATGACAATCGAGTATCTAATAGCATGGTAAATGAGACAGAGATGTCCCCTCAAAAGTTTACAAACCTTGAACAAAGAGACAGAACTTTCAGCCTGTCTTGGTAGCTCAGATATTTTAGGCCTGTTATCTTTTTGGTTAGGAACCTTTGGGGTCCTTCTAATAGTGTATATGTTTAGTGAGATACATTCCAAGGTGCTGCTGTCTTGGTAGCTCAGATATTTTAGGCCTGTTATCTTTTTGGTTAGGAACCTTTGGGGTCCTTCTAATAGTTTATATGTTTAGTGAGATACATTCCAAGGTGCTGCTCTCAATAATTGATCTATCGATGTTGAATACAAGGGAGTGATTAACTCTTTAGACCTCGATGATACTCCTCTGGCAATTAGATGGGCTAAATAAAAGGACCTTCTGACAACCATTGTCACATGATAGTCAAAACTATTAACTGAGATCACCGACTGCATTGTAATTTTGTAGTAGTGTGTTGTCTATAGTGTATGAAGAGGGAAGGGATTGTCTACCAAAAGTATTAATATCACACTTTTTAACAAAGCTTTTTTTTGTAGGGAAGAGCAAAGCCATGCTGTACTTTCAACTGTGGCAGCATTAGACGTGCTACCTCATGCATCTGCTACTTAACTATACTAGCTATCAGACTGCTGTATCCTGAGGAAAGAATAAATCCCCAAGATATCACAGTCTCAGTCTTTAAATACAAAAATGAAAGAAGAAATCACATATTAGTTATCATATATTACACTGTCAGTTGGTAAGTGGTTGTGTTTAAACCGGGTACCCCATTTCAACTTCCATTCGAATTTTACTGAAGTGTTTTTCTTCACTGAATATAAAAATTGTTTCCTTCATTTACATATGAATTTCTCATACATGATATAAATATGCTATGCGGTCAGTTACGCATTAACCAGTAAGTCAATATCCACCAATGTCACACACGTCATTTACCCAAAGTGTATTGAAGCTGCAGTGTTTTTATCACAAATAATAAGTTAACAGCCAAAAGCAACTTCCATAGTACCATTCAAGGGGAGGAGCAGATATTTTCATGTGGGATCATCCTGGGGATAGTCTAGACATGTTACAAGAACCATTTCTGAGCTCTATTTACCCATTCCTGGTCAGGAAGTGACCCTCTCTGAACTCTTTCTCTAAGACCCCAATATGCAATACTTGATGACACCCACCCACATATGTGAACCCTTTGAGATAAGTGGTTTACAATAGCACAAAATCAGAACCGTTCAGGCAAGGGATTATAGCATATGAATTTCCACAGAGTTTTGAAAATTGAAAGGTTTCTGTCATGTTACTCAAGTGCACTAATATGGATTCATGGTCTAGTCATCATCATCATCATCATCACCAACCATGTTTTTTCCTGTTCATATGAGATGGGGTTGTGATATCAACTGTTGCCACTTTTCTGTATTCAAATCCAAGCCTCTAGCCTCTTCAACAGTCATGCTCACCTGTCTCAAGTTTTCTTTCATGCAGTCCATCCACCTCTTGACTGGACATCTTCATTTTTCTTTGCCTTCTTCTTGTCTCTTCCAACTCTGCCTTACTAATTGTCTTCTGCTTTCATGGACATGTGACCAAACCACTGTAATCTGTTCTTACTGACATTCTCTGTAATGGAAGCTAATTACACTTCTGCTCTGATGTCCTTGTTTCTTTATATGTTTGATAATGTGCATACTACCACCCATCTAAGGCACTTAAACTCCATCAAATTAAGCTTGTTCAGCTGCTCTTCTATCAATGCCCAGGTTTCTGTGCCATAGAAAAACATTGGTTTCACCATTGTTTTGAATGCCTTATTCAACTTTTTTGGCATTCTTCTATCACACATACTCCGACACTTTGTGCCACTTAGCTGCGTCACCTCTGAATCTAGCTATGGCATCCTAATTCAGGCTTCCTTGCTCCTCAACCACACCTCCCAAACACTTAAATCTGATAACCTGTCCCCCTGGATTCCCTTTTATCCCAGTTTTAAGCTGCTTCCAATTTCCTCCATTTGCTGCCATGACCTCTGTTTTGCTTGTAACCAGTTTCATCTCATATTCCTTCTGTTTTGCATTCCTGTCTCCAGTCATTTGCTGGAGTTCCTGTTCAGAGTCCATCATCAGCATGAACAGCAATAATCTGACATCTGAGCCAGATGCACACTCACTCTAACTAAGAACCCCTCTGTGAATCTAAATAATGTCTGCACTTGTATAACTGGGGTCTTGTACATACCCTGCAGTAATTCTGCCACATGTTTCTGGGCCTTTGAACCATCAAAGAATTGCCCAAATCAGCTTTCTTGGGATCTTGTAATATGCTTTCTCAAAGTCTAGGAATGTCAAGTAAGACTCTTTCCTCCTATCTAGTTTCTTCTTTTTCAGTATCCCTCTCACTGCAAACATTGGGTCGGTTGTGCTGCATTCTGATCTGAATTCTAGCTGATCATCTTTGCATATTCATTTATCAACTACCCTCTTCAGGAGTTTTATGCAGAGTGACGGGAGTTTGATAGCTCTCTCTACGTCTGCAGCTATGAGTTTCCCCTTTCTTCATCTACATAGGTACTAGAATGCTTATTCACCAGACATCAGGGATACACTTCTCTCTCCATACGATGATGAGTACCCTCAGGAGCCATTATCCAATAAAGCCCCCAACATTGCTATTGTATCTGCAGTGACTGATTACTCTGGCATTTTCCCTGACTTCATCTTCTTTACGGCACTTTGTACTTCTTCAAGTGTGGGTTCTCCTTCCTCTTTTCATGTAGGCTGTGCATATGGCAGTACAGTTT
This sequence comes from Protopterus annectens, assembly GCF_019279795.1. Lineage (NCBI taxonomy): Eukaryota > Metazoa > Chordata > Ceratodontiformes > Protopteridae > Protopterus > Protopterus annectens. Next base: position 1,525,142,049 of record NC_056729.1, read on the forward strand.
CTGTGGGGTTTCTTCATTCAAAAGCTTCTTGAAGTACCCTTTCCATCTGCACTTGATTGCTCTGCACTAGTTAGCAAAGTGTTGATGGCATCCCTTATGCATATTGTCTTCTGATTGCTTACTTTATCTTTCTGTTGTTGCATTGCTGCCTGATAGAGTTTATTTGTGCCATCAGCTGAATTACGTTCAAGAAGATGTTAGAGTTTCTCTCATGCCTTGTTCTTTGCCACTGTGACTGCTCTCTAGTCTATTTCTTAGCTAGCCAGTATTTCCTCTTTGCATGATTTGGCTTTTCTGTTCCCACGTCTTGCACTCCTTCTTCCCTTTGATAACTTCCTAGGCTTCTGTGTTCACCACCAGATTTGTTTGTATACCTTACTCCCATTTCTTGCTTGACTGTATATGCAGTCTATCATGTTCATGCATGTTGCTTCAAAAAGCTACAATTCCATTTTGTATTTTTACTCCACATATTTCCTCTTATTCCTGACATGCTAGAGCCCTGACAATTTGCTTCAACTCCTGTGCCTTCACTCCAATCAACTTCCATGTGTGAGCTATGTTTGAGTTGCCTGTTCACTCAGAACAGTGTACACTTATGTACACTTAGTGTAGGTGTTAATGACTCCCAGGACTTTCTTTTCTTGGCTTTAGATCCTGTTTGCAGCTGATTTTGGCCACCAGCAGTTTATTTGGGTGCCAATTATTTCATTAGGGATTACTTTGCAATCTCCAGTTTCACCCAATACCCTTTACTCAGTAGAAGGATATCTACCTGACTTGCATGTTGAGTCCTCTTATAGGTGATCTTGTGACTGACTTTCTTAATAAACAGAAGTTTAGAACAGCCTCTCCTCCATTATTCTTGTTGTCCCAATCATTTGGACCCAGACAATCATCATATCCCATGCTGTCTATCCTGATATGAGTATTAACGCCCCCCATTATCAAGAACAACTCATTTTGTAATATTTTATTGAGGACATCCTACAATTGCTGCATGAATGGCCTGATACCTTCCAGTTGTGGCCCTGCTGTGGACCATAGGCTGTGATCATGAAACTACCCTACCTTTACACTGGAGTCGCATTGCCATGAGACTATCATTGATTTTGCTGATGTCCCTCACTGTCTTCATAAGACATTTTCTCTCTGTCTTACCATTGTTTCCACACCATTACTAGTCTGCCTCTCCCCCAAGGCCAAGAGACCATACAGCACTGCCCTTCCACTTTGTTTCCTGCCTATACAGAATATCCATTCTCCATCTTACCTACAACTTTTGTTTCTTCTTGTGCAGTAACTGCTATTAATGTGTACAAGTAATTATGGTCCTGCTCTGCTGGAGTGTTGTCCACTGCTTTAAACTATGCAGTAACTCTACAGTTGATTGCATTCTCCATAGTGGGGACAGCCTGGAGGGAGTGGAGATTATTGCTTAGACTCAAGGCATTCAGCAATAACATCTTTAGAGTTTCTTGGGTTGATTTTGCTATGTCAGGGTTTATCAGGTTGGTAATGCCTAAAAAAGGCTCTATGGAGATGGACAAGGTTTTAGTCTATTTTTCAAAAGCCTAGAGGGAACAGGTGCCAACCATCCTTGCCAAACCAGAGTGTGTTCTGTAAACCCTATCCTCTCAGCAAGGGAGCCCGCAGGATTTTTTGCAGGGGGGTGCAAACCCAGAGCCCCACCCACATAGCTCTCCCCACCCCCTGCCAACACAGCCCCGCCCAAGTCCACCCACCCCAAGCCCCGCCCACACAGCCATTCCAGTGTCCCATTACTTGGCTATTTCTCCCCATTTGCCGTAGACACTGTTCAAATCTGTGTGCATACTGTTTTATGCTTTAGTTCTACAATGATTACAGGCAGTTGGATTTAATTTAAAACTTCTATTTCAAACATTATAGCCCAAACACTGAGACATTTACTAAACCTAAACAAAGCAATAGTCTTACAATGAAAACAGACTTGGCATTAAAGCTTCTCTACTTTTGAAACTCACATTCAATGAAACAGCATTGAAACCCATATTCAAAGAAAATGCATCTGGCCAGTGGCAGGTTATTTACCGTTGAACTGTCTTCAAGCAATAGGCTCCTTGCACATTGTTAGGGGCATGCAAGAGTTTTGATTTACCTGATTGTATTAATTATAATATATAATTGAATTATATCCCTTGTATTATACAGCAACACTTGTTTGAGTGTCTCTGCCGAAGTAAAAGTAATCTGAATAATTCCACATTAAAGATATATGAAACTAATGAAGATGTTGCTAGAAAACAACTGTATATTTCAGTGTTTCATCTACAAATTCAGTGCCTGCTGCAGTCAAAGAATAAATTGCCTATGTTAAATTAAAAAAATGGTAAGCTGGTATATTGCAATAGAAAATGGATGGCAAGCTGAAAAACAGGTTCATAGTTATTAGGCATCTCATCCAAAGGAGGACATCCTCAGGACTGCAGCATACGAATGTACATGCTGTAGGAATAGAACCTCAAGCCTCTACATTAAGATGCAAGCATTCTACTTGTGGTGCTACTAACATAGCTTTAAAACTTTATACCACAATAGAGATACAATTTGCTAAACAAAACAGTTGCACATTGTAAATAGACTTGGCATGAGCAGCAGTAAACTTCGCTTCCCTTAAAATCACAATTCCTTGAAAATGCACTTGAAAATAAATTCCACCTGCTAACTCTAACTTGGGCATTTCACTTTCTCTCTCCCTCACAAACATACCATACCCCTCAAGGCCTCAACCTTAGTGCAAGAAATCTGGACAAAGCCTAAAATAAATAGGGACAGATTATAAATATGGCTCTCATAAACTTAGAAAATTGCAAGAGTAACAGGATTTGTGTTAGTATGCATTTTTCTAAATGATATGACATCTAAAACTGAAATGTCTCATTATTTAGCAACTTCAATCCTTTTTAGGAGGAATATGGGGCGAAAATCTGGACATTCTGCAAAACCTGGACAGCTGAGGGGTATGCTACCTCCCTCATACACACACACACACACACACACACACACACACACACACACACACACACACACACACACACACACAAAATAATTCTGGTCAGACTTGAATTAGTTCTGGGAAGGTTGCACTGAACAGCACCGTGCTTGATCTGAAGTGGGTGAAATCCTGGTAGCCAGTGATAATAACTGATCTGCAGCTCAGCAATGTGGAGCATTAAAGCATTTTTAGCAGAGCATTGTTTCATCACTACCTATTGTGTTTGCACGTAAGCTGTAGTTATTTCAAACATTTGCCTTTTTTGATTACTACAGAGTACATTTACCCACCAGAGCTATTGTGTTTTGACTTCAGTGTGGAGCTTTCCTAGTTGTTGCAGGGCTTGGCTTTTAAGTAAGGTAGCAATGCTTATTTACCATATACCATTAAAGCCACTCAACTAAGTGTACTAACACACAGACACTGCTATAAGACACTGGTCTCCAATAAAATGTAATGAGCTTCTGAAAATACTGTAATCCTGTCCTTTTATTACAAATACTGTCATATGCATTTCAATACCCAAGGCTTATACATTATCTAGTTATGTAAATATTCTCTGCATGGCAACAACGAAAAGGCTTTCAATGCTGGTAATTCTTTAACAATATGCTTACTAAAGCTTACTTGCATCTTACAATCTCTGACAAGCTTACCTGATGTTCATTAAACCATGGCTACTTAAACAGAGCAACAGGGCACTGTGACAGCATGCAGTTCTTGAATAATAAGAAGCATAAATCAACAGTATAAAAATCTGATAGAAAGCCAGAACATTCTGCAAAATCAAGGACAGATGAAAAGCCACGGTCGTATTTGTGATCTACCTTGGATGGGGGAATGCTCTGCACACTTACACTGCATAACTGCTCCTTGACTTCCTTGGACACATCCAGAGCCACTACAATGGAGGGTGGGGTGCAATACGTATGTCATAATTTGAAATGTCTCTGGCTGACAGTGATGGCTCTAACACTCATACCTCTCAACATCAACCAAGGCAGCAACAAGTGTAAAGGACTGCCACCAGTTCCGTAGTAAGAGAAAACAGTTTATTCCAAATATTCCAAACCACAAAACACGTATTTCATTTCATTTATGAAATACGTGTTTTGTGGTTTGGAATATTTGGAATAAACTGTTTTCTCTTACTACGGAACTGGTGGCAGTCCTTTATGCTTGTTGCTGCCTTGGTTGATATTTTGAAGTTATATAGCAGTGACTGTCTTTTGGACTCGTACCTCTCAACTTCAGAGCAAGAAATCTGGACAAAGCCATACATAGAACTAGAAGTGGGACACAGGCCCAAAAATAAGGCCAATTTTTAAATATTGCATTATTAACTTAGATAATAGAACAGTAGTAGATCTTGCATTAGTACGAATTTTCTGAAGGGTATAAAATCTGAAACTCAAATGTCTGCCATTATTTTCTAACTTCAATCTTTAATGACTTGCCACTAATTTGCCAGAAAACCACAAGTTTATGAAAAACGGACCAAAATGTGATGCAAAAATACAAAAAAGGGACACCTTTTTAGTATTAACATTGTTAACTTGAGCAGCTAACAAAATAAGAGCATCTACATGCATTTCTGAAATAAAAGTAATCTATAACTCTGATCATTAGTTATATACAATTGTAAACCCTCCACATTTTCTTCCAAAATTGCCATTTTGGAGGAGAGATTATTAGGGGAGAGCAACATTTTGAGCCAAAATTGGGGGCAATTGAGAGGTTTGGATATTCCTAATCTACAGTGATTTGCACGTACCTCTCAACCTCTTAATGCAGGAAATCTGGACAAGGCCAAATTTATTGGGGGAACATACAAACACTACTAAAAATTGCTCTTGTATAAACTTAAGACAGTCTTGCATTACCATGCATTTTTCTGAAGGTTATGACGTCTGAAACTATGCGTCATTTAGTGACTTCATTCCTAAATGATTTGCTAGAAAACCACAAATTTTATGAGGAACAAACCAAAAATAAGAAGCAAATATCTGTTCATTCTGCAAAGATATGGACAACTGAGAGGTATAGTTCAATCAGGGCTGTCTGAGTTCGCTACCCCCCCCCCTCACAAAATCATGGTTGAATGGAGCCTCCCCCTGCAGCCATTCCAATGTCCCATTCCTTGGTTATTTTGCCCCATTTACCATAAACACTGTAATGTGCATACTGCTTTACTTCTGCGATGATTTAGGATTTCATTTGAACATTTTATTTTGCATTTTACAGCACAAACCCTAATACATATCTGTTAAACAAAGCAATGCAGTCTCACAATGAAAATAGACTAACATTAAAACTTCTCTGCCTTTGAAACTCACATGCATTGAAACAGCATTGAAACCCACATTCAAAGAAAATACATTTTGCCAGTGGCAGATAAATATTAACTCTGGGCTGTCTTCAAAATCATAGGCCCCTCGAACATAACATACACATGCTCTTTGATACACCTTCCTGACTGTATTACATTATATTCCTTGTACAATACAGTACAGTTAGAGGACATTTTAAAATTATTGTTTTGAATATTTTTCCAGCAAACAATGAAACAAAATGCATACACCACTGACAAAACTGCCCAATTCAGAACATTTCCATCATAAAAAGTCTACTTAACCTTCTATAGTCCACCAGTATCAGTAAAAAATATGCACAATCTCTGAAGTAGTAAAATCCACATTAAAGAAATTTGTAACTAATAAAGATGTTGCTGCTTTATATGTCATTGTTTAATCTACAAATAAAGTGCCTGTTACCCTTGAAGAATAAATTGCATTTGTTGCATGCAATAAAAAATAAGCTAGTAATACTGCAATAGGGAATGGATAGCAAACTGATAACAGGTTCATAGTTACTAGGTATCTTTACCAAAAGGACTGCAGCATCCACCCCCTTTACAACACAGTACAGTATCAGCAATGCATCTACCTACTGTGGGAGTAGAACCCACAGCCTTCAGCATTAAAAGCAAGGACACTATCTGTTGTGCTATTAACAATGCAAGCAGACTAAACATAAGCAGCACTAAACTTTTGCTTCCCTGCAGCTCTCAGCTCGTAAAATCTACTTGACACTCAGCTGTATCTCTGAACTTTGCAGCACAAGAAATCTGGAAAAAGCCAAAATTTATTGGGGGGGGGGCAAAAGGCCAAAAACCAGGGACACATTTTAAACATTGCTTGTATAATGTTGGAAAGTTGCTAGAATAAAATGCTGTGTTACCATCATACATTTCACTGCCACGTCTTGAACCCAGGGGACCCTGTGCAAAACAGTCAGAGCAACATACCACTATGCCAAATCAGCTGTTTTGTGAAACAGGAAGACTGAAACTTAAATGGCTACCATTTAGTGAATTCAGTTCTCACCATAGCACAGCTGTCAACCTCTTAGCACAAAATACCTGAACAAAGCCAATAATGGGTGAATACAGCCCCCAAACATTCAGTGAATTCAGTTCTCACCATAGCTCTCAACCTCTTAGCAAAAAACACCCGGATAAAGCCAGTAATGGGGGAATATAGCCCCCAAACATATTCAGTGAATTCAGTTCTTACCGTAGCTCTCAACCTTAACACAAAACCTGGATGAAGCCAATAAATACCTGAACAAAGCCAATACTGGGTGAATACAGCCCCCAAACATATTCAGTGAATTCAGTTCTTACCATAGCAGGCAAATTTCTATACATAGGCTTTTTATTTTCAAGTCCAAGACATGATCTCATCATAAATCAAAAATACATTTCTTAAAAATATTTACAGTACAGTAAAACAAATTCAGTATTTAAGATACACATTAGCACATTTTGTACCACATGTGCAAAGCATTTTTCAGATAAATTTGACATCCTGCATGAATAAAGTAAGGATGTAGGAAAACAAGTGCGACCTTCAAAGCTCTTTTTGTTATAAGCCACTGAGATTTTTCAAAAAGCCATCCATCTTCCCAGTGACTGCTAAATTAATTTTAATCAATGATGCATATGTTACTCTATTACCCGTATGTTTCATAAATAATTTACTAAAACATCATTAATGCATCAATAAAGCTCACTTGGCAACATCAGAACTAAAGAGATGAACATGACGCAATAAGCTGCTCCATCCATCCTAAATCTACAAACTTTCTGTAATGCCTCTGCCATATCTTATGTTCAGCATCAATACCCCCACACCCTTTGTGGGCAGCCTCATGTGATTAATTCATAATTCATACAGAATTTACTGTCCTACATCCCTGGAAGAGTAATATCACACTCTCTAAGAACAGTTCCAAATAACACACTGGTATGGAAAATAGTTTAGGATTTGGTAAAGGGGACATTAGCATTACAGGATAATGCTTAACTGCATGAAACATTCTGCAAAGGGTTGTGCTGTGGTTGGTATATGGTATATGTTGGGTGGGAGGACATGTATACATTGTAGATTGGGAAGGTCTATGGAGATTTTTAACCTGAACAAATGGTCATTCCTATAGTTTTGATAAACTAACATGAACAACAACCTTTACAAAGATGAAGACTTTCATTTGAAAATACCTAATTATTACTCATGTAGTTATTGATTAACTTTTGTAAACTAATTAGCTGTCCCTACCCTCTCGCCTTTTCAGAGAAGATCTGAGGGGCTGTTTTTACAGGCTCTGAAAATTGTGAAACTTCTCTGACTATCAGCAAATACCATAGGATTTTTTGACATCTTCGAGAATGACCACCAGCTCATTCAGATGACAACTATTTATTGTGCAGTCTTCTGTACTTTAATCAGTTATGGCATCTTTAAGTGTGGTGCCCTAGCAAACAAATTCCTCACACAAACACACACACACACACACACACACACACACACACACACACACACACACACACACACACTACCTTGTTAAAGCTGCCCGTTTCAGTTCCCGCTCCACTAAAGCGTCCCATCTTCCGTCCGTTTCGGTTCCCGCGCGCAAGGGTCCCATCTTCCGTCCGTTTCGGTTCCCGCTCACTTGCAAGGGTCCCATCCTCAGTAAGGTCCTCTAAACTGTCTGCTTCAGCTCCCGCGTGATGATGTCACAGCATCCTCTAAACTGTTCAGTTCCCGCTCGCAAACTTCGCGCGATGATGTCAGCACGCCTGCTACTGGACTTCTTAAAGAACGCCTTTAAAAAAAAAAAAAAAAAAAAAAAAACTTTTTTTTTTAAATGAAAAGATTAACTTGTCAGCGGATTCCAGGGGGGTGCAAGTGCACCCCCTTGCACCTGCCTGCGGGCGCCCTTGCCTCTCAGTCTGACAAATACTGCATCTCCTTTGAATGGCACAAAAAAACTAAGCCAATTATTGCAGTCAGTCATCTTTTGTTTGTATTGTGTCATCATTCTTGGTGAAGGTAAAATGCTGATCAATACAAGGCACATACCTGTATGAGACACATGTTCAGAGAGATCATAGGTTCATAGGTTCCTAGGTAGGTACTAGGCTATCTGCTCGAGGGCATTTATAAGCCTAGCCAGAGTGTGTCGGCTTTTGCCACTCCATTGATTAATTAACTGAGCCTCTGTCAAGCAGAGCCAATGAAGTGATCCCAGGGGTGTATTTTCTGTTACCCATCCACTCGTCAAGGCTTCTCTTGAAGAGTGTTAGTGAGGGGCTCTGCCTAATGTAGTTAAGAATTTTGTTCCAAAGCATGGGGAGTCTCTGTGACAGGAATCTATCCCTCCAGCATGTTCTATTTATTGTTGTGGTGAGGTTTAGCTCACTAGAGCACGTGGCTCGCAGTGACTTGGATTTCTTTAGGTGGAGCATGTCCATCAATTCTGAGTTGGACATGGCTTTGTAAGTCAGGCAGAGATCACCTCTATGTAAGCGATATGCTGCTGAGCACAGCCGGAGTTTTTTCAGTCGGGCTGCATAGGACATATGTTTGAGGCCAGTAATCATCTTGGTGAGGTGCTTTTATGGTCTTTCCAGCTGTTGGAAGTGTCTTGTGAGGTACATTCCAAATGGGGCATTGTACTCTATGATGAGTCTGATGAGTGACGGGTAGAGGGGCACTATAACCTCTTTATTTCTAGATGCGAACCCCTTAGTAATTAGATGGGCCACATAGAAGGATTTCCTAACTACTTTGGCAATATGATTGTCAAAGGAGAGATTACTATCTACCTGGGTCCCCAGATCTCTTATTACCTCTTCTGTATTAAGGGAGTTGCCGCCTATGTGGTAATTCATGGGTGTTTTGTTTTTCCCAAACAGGATGAATATGCATTTTTTGGCATTTAGCTTGAGGCCATGACTTTGACACCAGGTGTCTGTCTCAGTAAGGCCTTTTTGAAGGATGTCTGTGTCAGCCGGAGAGTTGATTATGGCTCTCAGTTTGCAGTCATCGGCAAACTTGGTTAGCCATAGTCCTCCTGTGTTTATCTGTACTTCTGAGAAATATATGCCGAACAGTAGGGGTCCCAGAACCGAGCCTTGCGGGACACCAGTTGTGACTGGTTTAGAGTCGGACCTGCAGCCTGCTATTCTTACCGTGTGAGTTCTGTCTGTAAGCCAGTTGGCAACCCATCTTGTGATGTAGGGGTTTATGTTCAGGCTGGTGAGTTTTTCTATAATACCCGAGTGAGGAATAGTGTTGAACGCCTTGGCAAGATCAAGATAGGGTGTGTGAACCACCTTTCCCTCATTTATGGTCTTGGTGACTGTCTCAAAGAAGTCAACCAGGTTTAGTAGGCATGATCTGCCCTTAACAAAGCCGAACTGGGTCGGGTCAAGTGTTTGGAGGTTCCCAATGTCTTTGTTAATGAGTTCCATGATGATGCGCTCCATAGCCTTGAAGACCAGGCTAGTCAGGCTTATGGGGCGATAGTTACCAGGGTCAGTTGTGGTCTCTCCTTTGTGGAGTGGAATAACTAGTGCTGTGCGCCATTCTATGGGCATGTAGCCTGTGGAGAGGCTGAGGTTGAACAGCATGTTTAGGTGGGGTGTTAGTTAGTTCTGTAGTTCATGCAAGATGCAGCCGGGGACACCATCTGGCCCCATTGATGCTGTGTTTTTGGCTTTTGAAAGGGATGTTTTCACCTGTGCTTCTTTGATTTCTGGGACACTACACTTTTCCGGTATTGTTGTGGGCCCTTTTGAAGGTGAGAGGGAGGTGAAGTTTGCACTGAATCTATCTGCCAGGATGTTGGCAATATCAGTAGGTTCAGTATATTTTGTGCTATTTTGCACTAGCTCAGAACATATCTGTGAGTTGCCACTTAGATTCTTGACATAGCTAAAGAAGGCTTTGTGGTTATCTTTCGTATCCTTCAAAGTTAGCCTTGGATGATTTTATGAGGGACCTTAGTTTCTTACTGATATTGATCAGAGATGTCTTTTCTTCTTGGGATTTGCTTTTTTTCTGAACTAGTTTCCTCCTTTTGTTGTATAACCTGTCTATGACAGGGGTCCACCAGACTGGTTTCCTTCTCTTAAGGGAGTGAGTCTTGGCTTTGCTAGGGATGGCATGATCCATGCATCCTTGTAGGTGTTCATAGAGTGCAACTGTAAAGGATTCTGCATTTTGGGCAGTGTTATCCTTTAGTGTGGGGGCTGTGAAACTTACCACCTATGCCTTAAGTAAGGTGAAGTTTGCTTTAGAAAAGTTTCTCACTGTGGTTTCCTTAATTGGGGGTGGTGGTGGGATGTGGACATCCAGGGTGATTAGTTTATAGTCTGATCTAACCAGTGACTTTTTGACCACCGGTACGAAACATCTGTCACCCATGTTGGTGATGACCAGGTCCAATATGTTGTGGCCTCTGGTAGGGGAGTTTGCCAGCTGATCCAGGGCATTTGAGTTGATAAATTCCAGGAAACACTGAGCTTGGGAGTTTGTACTCAAGTAGTTTTCCCAGTTAATGGTGGGGTAATTGAAATTGCCCAATATCAGGGTGTTCGGTAGGACCTTCATTTTTTCCAGTGTCTCCAGAAAGGCGGAGTGGTGGTCCTGAGTCATGGAGGATGATCTGCAGCAGGCCACAATTTGCATTGCAGATTTGCCCAATGTTAGTTGCACATAGGTTCATAGGTTCATAGGTAGGTACTAGGCTATTGGCCCTAGGGCCTATATAAGCCTAGCCAAAGGTACCCTGGCTTTCGCCACCCAAGAAAATTATTTTCCTGTGCCACTGTCGAGCAGAGCCACAGAAGTGATCTCTGGGGTGAATTTCCTATCTCCCATCCAATCATCAAGATTTTTCTTGAACAGTGCTAATGTGGAGCTTTGTTTGATATAGATAGGTAGTTTGTTCCAGAGTATAGGAAGTCTCTGGGACAGGAATCTATCCCTCCAGCATGTTCTGTTTATTGTGGTGATGAGGTTTAGGTCCCTAGAGCGTGTAGCTCATAGGGATTGGGATTTCTTTAAGTGGGGCATGTCTAAAAGCTCTGGGTTTGACATAGCTTTGTGTGTTAGGCAGAGATCGCCTCTGAGTAGGCGATATGCAACGGAGTAAAGCTGCAGTTTTTTGAGACGGTCTGCATAGGGCATCTCTTTGAGGCCGGTAATCCTCTTTGTGAGGTATTTCTGTGGCCTTTCCAGTTATTGTAGATGTCTTGTGAGCTACATACCAAAAGGGGCATTGTACTCTATAATGGGTCTAATGAGTGATGAGTAGAGGGGAACAATGACCTCTTTTTTCCTGGACGAGAAACCTTTTGTGATGAGGTGTGCCACATAGAAGGATTTCTTGACTACTGTGGCAATGTGATTATCAAAGGAGAGACTACTGTCCACCTGTGTCCCAAGGTCTCTTATCACACTTTTGGTGTTAAGAAGACTACCACCTATGTGGTAGTTCATGGGTACTGAGTTTTTACCAAAAGGAATGACAATGCACTTTTTGGCATTGAGCTTGAGGCCATGGCTTTGACACCAGGCATCTGTCTCAGAAAGGCCCTTTAGTAGGATGTCCACATCTTTTGGAGCTTTTATTATGGCTCCTAGTTTGCAGTCATCTGCGAACTTCATTAGCCAAAGACCTTCTGTGTTGGCCTGTACTTCAGAGAAGTAGATACCAAACAGGAGAGGACCCAGGACTGAACCCTGTGGTACTCCACTTGTCACTGGTCTGAAGCTGGATTTGGAGTCTGCTACTTTCACAGTGTGGGTTCTGTCAGTGAGCCAGTTGGCAACCCATCTTGTGACATAGGGATTTATACCTAGTTTAGTAAGTTTATCTATAATTCCAGAGTGGGGGATGGTGTCAAAAGCCTTGGCGAGATCTAGATAGGCTGTGTGAACCACCTTACCCTCATCTACGGCTTTGGTGACTGCTTCAAAGAAGTCTATCAGATTTAGGAGACACGATCTACCTCTTACAAACCTGAACTGGGTGGGGTCCTGAGTTTGGAGATTACCAATGTCATTGTTTATAAGTTCCATGATGATATGCTCCATAGCCTTGCAGACCAGGCTTGTTAGGCTAATGGGGCAGGAGTTTCTGGGGTCTCTGGTGGCTCCCCCTTTGTGGAGCGGGATAACTGTCACTGTGCACCATTCAGTGGGCACATAGCCTGAGGTGAGGCTATGATTGAACATAGTACTTAGGTGGGGTGCCAGTTCGATCTGTAGTTCATGTAGAACACAGCCTGGGATGTCGTCAGGTCCCATGGATGCTGTGTTCTTGGCTTTGGATAGTGTGTTTTTTACCTGTGCAGCTGTGATTACAGGAACTTTGCATTCTTCTGGTATAGAGATGGGCCCTTTAGGGGATGACAGAGGGGTAAAGTTAGCACTGAACCTATCTGCCTGGATGTTGGCAATATCCATTGGTTCTGTATATTTAGTGCCATTGTGCTGTAACTCAGAGCAGATCTGAGTGTTGCCATTGAGATTCTTGACATAGCTATAGAATGCTTTGTGGTTGTCTTTGGAGTCAGTGGCAATTTTGTTTTCATAACTAGCTTTGGAGGATTTTATGAGGGATCTCAGCTTCTTACTGAAGCTGACCAGGGAGTTTCTCCAATCATGGTATTTTACTCTTTTTTGCATCAGTTTCTTTCTTCTGTTGTAGAGTTTGTTTATGGCAGGGGACCACCAGATTGGCTTCCTTTTTTTGGAGGATAGCATCTTGGTTCTGTTAGGGATTTCACGATCCATGCGCTCATGTAAGTGCTTATAAAGTGCATTTGTGTAGGATTCAGCAGTCATACCTCTATTGTCCGTCAGCATGGGTGTCATGAAGTTTGCCACTTCTGTCTTAAGAAGCGTGAAGTTGGCTTTGGAGAAATTTTTTGCTGTGGTTTTCCTAATGGGGGTTGGGGGAGGGATGTGGATGTCTAGGGTGATTAGCTTTTGGTCGGATCTGACCAATGAGGAATTGACCTCTGGTGTGCAGCACCAGTTGCCCATGTTGGTAATAACCAGGTCTAGGATATTGCTGCCCCTGGTGGGAGTGTGGATAAGTTGATCCATGGCATTGGAATTTATGAATTCCAGAAAATGTTGAGCACAAGAGTTGGTACATGAGTAGTTTTCCCAGTTAATGGTAGGGTAGTTGAAATCACCCATTATTAGGGTGTTAGGTTGCACCCTAATATTTTCCAGTGTATTAAGAAATGAGGAGTGGAAATCCTGGGGCATGGTGGGGGATCTGTAGCAAGCTACAATTTCAATTGCGGTCTTGCCCAGAGTTAGTTAGACAATAATGTCTGTCTCCATATAGCCCAGGAGGGTACATCTCAGGTCATCTGGACCCAGGTCGCCTTACACCTACATGGACTATGACTGAATCATACTGGTGCTTGTCTTTTTCTATGAACTGTACTTAAAATGACTATGGAGTATTACTGTTATGATTTTTACGTGGTATGGCATGTTCATTTTTTAAACAAAAGTGTTTTATAATAATCTACTGTAACTCAGTCAAACAAATGCAATGACATTTACCATCCAAATAAACTACCAACATCTTAGAGGAGATCTCAGCTTAACATCTAATCAAGGATAGTAACTCAGAAAGTTCAGTTGTGTAAGAACTTACCATAACAGTAGATGCCTTACTGATCACTGTTGCAGTATTCCTGACTGTTGGGTTATCTCACCAAATAACCTGGATGTCCAGCAATGGTACCAAGGCCAAAATTTTCCATAAAGCAGTACCTCTGATACATGCCTTAAGCCCATGGGTGTAGGGTACATAAGCAGATGTATGAGTAAAAATTTCAGACTATCAGAAAGCCAGGAAGCTTAGAGATACCTAAGGGAATCAAAGAATAAGGTCAGCTAATAGGGGAGAAAGTAGGCAAGGGCTCTCCCTTGGTCCATGAGAAGTAGTTCAAGACAGAAAAGGGGAGTGGCAGGAATACTGCAACATTGATCTGTAGGGCATCTACTTCTGTGGTAAGTTCTTACAAAACTGTTCTATGTCCTTCCTTAGATCACTGTAGCAATATTCCAGACTTTTGGGTAATTCCCCAAGCTTAGTAAGGATTGAGGATGACATAGGAGAGCTGTTAATCAATCCAGATAGAAGTTTCATGGTAAATGATGCCCTGGGTCATCTACCCTGTAATGTTTAGTAAAGGTATATGCAGAAGGTCAAGTTGCTGTCACTAGGATGGCTCAAGAATCAACCCCTTTGTAAAAGGTTCCTGGAGAAACCACTGCTCTAGTAGAGTGCGCTCTAACTGCCACTGCTCTAGTAGAGTGCGCTCTAACTGTTGAAGGGAATGCTTTACCTTTGTGGGAGTAACAAAAGGAAGTTGAATTAGAAATCCAGTTAGTAATAGTTTGCTTAAAAACTGGGTTGTCCAGTCTGGCTTCTCGTAAGGAAACAAACAACAGGTCAGTCTTTTTGGTGGACTTGGTTTTATCCAAATAAAATCTGAGCTACCTGTGTACATTGAGGGGACACAGTAGTCTTCCTTCCTTATTCTGTGGATTAGGGAAAAAAAAGGTAGAATGGTGGCTTGACTTATAGATAGCTCATTGGCTACCTTAGGCATCATTGAGGAGCTGGCCCTCAAAGAGACTTGATCTTATGAAAAATAAGGGAGGGGTTACCATCGGGGATTGGAGTTCCAAAACACTTCTAGCTAAAGTACAGAGTGCTAGGAGTATGGCTTTCCATGTACAGAACTTGTGAGAGACAGAAGTTGCCAGCTCAAGTGGAGGAAGTGTTTGCTTCTCAGGGACAAAGTTGAGGTCACAGAAAGGGGGGATAGCTTTCTTATGTGGTTTTAAATGGAGGACACCTTTAAGAAATTGTTATATCTCTTGCCTGTACAGAAGAGGGGGCTTAGAGGTAATCATGCTGAAATGCCTGATAGGCGTGCCTTCATGAAAGAGTATGCAAGGACAGCTCTAAATAGCCCACACACATAAAAGATGATAGCAGTTACTCATGTTAGGATAGGGTCCTTTTCTTTGGCATGATACCAAATAAAAAGAAATCTTTTCATTTAGATATGTAAAACTTCCTGCCTCCTGAAGAACTTGTAACATGTCCTCCAAAAACAGGAGTCTAATAGGGATCAGATTCCTATCATCCACAAAGCCAGGTTGAAGAATGATAGGTTGGGATGAAGAAGTGAGCCCTTGTGTTCTGTGAGCAAAAGTCCACTCTGAGGGGTAACTTGTGGTGATAAACCCAGCCAGGTGGTAGAGAAGGCGGAACCAATGCTGCCTTGGCCAAAAAGGAGTAACCAGTAAGCTCCTTGGTTGTCTCTCTCTAGATCTTTAACAGTACCTTTTGGAGTAGTGGTAGAGAAGGGGAGCCATAAAGGAACCTCCATTTAAGACATGGCATCTGTACTCCATCCCTGATGGCAAAGAGGCCTGGAGCAAAAGCAATGTAGCTGTTTGTTGTGGATGGAGGCAAATAGATCGATCTGAGTAACACTTCATTTGTGGACTATGTCTATGAAAGCCTCTCTGTACAATATCCATTAATGAGGGCCTCCCCTTGATCTGCTTAGAAAATCTGCATGACTTTGTACTGTGAAGGAATGTAAACTGCCTGGAGGGACAGATTTGCTTTTGTGGTCTGTCCCCATGCCAGAAAAGCCAGTAGAGCTAACATGGTTTTGTTCTTCTCCTTTTGTCTCTGTACAACATGGTTGTGGTATTGCCTGTGAAAATTCTGAGTGGGTCCAGGATCCAAGCATGGGAAAAGATCTGAAAGGAATGAATAATAATAGCTTGCATCTCCTTCAATTTAATGTGCTCTGTCATCTGATTTGGTGGTCATTGGGTCTAAACCCTCGGGGATCCTGTCCATGCACCCCATACAACATCAGAAGCATCTGTGTGTAGTTCCTGCTAGAGAGTCTGCATTTTGAATGGTAAGCCTGGGTTAACATTTACCTATGTTATCCACCACAGAATCTCTTTCTTTGAGTAGAGAAAGAGTGGGATCTGAGTGTCTTGAGGATGAGAGTTTTAGGACCAGATGGATTTCAGGTGCCAGTGAACCCCCTGAAGTCTGGCAAAGGGAACCATGGAAATTATTCCAACCATGACTCCTAGTGCCCTGAGCACTTCTCTTGCTGTGCAAGTTTGAAGGGCTAAATGATGCTGAATGCAGTTGGAGAGACTCTGTACCTTGTCTGGAGGTATAATGGACTGCATGAGTTTGGTGTCTAGTCTGAAGCCAATAAAAAATAGGTCTTGAATGAGGTTCAGTGTGGACTTTTTAAAGTTGATCATGAACCCCAGACTCTGAATGAGGGAAATAGTGAAGTTGAGATAACATATAATGATCTGCTGAGAAGGTATCTGTATTAAAATGCTTTATAAGTATGGGAAAGTTTGAATTGCATGGTTCCTGCAAAAGGTTATAACAGGTGTCAGACACATTGTGAATACCCTGGTGACTGTAGAAAATTCAATGGGCAAAGCAGAGAATCAAAAGTGTGATGAGCAGGTCGTAAATCTCAGAAATCTCCTGAAGGAAGTGTGGATTGGAATGTGGAGGTAAGCATCCATCAGATCTAAAGAAACCAGAAAAGCCTGAGGAAGGATGAGAGGCAAAAGAGTCTGGAGTGACAATATTTTGAACAAGGAAACCTTAAGGAAGGTGTTGAGTAGAAACAAATTGAGAATAGGTATCCATTCTTGTTCTTTTCCTGGCACAGGAAAAAGTCTGGAATAAAACCCTCTTCTCATGTGCCAATGTGGAACAGAGTCAATTGTACATTGGTTGAGCAAGGTTTGAAAAATGGGAAGTGAAAGAAAGGTGCCCTTTAAGGGAGGGATTTGTTTCTAAGCCATTTTATAAACCTGCTGAATAATGTAGAGGACCCTTTGTCTTTGGTAATGAGCTGCCAATTTGTTAAAGATGAGATGAGTCTTCTTGAGAAGAGAGATAGAATGAGGCAGACAGTGGACAAAAGAAAGTATTCAGTCTGATGTGTCTGGGTAGGGATGCTTCCCAGATTTGGGTTCCCTGTTTAGTTTCTCTTGTAAAATTTTCTTGGACTTTTTCTTGCCCCATGTCCAAATGGAGAGATGATAGGGGACAAATGGAGAGATGACAGGGGTCTGAATGGAGAGAGATGACAAAATGAGCAAAAGGAGAGAAGTATTGCTGGAACTGAATTCATCCTCAAGTCTTGGTGAGTACCTTCATGAGGTGGACCCTGTTTTTCACAAAATCTCACCAAGATGACACTGATATATAGATTGTATTTTATATAGCATATATCATGGACAGAAGTAGGTGAAAAAAATAAAGAAGATAGCTAGGCACACAAGTCCCAGGATACAAAAGTGCCCAATCCTGGTAGGTGCACCGGTATCAGGACTGGAAGAAATGACAGTGTAGAATTCTTAACACATGGAAATATTCCTACAATGGGACTAGGCCAGGCCCAGGGGGGAGATGGCTCCCCTTTTGTAAAAGGAAGTAGCAGTCCACAAAAAATCACAAAAACTGATGGGCCAAAAAAGAGCCATACAGACACTAGAGGCGACTATTGAGGTTAAGAAAGAAAGTATGTATTGTTTCTATTATGCAAGAAGCTCAGAGTTTCCAGGCAAAAGATATACAAGAAGATTAAGAGAGAAATTCAAGGAATGAAAAACACTTCCACAAGAAAAACGGTCAGAAGGATCATATAAAAAATTATGTTATTAGTGCAACAGATCCAGGAAAAACATTATATAGACCAAGAAACCTTGTGCTGTTTGGAAAAAGAAGTGACTAAGGAAGTGCAAAAAATTAAAGAGGAAAATTTAAAGACATTTGACGGGTATAGTAAAGGAATATGGGCATGGGATAGAAAGAGAGATCTGATAAGGTGCATTATTTATGCAAAGGAGAAAGCCAAATCAATCAACAAAAAAGGCAGCTCCAAATATATTCAAAGAGAAATACAGGCAAAGGTATCCAGATATGGAAAATTTCACAATGAAAAATAAGATCACAAATAGGGATTGCAGAACAGAAGATTAGTCAAGTAGAAGTTAAAAAAACAGAAGATGAAGTTATGGAATATTTGCAAAGTGAAGGATTGAGTGTAGAAAGTCTAACACAGGTTATATTACAGCATGGTGGAACAACTAGTTCCCAAAGTAAGGAGAAACAAGAGGGCCAAGATACATCTGAAGAAGAAATATGGACATGGGAAAGAAAAAGAGATTTAACATGATGCAGTATTTATGCAAAAGAGAAAGCAAAACTAATCAATACAAAAATAACAGCACAAAAGATATTTGAAGAGAAATACAGGAAAAGACATCCAGTTACGGAAAATTTTACAATACAAAAAATAAGAAAACAAAGAGGAAAATAATGGAGAAGTTAAAAACAAAACAGAAACTGAGGTTATGGATTACCTGCAAAGTGAAGGATTTAATGTAGAAAATTTAACTCCAATAACAACACAACAGGATAGAGCAATGGACACCCAAATTAAGGAGAAACCAGTGGAGCAGGAAACATCTAATCAGCTGATGTATGAAGACACTTTGGAGCCTCTCATAGGAAACCAGTAGAAACATTCAGTCAGAGCTACACAGCAAGGGAAAGAACAGAAAAATGTGACAAGTCTGACACAGTCAGTGTCGTGGAGTGATAGGCCAGTGAGTTATCATATGATAACCACCCTCCCTTGGTTGGGAGGGTGGTCCAATGGTTAAGCTGTTTGCCTTGCAAACACAAGGTGCAGGGTTTGAGTCTCACAAGGGATAACTGGCTAGGCTTAAAATGGCTAACAAGGGCAGTTAGCCTAGTACCAATCTATGAACCTACAATCTATGAACCTATGAACCTATGAAAGAGCAACAGATGATACAGAGTGAAGCTAAAGAGAACGTGGCACAGGAAGATGCTCTGGAACTTTGTATAAAATGCCCACAGGAAATAGTGAAGAAAGACTGTACCCTCAGTTTGGAAGAAAATTATCTAAGAGAAAAGTTGCTTGATTTAATAGAGATGGATGGACATTTTAAGGTCAGTGAAAGAAATAGACTACAGAAGGTTAATAAAACCCAGAAAGTTAAAGGTTTGATAAAACAAATATACACAGTAACTAGGACTGTCCATAGAGATCCATGTGATATAACAGAAGTAAATAGGATACATTTCTGTGCAGCCAGATTAATAACAGAAAAGTCAAGATAGCAAGGGAAAGGTTGGGAAGAAATCAAATGCCATCATGGAAATATTGAATACGATAACGATAAAGCACTTAAGACAAGAAGTGTTAGTGTTAGAAAAGTATAGAAAAGGAAAGATATAAAAAAATACTCAGAAAGATAGACATGATAAAAGCAATGTGCAGTAGTATAACAGATCAGGATTTATCATGCACTATCATCAATGATAAACTAAAAATATCCACACAGGCAGAAAAACTTAGAAGATACACATATAAATATAAAGGAAAAGTACAAAATAAGCAATTTATTGATGACCCAAAAAAGTTTTATAGAGAATTGGGAAACAAGTTAATAATAATTGAAAGACCACAAAAAAAAGAAGAAATAGATACATTTTGGAGAAATATTATGAAGATCCTGTGGAACATAACAAAGATGCAAAATGGACAGATGAAGGAAAAGCAAGAATAAAAAGTTCAAATGTATAGGATATGAAATGGGATGAATTAAGGGCCAGAGAGATTGAAACAAATTTAAGAAAAGCCTCTAATTGGAAAACCCCAAACCTAGATGCAGTATGTAACTCCTGGCTAAAAGTATATACAGCTTTGCAGAAGATTTAGCCATCAGTAAGAACTATTTATATGTGCACCCCAAACAGACACAAGCCTGACTAACAACAGGAAAAGCAATGCTCCTACTTAAGAGTGAACCTGCAAGCTACCCTAAAATTTATAGACCAATAACTTGCCTCCCGACAACACTGGATGCCAACAGAGTTTATAGTCATTTAGAAGATAATTCAATTATGGCAATAGATCAAAAAGGTAATAAAAGAAAGTCATATGGAACAAAGGATCATTTGTTGTTAAATAAAGCCATAGTGAACTGTAAAAAGGGGAAGAATCTAAGTATGGCATGGACTGACTACAAAAAAGCATTTGACAGTATTCACATTCATGGATAAAAGAGTGCTTAAAAATAAATAAGTTACACCCCACACTGATAAACTACATCACAGTGACCATGAAACAGTGGCAAACTACTTTGCAATTAAGCCATGATAAAGGATGGATTATTATCCCAGGGATAAAAATTCAAAGGGGGATATTCCAGGATGACTCTCTGTTACCGCTGCTCTTTTGTCTTGCCCTTAACCCATTAAGCTGTCTACTTAACAGCTTAGGACATGGCTATAATTTTTCTCCCAGAAAACAACAAACTGTAAAGACTTCTTATCTTCTCTTTGTAGATGATTTAAAACTGTATAGCTCAGATGATGAACTGAAAGCACACCTGCAAAAAGTCAAAACTTTTTCAGATGATATAAGAATGTCAATTGGTCTTGATAAATGTGCAAAAGCAAACCTTTAAAGCAGGAAAGCTGCAGCACCAAGAAAACATCAGTTTGAGACAAGAATGTGATATAAAAGAACTTGAGCAAGAGGGTGTATATAAATATTTGGGAATTGATGAAGGATCAACAATAAAACATAAACAAATGTCAATAAAACTCAGTAAGGAATATTTTAGAAGACTTAACTTAATCCTGAGCACAGTGTTGATATCTAGGAACAAAATTCAAGCTGTAAACCAATTTGCTCTTTCTGTCCTAACTTAAGTTTTGGAGTGATTCACTAGCCCCAAAAGCTGTTGGACAGATTGGACAGAAAAACAAGAAGGATGCTTCATGCTCATCAATGATTTATAAAAATCAATGCATAGCAAGATTATATATTCCCCATTCCGAAGGAGGGATGGGCCTCCTTAAAATTGATTACATGCATAGATCTGCAATCATGGGACTGCATGCATATCTGCTGACCTCACAAGACCCAAACATAGTGAAAGTGTTGAAACATGAGGAGAATAAATCTAAGATGAATTCCCTGCTTAGTCTAGCAGAAACATATTGGCATCAAGCAGGAATAGAAATCAATCTAGAAGTAGATAAAAATCAAGCAGTAACTGAATGTGCCAAAAACCAAAAGAAAGAATATGAGGTAAAGGATCAGATGAGAAGGCAAGAAATGTGGAAAATGCATAAATATACTTGTAAGTATAGAAAACTCCTGGAACAACCGCATGTTGATCAGGATCGAATGCAGGAATGGTTAAAGAGAGGCAAATTCCATCCAAAAGATGAAAGGTTAATATTGTCAGCCCAAGATAGTAGACTATGTATACATTGGTTTACAAAGTCCATTGAATGTGTGGCAGAAACAGACAGATGTAGGTTTTGTAAAACAGAACTGGAAACAGTTGCACACCTTGTACACTGAAAAGCATAATAATGTAGCAAGACTGCTGCACTGGAGATTGTGCAAACATTATAATACTGAGGTAGCTGAAAAACACTGGAAACATGAGCCACAAAGCATCACAGAAAATAGTAGGAGCAATGTGTCTTATAAAAAAAGAATCTACAATAGTATTTACATGCTACCTTCTTCTTCTTCTTCTTCTTTTGGCTGCTCCCATTAGCGGTCGCCACAGCAGTTTCCATTTCTTCTCTTTCTCTGCATTTTGCTATGTCACACCAACCACCTGCATGTCCTTTCTCACCACACCCATAAACCTTATCTTAGGCCTTCCTCTTTTCCTGTTACCTGGTAGTTTCACCCTTAGCATCTTTTTCCCCAATATACTCAGCATCCCTCCTCAGCACATGTCCAAACCAACGTAATCTTGCCTCTCTGGCTTTGTCTCCAAACCTTCCAACCTGGGCTGACTCTCTAATATACTTATTCCTAATCCTGTCCACCCTCGTCACACCCAGTGCAAATCTTAACATCTTTAACTCTGCCACATCCAGCTCTGACTCCTTTTTGTCAATGCCACTGTCTCCCACCCATATAACATAGCTGGTCTCACTACCCTCTTGCACACCTTCCCTTTCACTCTTACTGGTACTCGTCTGTCACAAATCACTCCTGACACTCTTCTCCACCCACTCCATCCTGCCTGTACTCTCTTCTTCACCTCTCTTCCACACTCACCATTACTCTGAGCTGTTGATCCCAAGTATTTAAACTCATCCACCTTCATCACCTCTACTTCCTGCATCCTCACCATTCCTCTATCCTCCCTCTTATTCACACATATATATTCTGTCTTATTCCTGCTGACCTCCATTCCTCTTCTCTCTAGAGCATATCTCCCCCTCTCCAGGGTCTCCTCCACATGTTCCCTACTCTCACTAAAGATCACAATGTCATCTGAAAACATCATAGTCCACGGGAACTCCTGCCTGATCATGTCTGCCAACCTGTCCATCACCATTGCAAATAAGAAAGGGCTCAGAGCTGATCTTTGATGTAATCCCACCTCCACCTTAAACGCATCTGTCACTCCCACTGCAGACCTCACCGCTGTCATACTACCCTCGTACATATCCTGTACCACTCTTACATACTTCTCTGACACTCCCGACTTCCTCATACAATACCACAACTCCTCTCTAGGCACCCTGTCATATGCTTTCTCTAAGTCCACAAAGACACAATTCAACTCCTTCTGACCTTCTCTGTACTTCTCCATCAACACTCTCAGAGCAAACATCGCATCGGTAGTGCTCTTTCCTGGCATGAAACCATACTGCTGATCATTAATCATCACCTCCCTTCTTAGCCTAGATTTCACTACTTTTTCCCATAACCTCATGCTGTGTCTGATCAATTTAATCCCTCTGTAGTTACTACAGCTCTGCACATCACCCTTATTCTTAAAAATCGGTACCAAAACACTTTTTTCTCCATTCCTCAGGCATTCTCTCACTTTCCAAGCTTTTGTTAAACAATCTATTTAAAAACTCCACTGCCATTTCACCTAAACACCTCCATGCTTCCACAGGTATGTCATCTGGACTAGCAGCCTTTCCATTCTTCACCTCTTCATAGCTGTACTTACTTCCTGCTTGCTAATCCATTGCACTTCCTGATTCACTATCACCACATCATCCAACCTTCTCTCTCTCTCGCATTCTCTTCATTCATCAGCCCCTGAAAGTACTCTTTCCATCTGCTCAACACACTCTACTCGCTTGTGAGTATGTTTACCTCATTATCCTTTATCACCCATACCTGCTGCATATCTTTACTAGCTCAGTCCCCCTGTCTAGCCGATCAGTACAGGTCCTTTTTTCCCTCCTTAGTGTCCAGCCTTTCATACAACTCTTCATACGCCTTATCCTTAGCCTTTGCCACCTCTCTATTTGCCATGCACCTCATCTCCTTATACTCCTATGTACTTTCTTCATCTCTCTAACAATCTCACTTCTTCTTCGCCAACTTCTTTCTCTGTATACTCTCCTGTACTTTCTCATTCCACCACCAGGTCTCCTTGTCCTCCTTCCTCTTTTTAGATGTCACACCAAGCACCTTTCTAGTCATCTCCCTGACTAGCTCTGCTGTAGTTACCCAGCTATTCGATAACTCTTCACTGCCAGCCAGTGTCTGTCTTAACTCTTCCCTGAACTCCATCTCACAATTACCCTTTTTCAATTTCCATCATTTGATCCTTAGTGCTGCCCTCACACTCCTCCTCTTCTTGATCACCAATGTCATCCTACAAACCACCATCCTATGCTGCCTAACTACACTTTTCCCTGCCACCACTTTACAGTCTCCAATCTCCTTCAGACAGGCCCTTTTACATAAGATATAATCCACCTGTGTGCATCTTCCTCCACTCTTGTATGTCACCCTATGCTCCTCCCTCTTGTTAAAATACATATTCACCATAGCCATGTCCATCCTTTTCGCAAAATCCACTACCATCTGACCTTCTGCATTCCTTTGGTTAACACCATACCTACCCATCACTTCCTCATCCCCTCTGTTCCCTTTACCAACATGCCCATTAAAATCTGCTCTAATCACCACTCTCTCACCCTTGGGTACAGTCATCACCACTTCATCCAGCTCACTCCAAAATTTTTCTTTCTCATCCATCGCACACCCAAGTGGAGCATATGCACTAACAACATTCATCATTACACCATCAATTTCCAGCTTCATAAACATCACTCTATCCAACACTCTTTTCACTTCCAAAACACTCTTAGCATATTGTTCCTTCAGGATAACCCCTACGCCATTTCTCCTCCCATCCACACCATGATAAAACAATTTGATCCCACCTCCGATACACCTAGCCTTGCTCCCCTTCCATCTGGTCTCTTGCACACACAATATACCAACCTTCCTTTGGTCCATCATATCAGCTAGCTCTCTCCCTATACCAGTCATACTGCCAACATTCAAAGTTCTGACCCTCACTACCACAGTCCTAGCCTTTACCTGCCTTTGGGCATGCCTTCCCCTCTTCTTCTCCTTCTGCCAACAGTAGCCCAATTTCCACCAGCACCCTGTTGGCCAACAGTACTGGTGGCGGTCACTGTTAACCCGGGCCTCGACTGATCCAGTATGTATATCTGTACTGTTGTCCGCATGTATGATTTGGCAAAATTTTACACTGGATGCCCTTCCTGATGCAACCCTCCCCATTTATCCAGGCTTGGGACTGGCACAAAGAAATGCACTGGCTTGTGCATCCCCAGTGGCTGGGTTTATTTACACATGTTACCGATACATGTAAATCCATACAAATTGCAGAAGGAGACATTACTGGGCGCATTGAAGGGTCTGCGAAAAGCACTTCTGGCTGACATCAAAGATTGGAACAATACTAATTTCATGAACTTTAATCATACTTTGACATAGGCATGGGGTCCATTCCCATCATGGTATTAGAAACCCAAAATATTTGGAGAATTTTAAAAGGGATCTAGACTCTCTATGACAGAAGGAGGTGGGTTTTGCTGGGTAATTTCTAGGATATCTGGGAACAGAAGTAGGGAAAATGTTTCAGCAATCCTTTTTTGATATTCCCTTGCTCTTGTAAAGCTTTAACCACGTTAGCTGTCTCAGGGCTATATAAGAGATACCTATGTAAGGACAATCCATTGATTTGTCTTTGGTGTCCTCAGCTAAGGAGTAAGGGTGAAGCCATGCTTGCCTTCTGATGGCAGAACTAGTAGCAGCAGCCCCAGAGGACACTGGACTGCATCATAGCTACACATGATGCTGGGTTTAGCCACCTGAGAAGCCTGAGCCACCATACACATGGCCTACTCTTTAATGTTTGACCCTTCCATAGAAGACATAGCTTTACTTAAATTACCTGCAATTGACAGAACATATTTGAGTCTGACAGTTCAAAGCTAAAATGGAAAATTATTATAAATGTTTCCAAATCTGTCAAATTACTGTACTATATTCATCTGAAAGGGAAGGCATTAGCAGCAAGTAGGAGTTTTTATGGCTTATATGTAGATACAGAGAAAGCAGAAGGGTCAGCCAGAGGATTCCTGTACCGAAACATTTGATCTAGCTTAATTATTGTGCCACTCTCAATAGCTGTTGTGATGTAGCAGATAAGACAAACGCAGGAAAGAAACGCAAACACATTATTAAACCATGTTTTTTCTGCATACGAAGTGTTTAGTCTTGCGTTACAGGGAAGGAAAAACACTTTATGGAAAGACAAACTTGACTTTGGTGTGGAGTTCTCCTTAACTAAACAGTGCTCTAAGCTGCTTGATAATGGTGTGTCCATTTATTTCTATTGCCTGATTGTACATTAAAGTGCTGCCTTGGTTCTTAGTTACTGCTTGGAAACAAGGCAGTTGCAACTAGTGATTATATACTGGTAATAAACCAACAAACAAGCAAGCAAACAAATGTATGAATAAACATATTTCAACAAGAGGCATATCCCAGTTGAAGAAGTTTCACATTTTATTACTTGCATGTCATTGTTATTAAAGTTGCTCACTAATTTTTGCAGTGTGTGTGTGTGTGTGTGTGTGTGTGTGTGTGTGTGTGTGTGTGATTGTATTGTTATGAATGAAAGGGAAAAATATGCTTTCATTTTATTTGTTTTTAAACAAGTCAGACCCATAAAGCACAGTTGTGTCTTTCAAGGGCATCCCAGGGTTACTGTCCAGTTAACCGACTTCCTGGGAATTATGTGAAAACTGAGGAAATTATTTGCTGAACTTAAAGCAAAGCTTGTTAGCAGTTCATACTCAACCACATGTGCTACACTTTCAGACTCATCAGTCCTTTGAGACATTTCTCTGCAACTTCACTAATTTTACAGAATACATTTCCAGTATTCCATCTAATGATTAGGTAACTTATCACCCATAGCATGAATACTAGGATACATTCAATAAGCATCTTAGCTTGCATTTTGTATATATCTTTTTTTTTCAAAGTACTCTGACTGAATCTTTTAATGTTAATCTATCTGCATTCAGTCTTACTATGTTTTGAATGTTGCTATATACACATTTTAATATAATATTGTTGATTGACTCTCTTCAAGAGGAATCTTGATGAGTGGATGGGAGATCGTAGGTTTACCCCGGGTATCACTTCTGTGTCACTGTTAGACAGAGGCACAGTATACTAACCTCGAAAAAGGGCATAGCAAAATTCATTTAAAATGGGTGGCGAAAGCCAAACACACTCTGACTAGGCTTATAAATGCCCTAGGGCAGATAGCCTAGTATGAACCTATGAACCTAAGACCATGATGTGTTTTCTGTTATATGACCTCTGGTCATGGCTGAAAAGGGTCAATAGACCAGCCCACATACCCAGTAAAGAAATAACAAATAAATACACAATTATAAATACAGAATCCCACCTTATGAGGTATTATAATTCATTTATGTTATTCTATCACAAAAGATAGTTTCACACAACTACTGAAATATGTCCCTAGAAAAAGTACAAAATCTCTCTCTCTCTCTCTCTCTCTCTCTCTCTCTCTCTCTCTTTCTCTCTCTCATGGAATGGTGTTGTGGAAGTTAGCTGTTTATCAAGTAATGCTACAAGTATGATGAAAATGTTTAGCAAAAATATTTATAACTGAAAAGCTTAGAAAGATATATTGATTTTCTTGAGTACTTGCCTCATATTGTTAGCAATTTCTATTATTTTGATATTCGGCAGACAAAATTGTTCGATACTGTAATGAATGCAGTAGTAGATAAGTTTAAAACGAGACAAAGGTCTCTTTCTTGTTGCCTCAGAGGACTAGAAATAGCATGCCATATGCATGACTACAGTGTGACAACAGATAATCGATGTTATAATCAAATATGCTACATTGAGCAGCATGTAATCACTCAGACAGCAGTGAATGTCCATGAAGGTGACTGATATAATGAAAAAATAACATTGATGTATAAATAATAAAACAGAAGACTGCACCATTTAGTGGCAACAGCAATGCGCTATAAGTATAGGAATACAAGAATTACTCCCTAGCTGCTTACTATCGTACTGCTGCCGATCGTAGCCTAGCTAGGGTGGTATTGTGGGTTTGAACCTCTGTGTATCAGGCTCACTGTTTTGCTTTTATTTGGAGTCTCTTCCCCTTCAGCTTAATTATTAAGATTGCCACCATTAATTCTGTATTTCATAAGTTGGCTGTTGGAGTATGTGATTGTTTATTTATTTAGTCAAAGTTTGCTAAGGATATTTGTTTGTTATTTTTTGAGTATTCTTGGAGAAGTTCATGGTAGGGTTTTGTGGCACACCCTGTGGTTTCCTGACACTTTTTACAATATACTTTTACAAGTGCAGCTTGCTTTACTACTCTTAAGTCAAGTTGATGTTATGTTTTTTCATTATCTCATTCACCATCATTGATGCTTGATGCTGAGTCATGACATGCTGTCTGAATTAAGCTGATTCAATAGGAAATTAGGAAGCCATGACAGTAGCTATTATCACCGACTATGAAATCTACTGAACAAGAATTTTAACCAGTAACTGGGTGCAGTACCAAATTATAAAGGATGCATTACTTAATTTTAGTGTAGAAAACTTTACACAATAAGTTTACAGTTTATACTTTTTTATATAAAATAGACCTATATGTTGAGAGGCTATTTTATATAAAAATACAATGTCAAAGACACGCTACATAAACAAGAAGGAAGAAACTGTTGCAGAAAAGAGGAAAATCCCAGGATGCAAAAAACTCCCTTACCAGCCTCAGTAAGAAGCTGAGATCCCTCATAAAATCCTCCAAAGCTAGTTACGAAAAAAAAATTGTCAAAGATTCCAAAGACAACCACAAGGCATTCTATAGCTATGTCAAGAATCTAAATGGCAATGCTCAGATCTGCTCTGAGCTACAACCGAATGGCATGAAATATACTGATCCCAAGGATATTGCCAATATCCTGGCAGATCGATTCAGTGCCAACTTCATCCCCCTCTCATCCTAAAGGGCCCATCTCAATACCAAAATATTGCCAAATTCTGGTAATAATGGCTGCAGAGGTAAAAAACGCACTCTCCAAAGCCAAGAATACAGCATCCATGGGACCAGACAACATCCTGGGCTGTGTACTACATGAAGTACATAATGAACTGGCACCTCACCTAAGCGTCATGTTTAATCATAGCCTCACCTCAGGCTTTGTGCCCACTGAGCGGCGCACAGCTACAGTTATCCCACTCCACAAGGGGGGATCCACCTTGGATCCCGGGAACTGCCGCCCCATCAGTCTGATGAGCCTGATCTGAAAGGCCATGGAATGTATTATCGTGGAACTTATAAACAAAGACATTGGCAACCTTCAAACACTGGACCCCACCCAGTTTGGGTTCATGAAGGGCCAATCCTGTCTCCTGAACCTGATTGACTTCTTCAAATCAGTCTCCAGAGCTGTGGATGAGGGTAATGCAGTTCACACAGCCTATCTGGACTTCGCCAAGGCCTTCAACACCATCCCCCAGTCTGGAATCATAGATAAACATACTAAGCTGGGCATTAATCCCTATGTTACTTGATGGGTTGCCAAATAGCTTACTGACAGAACCCACACTGTAAAAGTAGCCGACTCCAAGCCCAGCTCTAGACAAGTGACAAGTGGAGTACCTCAGGGCTCAGTCTTGGGACTGCACTTGTTTGGCATCTACTTCTCTGAAGTACAGGCCAACACTAAGGGACTCTGGCTAACAAAGTTCGCAGATGACTGCAAACTGGGAGCCATTATTGAATCCCCAAATGATGTGGATATTCTACAAAAGGGCCTTACAGAAACAGATGCTTGGTGCCAGAGCCATGGGCTCAAGCTCAATGCCAAGAAATGTATAGTTATCCCCTTTTGAAAAAAATATGTACCAGTGAATTACCACATAGGTGTCAGTACACTAAACACTGAAAGTGTGATGAGATACTTAGGGACGCAGATGGACAGTGGTCTCACCTTCAATAATCACATCACCACAACAGTCAAGAAATCCTTCTACGTGGCACACCTCATCACTAAGGACTTTTCATCCAGAAAAAAGGAGGTCATTGTCCCACTGTACTCATCCCTCATTAGACCCATTATAGAGTACAGTGCCCCATTTGGTATGTACCTCACAAGACATCTGCAAGAGCTGGAAAGGCCACAGAAATACCTCACTAAAAGAATCACAGGCCTAAAGCAGATACCCTATATTGACTGTCTAAAAAACCTCCAGCTATACTCTGTGGCATATTGTCTACTCAGAGGCAATCTCTGCTTAACATAGAAGGCCATGTCAAACCCTGAGCTGTTGGACATGCTCCACTTAAAGAAATCCCAATCCCTCAGATCCACACACTCCAGGGATCTAAACCTTGTTATCACAATGAACAAAACATGCTGGAGGTATAGATTCCTGACCCAGAGACTCCCCATACTCTGGAATACACTGCCCATACATGTCAAGCAGAGCACCTCCTTGGCGCTTTTCAAAAGGAACCTTGATGATTGGATGGGAGATAGAAAATTCACCCTGGGGATCATGTCGGTCGCCCTGCTAGACAGGGGTCCAGGAAAGGAAATACTGTGGGAAGAAAGATGGAGGGAATAGTTATGGCTAGGCTTGTATAGACCCAAGGGCTGATAGCCTAGTACCAACCTATGAACCAAAAATCAAGCTTGTATAATCATTAAATCCTGAAACATGACAAATGTAATGAAATGTAATGAAAAATGTAATTAAACACCTACCTTTATTAAATGGCCTAGAATTTCTCACTAAGTTCAAAAGGCCTTCTCCAAACACTTGCAAAAGGAAACTGAGTGAAACTGCTTTAGTGATTGTGGTTAATCTTACCATTGCTTTCAAACTCATTCTAACAGAATACTATGTCCAGTATGACACTCTTCATAGGATCATAGGATCATAGGATCATAGGAGGTTACTAGGCTATTAGCCCTGAGGCCCTTATAAGCCTAGCCAAGAGTTTAGCCCATGTTTACAAAAATCAGCACCCAATGCCCCTGTCCAGCAGGGACATGGGTGGAATCCCAGGGGTATATTTTCTGTTTCCCATCCAGTTATCCTGGTTGCACTTTAAAAGGGGTAAAGGGGTACTCTGCTTGATTTGGAGAGAGAGAGTCTATTCCATACATGAGGGAGCCTCTGGGACACAGATCTCTCCCGCCTACAAGTCTTGTTGATGTTACAGACCAGGTTGAGGCCGCTCATGTGGGTTACTTGAGTGGAGCTTGACTTGCGGATATGCAGCAGTCCCATCAAGGTGGGGTCCATGATCGCCTTGTATGCCAGACAGAGGTCACCTCTGAGGAGTCTGTATGAAACTGAGTAGAGAGAAAAACCTTTTAGCCTATCTGTGTATGGTAGATGTTTGAGGCTCTGGATTCTCCTGATAAGGAACTTATGTGGTCTCTCCAGCTACTGCATGTGCTTTGCGAGGTACATGCCGAAAAGTGCATTGTACTCAATAATGGGCCTTATAAAGGAAGAATACAGGGATGTTATGGCCTCCTTGTCCCTGGATGAGATACACTTACTTATGAGGTGGGCCATGTAGAAGGCTTTCCGTACCACGGAAGCAACATGGTGGTCAAAAGTCAGACTGCTATCAACCTGGGTGCCCAAATCCCTCACAACTGATTGAGTGCTTAGGACATTGTTATTAATGTGATAATTTATGGGGACATCACTCTCCTCAAAGGGTATGATGATGCATTTTTTGGTATTCAGCTTGAGGCCATGTTTCTGGCACCAATCCTTTGGCTGAGTGAGACCCTCTTGGATAATTTCCACATCACTAGAGGAACTGAAGACAGCACCCAGCTTGCAGTCATCTGCAAACTTGGTCAGCCATAGCCCACTGGTTTTAGCCTGTACCTCAGAAAAGTATATCCAAATAACAGAGGTCCCAAGACCGAACTCTGGGGTATGCCGCTTATTACGGGTCTACTGCTTGAGGTGGCTTCCCCTATCTTCAGTACATGGGTTCTATCAGTGAGCCAGTTTGCCATCTGGTAACATATGGATTGATGCCTAGTTGAGAGAGTTTATCTATTATACCCAAGTGGGGAATAGTGTAAAGGCTTTGGCCAAGTCAAGGTTGGTGATGTGCACCATCTTCCCCTCGTCCATGGCTTTGATGACTGTCTCAAAGAAGTCGACCAAATTTAACAGATGAAGCCAAACTGTGTGGGATCTAGTGTTTGGAGGCTGCCAATGTCCTTGTTAATGAGGTCCATGATAATCCATTCCATAGCCTTGTAGATTAGGCAAGTTAGGCTGATGGGTTTATAATTTCCAGGATCGGTGGACGCTCCACCTTTGTGTAAAGAGATGACAGTGGCTGTCCTCTACTCAGCTGGGATGAAGCCAGTACTCAAGCTTTGATTGAAAAGGGTGCCTAATGGTGCTGCAAGTTCCTGCCTGAGTTCACATAGGATGCAACCTGGGATATTATTGGGTCCCATGGAGGATGTATTTTTTGCCTTTGAGAGAGCAGTGATGACCTGTTCCCTAGATATAAGGAAAAGGGGGCAGGTACTGAGGATGTCCTGATTTACTGATGGGGAGACAGAGGGGTAAAGTTTCCACTGAATCTGTCAGCCAGCAAGTTTGCTATACCTACAGTATTTGTATATGTGGTGTCCTTGACAACCAGTTCTGAACAGATCTGGGTGCTTCCTTTGAGGTTGTGGACATATGTGAAGAAAGCCTTATGGTTGTCTCTAGTAGATGTAGCTAATTTGGACTCGAAGTTTGCTTTGGAGGATTTCACTAGTGGACTTATTTTCTTGTTCAGGCTAAGGAGACATTGCTTCCAATTGTGCACCTGCTACTTCTTGGTTTTGTACAGCATTTTTTTTCCTTTTGTTATAGAGTTTTATTTATTGCACATGTCCACCAAACAGGTTTATTCTTCATTGCAGAGGATGACTTAGTCCTGTCAAGTATTCTTGATTCAATGCATCTATATAAATGCTCATATAGTGCTTTGGTGTAGTTTTGGATATTGGTGCCAGTTCCTACAGAGGGGGGGCTGTGAAGTTGTTTATACCATCCCTCAGGAGGCTGTAATCAGCTTTGGAGAAGTTTTTATGTCTGATCCTAGCTACAGGGGTTGGGGTAGATGGTGTCTTCGAAAATTACCGCTTTGTGGTCGGATCAAACCAGGAAGGATGATACTATAGGGATGCTGCAGTGGTTACTCATGTCAGTTAATACCAAGTCCAAGATATTATCACCCATTGTGAGGGTATCGACTAGCTGTTCCAAGGCATTTGCATTGAAAAAATCAAGGAATCTCTGGGCATTTGTGTTCTGGCATGAGTAGTTCTTCCAGTCTATTTTTGGGAAGTTAAAGTCACCCAGGATCAGGGTAAAGGGTTGAATCTTGATAGATTCAAACAGGTCCAAACAGGTGGACTGGGCATCTTGAGTCAGATTTGGAGTCTGGTAGCTAGCTATGAGTTGAATAGGGATTTTGTCAATGGTTAACTGCACCTGGAGTGTCTCCTGTGCGTCATACTGTTTGACCAACTTGCAGGTGTGTATATCTTTAATGTATATTGAAACTCCACCTCCTTTGGCTTTACTGCCCATAATTTGGGGTCTGAACGTATGATAGGATGAGTAACCTAGTAAGGCTGGGGTGCTCTCCGCAACCTTGAATCAGGTCTCTATGACTGCACAGATGTCAGCATTCTCCAGGGTTAGAAATGCTTGCAATGAGTGTAGTTTCATGTTTAGACTCCTAGTGCTTAGCAGCATGACCTTTAATTTGTGTTTTGTTGAAATTTTTATGTTAGTAGTTTTAGCCTCATCCCTTTTCCTAAAAAAGGCACTATAGGGGAGGCAAGAGCCTTTGCCAGAAGCTTGAAGCCCAGGTGAGGCAGATGCAGGCCATCGCTGGCAAAACATCCTGGTCTGTCAATCATATCTTCCGAGGCTGTCAGGTCCTGGATCCCCCTGGAATGACACAAGAAACTAAGCCAATTGTTAAAGTCAATCATTTTCTGTTTGTATTGGGGTATCATTCTGGGTGACAGCAGAATGTTTCTAAGGCTAGGGACATACCTGCCTGGGACACATAATCAGTGAGCTCAATCATGTATCTCTTCATATAGTCCAGAAAGGTACATCTCAAGTCATTCATGCCAACATGGACTATGACAGTCATAATAGCACCTGTTTTTGAGAGACCTGAGTGCGTGTGTGATATGGCAGATTCGGGCACCTGACAGACAACTAACCATGACTTTCTCCTTCTCCAGCCTGGTGAGAGGCACATGTGTGTGTCTCACAATGGAGTCCCCTATGACTAATATGTTGGGTTTATGGTGAATCCTTTGTGGCTGTGAGGCACAGGTGTGTGGACTATGTGTGGTATCTGTTGTGGAGGGCTGTGGAGATCGCATGTATTTTTGCCTTAGAAGTCTCCTTTGTTTGGGTATGTTTATGTGGAGGACCTCCGCATATGTAGGTGTGTGTTGTGTAGGTGTGGGTGGTCTTAATGTACCACTTTCCCCACTTATTATCCTACATGTTGTGCTGTTTGTTCCCTGAACTATTGAAATTTAAAATGGACTTTATGTATATAGTGTAAGTGTTGTTAACAACTTTATTGTTACTGTTAACTCTATCTACATCAGACTCTGTAACAAGCATGAGTGTATGCAACAAGCATATGACTGCTTAAAGACCGACCTTTAAAAACATTTGATTTTGCATTTGTTCTTATATATTTTATCCTTCTTGATTATTCATGTTGCTTGCTTTTTGTTTCTGTACATTCAAATTATGGCTGAGAAGGTTCTTTGGACCAGCCCACCTACTCAGTAACCAACAGTAATTAATAGTAATTCTAAAGCAGTACAAAGTTGGGAAAGTACTGCTCTTAACGTACCTCATTCAGCAGTACATATTTTGATTTTGACATTTTGATAAGCATTAAAAACACAGTTGTGAGAACCACTCAAGCAGTAAAATGTCAATCACTTAAGAAATGTACTTATTTTCATTCCATTTATTCTTGACCAAGTTAGTCACTTCTTTGCAGGGAAGGCACAAGGTGGTATCCATACTACCTGGAGAAATTTGGCCAGGACATCAGGGAATTTCCTCTACTGCCATGGGATCGTTTACATCCATCTGAGCTACCACCAACTCAAGTGGATGGGGTCTTGGTTTAACATCTCATCTGAAGCATGTCATATTTAGGAGTGCAGCACCCCACCCCCTTATGCTGCACTATAGTGTCAGCAATCGATCTACCTAGTGTGGGGATAAGAACCCACAGCCTCCTGCACTAAAGGCAAGCGTTGTGCCACTAACAGTAGGCAGTCATCATGGAGACTTCTTCTGACACAAGATGTCAGTTCTGATGGTTTACAAGATGAAAGCATTCACTGTAATTTTCTATAATAAATGTTTCTTTGTTTATCTTAAGTACAGTTCTAAATAAGTTTATCCACTTGCTTCTTGTAAGGAATTAATTACATCACTATAGCCACAGAATCCACCCTTGTTAATGTGCCACTTTGTTTAGCAAAAGGCTATCATGCTGGCCAAGCCACAGGAATAAAAGACTTGACCTTTAATCAGAGGTTTTAGGTCAAGATGCATTTGCAGCAGGAATGGGAGCAGCTTACACTGGTTCAGAGCTGCTAGAAACAAACAGCATGTTCCATGCTATTAAAGTACTTGGCATAAATCTATACAATAATGAATGACTAAGACTGTGTGCTTCCATTAAATATGAAATGCTATGCCTTATGTCTGGAAAACTGTGATCAGACATGAAAATTTAACACGTTATCAAGCATCGCTGCCAGAAAACTCCTTTAAGAATAGGCAAAAAAAATGTCCCTGGTGCAGCCAAGTAGATTTTGTGCTCACAAATGAGCCAATGTTTTACAAAGTTATGGTAAAATAATAATTATGTACTCCAATAGTGAATAGTAAAGTGAACCAAACAATGGTGCTGGCTCCTATAAAAGCACACAAGTCAAATGAAAAATCAAAGACCATTTAACATCCTTATTAAATGGTCTTTGATTTTATATTTGACTTGTGTGTTTTATAGGAGCCAGCGCCATTGTTTGATTCACTTTACTATTCACTATTGGATTATAACTCTTTTTACCTACTGAAACTTTTATCCATCCTGTTTTCACCAGTGTTAATAATTATGTACTACCTAGTGCCTGCTAGTACCCTCTTGAGTCAGTTGGGTAACTTAAAAACATAAAACTAACTATTTTTCCATTAGCAATACCTCCATTTTATTTTAATTTGTAACAAATTCCATACTGATTTCAGCAGTTCTGCTCTGCAAGGCCCTTGAAATGCACACTACTCTAACATTATACAAATGTCAAGGTTTTACTATTTATTGTCCATCCTATAGGCTGACTACTAGAGGCCACCGTTTAAGTAAAGCTGTCAGCACAGCATATTATTTAACAAAAAAAAAATAATAAAAAAAAAAAAAAAACAGATGTTTCCTCTGTACTTTGTTTTGTCTGAGTCTATCCACAAGTCACCAAAGTAATGACCCTTCTTTTACTTTTAACTCTCAGTTCTCAGGCTGCATCAGGCACCAGGCATCAGTCAGCATTAGCTGATAGGAGATGATTGCTTGCAGGTTCTTCCAATAACCCAACCAGTCCCTACTGAAGTGCCATTTTATCACATGTAGAAATGGCAGGAAGAAGTGTATTAAAGCAAAACTGTCTTACTCTGTACAGGAAAGCATGTCTAAATGCAGGTGTTTCAAAAAAAGACAGCTTAGTTGAGTAATTTGACCTTTTTTTCTGACATAAATTGGAATTCAACACATGCAAAGTATACTGTTGTGTTAGTTCTTCATCCTGTGAATGGTTAAGCAGACTTATTACATAGAAATATAAATACACCAAATTAAAAAAAATAGAAACTAGAAACAGTTGGGAGGGGTTGAAGACATATCTCTCAACATCTTAGAGGAAGAAATCTGGACAAAGCCATAAAAGCGGGACAAAGGCTCAAAAATAGGAACACTTTTTAAATATTGTGCTTACAAACTTAGAAAGTTGATAGAATAACAAGTATTACATTAGTATGAATTTTCTGAATGGTATAAAGTCTGAAACTCAAATGTCTGTCATTAGGTTTTAACTTCAATCTTTAATGATTTGCCACTAATATGCCAGAAAACCACAATTTTATGAAAAATGGACTAAAAATATGAGACAAAAATCTGGACATTTGGTGAAAATCTGTACAGTTGAAAGGTATGGTTGAAGATCAGCAAGCCAATACCACAAACCATGTCTCCCTCTGTTTAACAGGGTTGTGAAAAAATGCTCAAAATTAAAAAAAAACTCCTCCCTAATGAAATGACTGCATGACAAAAAAGTAATGATGTTTCATAAATGCAGTAACATATAAAGAGTTGTATTCTGTATGGGTTCCCACTGTATTTTTCAGATCTGGTACAGTGTGGCTCAAAATTCTAAGGAATTAGGTGTAATAAGAGGAAATACACTAAGCCTGTTTGAGGCTACTGTGTCTCAGACAATTCCACTTTTGAGATGAGTAAATACTACCTTTCTGACTATGGTGAGCTGCCACCACCTCTAAGATGAAGAGGAGGGACCACCTTTATTAATATGATGAGCAGGTAACACTAGTGTTAATACGATGAACAGGCACCACCTTTGTTGCTACAATAAGCAGGTACCACCTTTGTTAAAATTATTTATTATTTATTTATTTATTTTACATTTGTTGACCGGGCTAGTCTAATTGGATATATGTCCATTTTCAGTAGAGGCCTGGGGAGATAAGCTCCAAGACATGGTCCAATACAAAAATACAAGCACAAACAAATAAAAAATAAGAAATAAAATCTAATGTTCTAGTAAAAATAGCCATTTTCCTAGTACGGAAAAAAATACATCAGCAATGGTAACGTATCACAGCATAGAGGTTGTAACAGGATGTAGAACTGAGGTAAAAAGTCACAAACAGTGCAAATTAAAAGAACTGAGACAACAATGCAGGTTACGTCAGAGGTAGATAAAAGGAAATAATCATAGTAAAAAAGAAAAAAAAGAAAATCATCAGCAATTACATGTGAATTACAGCAAAAGGGTTAAGCAAGATCTAACACTGAGGACCTGCACTATAATATAGTGCTATTTTTAAGTATGGAGACATAGTATAGGTTAAGTCAGAAGTAAAAAAAGGGAGTTAGATGTGTAGTATTGTAGCAAAGGATTTGTATATAAATAGGATAGACATAATGAAAATAGGTAGATCTGAGAAATATAATAAGATGGAAAATGTAGTAGAGGATAGTAAGCACTGGATAGGTAAGTCAAGTTAGAAGAGGTAGATGACTAGTCTGGTCTGGAGCAGGGGCATAGCCAGTATGTTTTGAGGAGAAGTTTAGTTCTGTTTTTAAAGAGAGATAGAGAGCTGAGTGAGGAGAGGTCATTAGGGAGAAGATTCCAGGATTTACCTACAGTATTAGAGAAGAGAGAATCCCCAGCTCTGTTATTAGGTTTTAAGGTGTGGATAAGAAGTTTGTGAGATGAACGTAAGGACTTTAGGTTTTTATAAGGGGTGATGAGGGTAGATAAATTTGGAGTATTAGAAGGTTTGTATAGGATGTTGTGAGCAATGGTTAGATGGTGAAATTTAATCTGGTGTTGTAGTTCTAACCATCCTAGCTGTTTTAAATTTATACAATGATGGGTTCGGAATGGGTTGCCTGTAGCAAATCATGCAATGTCATTATAGGACAGTTCCAATTTGCTGAGGTTATTCTTTGAGAGATTAGTAAAGATGGGAGAGGCATAAAGGAATGTAGAGATCAAATGGGTGTGGGTGATAGTAGTTTTAGCAGTAGGGGAAAGGAATAGTTTAACCCTATAGAGACTGCCAATTTTTTTATTGACAGTCTTTATGGTATTATTGATGTGGATGTCGAAGTTCAGATTATTGTCGATGGTGACACCTAGTAGTTTGGTGGTAGAGTCAGAAGATATTATAGTAGTATTGATATATATCACTGAGAAATTGAAGAGGAGAGGACTTCAGAGTAGGAGTGAAGAAGAGGAGTTTGGTTTTCTTTGGGTCCAAAAGAAGGCAATGCTGAGTGAACCATTGTTCAACTATGTTAAATACTTTTTGGGTGAGAGCGTGAAGTTCATGGGAGGATGTAGCTGAACATAATAGTGTGGAATCGTCAGCATATTGTATACACATGGCTTGTGGAATAGCTAGATGAAGTTCATTAATAAATATGGAGAAAAGAAGGGGTCCAAGTATGGAATCCTGAGGGACACCTAAGGTAATGGGTAAATGGGAGGATAAAGTATTATGCCAAAGTACTGCTTGTTGTCGTTTGTCAAGGTAGGATTGGAATCATTTTATGGAAAGTGGGTCTAATGACAGAGATTGTAGGATGTTTATGAGAATCTGATGGTTTACCATGTCAAATGCTTTAGACAGGTCAATAAATAGAGCAGAAGAAAGATTATTCAGGTTTCACTGTTTGTTAATGTAGTCAGTAAAGGACAGGAGGGCAGTGGTAGTGCTGTGTGAGGGTCTGAAACCATGTTGACAGTTGGAAAGTAAATTGTTTTTGATTAAATGGTAAAGAAGTTGTTTATGGATACATTTCTCCATGATTTTAGCTAGGGGAGAAAGTAGGACAATGGGGCAATAGTTAGATAATTCTGTGGACTGTCCACCTTTTTGTAGGGGGATAATATGGGAGATTTTACATAAGGTGATGATGTAACCTTCAGTAATAGTCCTGTTGACCAGTATGGAAATAGGATAGGCTATGGCATTGGATGATAGCTGTAGATATTCAGAAGGCAGTAGGTCTGCAGAAGGAGAGCATGGTTTCAGTTTCTTCAAAAGGGTTTGAATACATGTGGTAGAGACAGGTGTGAGGTGAAAGGGGAGTGGGTTGAGGAGTGTGAAGGTAATGTGAAGGTATTCAATGATAATTGACTGGCTAGTGTTTGGATAGCATCTGTAAAGAAGGTATTGAAGGTATTAGCTGTATGGATGGGATTTTTCTGGTCTATATTTTGAGGGTTTGGTGTAGTGGATTGACCTGGGTGAAGTAATTGCTTAATGCTGGCCCAGAATTTCTGTGGGTTGTTGTGATTAGGTTGTTGATATTGTACGAAGTATTTTTGTTTGTCAGAAAATATGGCCTTTTTGGTGTCATTTCTTAGCTGTCTAAAGGTTAGTTGGTCAGCAGTGTTTTTTGTCATTCTCCATTTGGCCCAATATTTATTTCTGATGTGAATTTTGTGTTTGGTTCTGTTAGGAAGCCATGGGGCAGACTTGGTCTTAATTCTGATAGTTCTAGAAGGAGCATGATGGTTAAGAATGGCAAGGAAGGTAGAATTAAAGAAATTAATGGCTTCATCTAGAGGTAGTTGTTTTAAGGGAGCCCAATTGCATGCTCTTAGTTCCATTTGGAATAGATCAGGGTTAAATTTCTTTTTGGATCTAATATGTCTAATGGAGGTTGGGGAGGGGGTGTTAGCTTTATATCTGATGATGTAGGTAAGTGAGTGGTCACTGATATCATCAGGGAGAGTTCCAGAATCATAGTAGAGAGTATGATTGTTTGTGAGAATCCAGTCTAATATGCTTGCTTTCTTGTTAGCTTTATTTATTTTGGTGGGTGAGGTAATGGTTTGAGAGAAACCATATAGGTTTATGTTTGTGGTAGGAAGGCTACTACTATAGGAATTCCAGTCTAAATTTATGTCACCTAGGATTATGGTTTCTTGAGGAAGGTGTTGGGATAGCAAGCAGAGGATATTTTCCAAGGTGGCTATGTTATTTCCAGGGGGCAGATACATGCACAAGATGTAGATTTATTTAGCTATGTTAAGTTCAAGTTTAGAGATGAGAATCTCAGCATTGGAGTCATGAGGTAGATTACAGTTGAAAGTGGTTAATTGAAAGCCAGATTTAAATAGAATAGCCACCCCGCCACCTTTCTTAGCTACTCTGTCAAGTCTTAGGATATTATATCCAGGTGGGATAATTTCATTGTCTTTGATGACAGGTTTTAGCCATGTTTCAGTTAGGCAGATAATGTCAAAGGAGTACACTTCTAGGAGAGCATGGAGTTGCGTCACTTTGTTGTTAATGCTACGTATATTAAGATGTGCTATTAGGAGAGAGTTAGTAGGTCTTGCAAGGGGAGAATAGATAGATTGAATATGGTTTTGAGGAGTGAAAGGGGTTACAGTTGGGCCAGGGTTAGGAGGAATATCACCATCCTTTACTGTGAGGAGTTGTAGTAGATAGCTTGGATTAGGGAATTTGCTGTAGAGAAGTAACACTCTTTTGAAATATTGTTTATTATATTTCATGTGTAGTGTTCTATGATACTTTGAAAGTAGGTAGCTAGGTGTCCATGTTATGTTTGCATGGTTATGCAGGTGTGGCAAGGGTTGAGAGTTGGTTTGTTGGTTGTGGTAATTAGTGTCTGGATATATTGGGTGCTCATATGAGGATAGTAAATATACAAAGGTTAGTAGTAGTAGTGGTAAGAGAGTGAAGTAGAATCGAATTTGAAGAGGGATAGTTAAATAAGCCATTGTGAAGGAAATAGTTTATTGTATATTTGTGGGGATGGAAGTATATAAGGTGGGAGTGTGTAAAGATAGGAGGGAGTGGTGAGTAAGAAGGGGAGTGATTAGAGATGGGAGATATAATAGAAGTTGGCCAATGGGATATGTGAAGTGGGTAGTGGGAAGAGAAAGAGGTGTGGTTAGAAAGTATAAGAGTAGGACCCCTGGGGTGGGTGAGA
Organism: Protopterus annectens; assembly: GCF_019279795.1. Lineage (NCBI taxonomy): Eukaryota > Metazoa > Chordata > Ceratodontiformes > Protopteridae > Protopterus > Protopterus annectens. The sequence goes on from NC_056729.1 coordinate 1,525,183,857, forward strand.
ATTGGGGGTAGGGAGAGGAGCGTAGTGAGCCCGCAGGTCAAACGGAGCAGGTAGACACAGAGAGTGGAGCAGTTGTAGAGGAAACAATCAGCAGGACTGATTTGTGAAGGTGAGTTGTAAAAGTCAGATGTGGTAAAGGTCAGTGAGAAGTGATTCTAGGAAAGGTAGTAATAGACTAAGTAGTAGTAAAACAAAAATAAGGTGTGAGAACAGGAATAGCAATGCAGGTACGATAGGAGAAAATAGGGTAAGAGGCTGTGTAATGCGAGGATGACAAGGGGAAAAATCTGGGTAAGGGTGCCACCTAGTGGGCAGGCCTAAAAGTGCAGGCAGATGTATGATTGAGTTAGAAGGAGTAAACCAGGGAAAGGTGGGAGATTTAGTCGAGAGGGATTCAAAGAGGATGGGAGAGAGAGAGATTTATGTATAGAATGGGGGGTACTCTGCTGGAAGCTGCTGGCTGCCCGAGCTCAAGACGTAACTCACCACCTGTAGCAGTGGTACACTAGTTGAAAGACAATTCAGGCAGGAAATTATATAGTACACATACTTTTCCTGTATCCTTGATATGGGAATTGTAAGGCAGTTGGTCTGTGAGGTGTAACACAGGTAGTTGTAGGGTTTCCTTTAGTTTCTGACAGATTAGTGCTGGAAGCATGGGTAAAGCAGGGTAACTTAAGGAGGCAAGAGAGACAAGGTAGTTAAAGAAACAGGAGTTAGCACAAAGCAAGATTTAGAGTGGGTATAATAATTAATCAATTACCAATACCTATATGTAGACAGCAAATATACAGTACAATAATCCTTGTAGTGCAAGTACAATTAGTCATTCACAGAGGCAGAGTGTAATCATAGCAGTTACACAAATCTTAACAATTAGTCATTCACAGAGCATCTAGTCATTCACAGAAGCAGATATGTAATCGAAGCAGTTACACAAATCTTAACAATTAGTCATTCACAGAGCAAATATATAAAGAAATAGAATTAACACTGAAAATTTACCCTGGTAGCAGTAGATGTGATCACATAGTTAACCATTATATAAATGCTGTAGGGTACAAACACAGAAGAAACACTTTTTGCATGAGAATTATATGCCCCTAGATATTAGCAGGAACCAGAGGATAATCGTAAAAGATATTCCTACCTATTTAAAAGCAACAGAAGTCAGCCATCATTCAATAATCACTAAAAAGGACCAGAGGATAATCGTAAAAGATGTTCCTACCTATTTAAAAGCAACGGAAGTCAGCCATCATTCAATAATCACTAAAAAGGACTATGCTGGGACAGGCTTAGATCGACTGTAAAATAGCACAGTAACAGCTTAACAGAAAGAGAGTAAAAGAAATTAGGCTTCAGAAAGCAAAAGAAATTAGGCTTCAGAGTGAGTATGTACCACCTTTGTTAATATGATGAGAATGTACTATGTCTGTTAAGATGATGAGCAGGTACCACCATTGCTAATACGATGAGCCAGTACCATCTTTCAAAATACAATGAACAGACATCTCCTTTGCTAATTTGATGAGTATGTACTCCTTTGGTAAGATGATGAGCAGGTTCCACCTTTATTTCATGAAGAGTATGTACCTCCTTTGTTTATATGATGAGTTTGTACCACCTTTGTCATATTATATAATAGGCAAGTACGACGTTTATGACTATAACCCCTAATATGATAAGCGAGTACAACCTTTCATATTGCTATGAAAATACATCACCTTGGTTAATATGATGAGTATGTACCACCTTTGTTAGGATGACGACCCACTACTACCTTTGATAAGATGATGAGCAGGTACCACCTTTGTTAGGATGACGACCCGGTACTACCTTTGTTAAGATGATGAGCAGGTACCACCTTTGTTAGGATAACAAATCGATACCACCTTTGTTAAGATGATGAGCAGGTACCACCTTGTCTAATACGATGAGCTGGTAACACCTTTCTTAATACTATGAACAGACATCACCTGTCTGTTCCTGTCATATCTGTTAATATGATGAGTATGTACCACCTTAATTAATGTGATGAGTATTTACCACCTTTGTTAAGATGATGAGCAGGTACCACCATTGCTAATACGATGAGCTTGTACCACCTCTGTTAATATGATGAATATGTACCACCTTTATCATATTATATTAATGATGAGCAGGTACTACATTTATGACTACAAAGAGTATGTGATATCTTTGTTAAGATAATGAACAGGTACCACCTTTGCTAAAATGATGATCTGGTACCACCTTTCATAATGCTATGAAAAGACATCACCTCTGTTAATATGATGAGTCTATACCACCTTTATTTCATGAAGAGTATGTACCACCTTTGTTAATATGATGAGCAGGTAACACCTTTGTAATACAATAAACAGGCATCACCTCTATTGATACTATGAGCATGTACCACCTTTGTTAATATCATGAGCTAGTACCACCTCTATTGATGATGAGCATGAAATATCTTTGCTAATAAAAATTACTAAGTACCACCTTTGATAATATGAAAAGCAGGTCTGGCACCACCTTTGTAATAGGTAATGGAAGAGGTAGTATAGTGTCTAGCCAAGGTGATGGAAAAATGTTTCCGACATGGCATCTGCACTAAATATAGCACACGGACAGCATTCTTCATCATACATAACTTTATTTTTGAGGTTAATGAAAAAAGTCAGCTAATGTGTGCTTTCTTCAATGCCCTTAAGTATGCCTTTGACTCTGTCAACCACATCCTTTTACTTAAAAGACTAGTCAGCTTTGGTATACATAGCAGTGCATGGAACTGGTTCACTTGAATCCTAGTTAATAAAACTTTTACCTTTACACATGGATCCAACATATTCAAAATGAAACCTTTCAGAAGGAATACCTCTAGGTTCAGTCCTTGTCCAGTACTCTTTTCCATATTCATTAACAGTCTACCTTTTGATATACCCACCCTAAACTGTATGCTTCTTGCAGATAGCATCATCATATTATAATAAGATAAGTCACATAACAAATTACAAGAAAACCTACAACAAGACTTCAGATTACTAGGCCTTTTTATATATAGCTTGTATTAAATTTGAGAAATTAGCTACTATCCTGTTTAGGACACACCAAAAACTTAATTTCTGTCTTACTTTACATTACCAAACTTCAAGGCAACCCATGGGCTAAAGTGTCTGAATAAATGTACCTATGTATTACATTGACTAACAGATCACCTTTACTTCATATATGCAAAACTTCATAAAAGTAGCACTCAGCCAACTTAGGTTAGCACACATATATTCTCACCTGTTCCCAAGACAGTATAGGAAAATGTGGCATTTCTAAACCCCTACATAACCTCTTTAATGTAAGTCTCTCCACTGGTTACATTCCTGAAGCCTGGAAAACAGCAATTGTAATGCCATTACACAAGGGTGGGGCCAACCATGAACCCTGGTAACTAGAGACCCATTAGTCTCACTAGTCGGGGTCTATATTAGTTCTTCAAAAAACCTTTCCATAGAACACTACATCATCTACCCATATTCATCAAAATTCACTTCTGTGATTCACTGAATATTTAAAAGGAAAACAAATACTTGCCCCGCAACCTGAAAGACCCAAATCTAGCTAAATCAAACCCACCCATGTGGGAGGCTGTGCCCCACACACTCCTGATTTGGGGAGCTGTGCCCCCCACACCCCTTAACTAAAAATACCAACTCCGTGATCACACTACAGTAGAGAACAGGGCAAAGTTGTGTAGTTGGCCAACTACATCTTTGCCCTGTAAGTATTCAGAGAATCATGGAAGTGAATTTCAATGAATACGGGTCGACGATGTAGCATTCGGTGGAAAGCTTTTTCGAAGAACTAATATAGACCTTCACTAGTCACATATGTAAATCTATGGAGTGCATTATCTCAGACCTCATTAATCTGGACATTGAAAATCTCTTAACTCTGGACCTTCATCAACTCGGCTTTGTCAAAAGAAGGTCCTGCCAATTTAACCTTTCTGTGAAATAATAACAGAAGCAGTAGATAGTGGTTATGAGGTACATGTAGCACATCTAGACCTGGCCAAGGCCTTTTACACTCTTCTCCATGCATACATTATTGATGGACTTGTAAATCTGAAAATAAATCATTACACTGTGCGATGGATAGCTAACTGGTTGTCTGACAGAACCCATGTGTTTAGAGTTGCAGGTGCCACATCTGAAAACAAAAACATTACCAGTGGTTTACCACAGGTCTCAGTTTTGGGTCCTCTCCTACTTGTAATCGATTTCTCAGACCTTCAGGCTAGCACTCCTGGTCTAAGGCTAACTAATTTTTCAAATGACGGTAAATTTGTAAATTGGTTGTCATTATTGGATCTTCCTCTGAATCACAATTGCTCCTACATGGCTTAAATAATTTTTTTTCAATTGATGCAAGGGGAATGATATCAAATTAAAAGTAAAAATAGAGCATTGCTCTTTTTGTTAAGCAGAACAGTTTCATTTACCATATAGGTAATGTACCCTTCAAAGTAGACATAATTGTAAGGGATTTAGGCACTCTTGTTGATAATTCCTTATCATTTAACCATCATGTCTCCACAGGAGTTCAGGAAGCCTTTTATTTGGCTCATCAGATTTCCAAAGGCATCTCTACTAGATCCAAAGAAGTCTTAATTCCCCTTTACTCCTATCTTATCAGACCCATTACTGAATATAATGCACCTTTTGGCATGCATTTGTCTAAACATATCACCCAGTTTGAGAGACCACAGAGATTCAAAACTAAAAAGATCAGTGTCCTCAGAAATCTTAGTTATCAGGAGACACTGTTAGCCTTTTCTGTCTATTTAGTCTCATATGGACTCCTCCATGGAGATCTGTGCCTAGCCTCTTAAGCCATGAATGATCCAACCCTATTTGACCTCCTATTTCTTCACAGAGCTAATGGTACCTCATATACTCAGTCAGATGAACAAAACATTCATCAGCAGATAAATAAGACACATTGGCATGATAGATTTAAATCCCAATGTATTCCTCAGCTCTTGAACAAACTTCCATTACATGTCAGAGTAGCACCCATGCCACCATCAAGGAAAGCACAGATAATTGTATGAGCAGCCTCAAATTGTCAAATAGTCTATCTTGTCTTGCCTTCTTGAGGCTAGACATAAGTTTTGTATAGGATATTTGGCTAGGCTTGTAATAGTCTGCAGACTGATTGCCTAGTACTTATCTGTGATCCCATGAACCTAACACTCTAGCATTACAAATGATAATGGACAGTATAGAATGCTGTCTACTCTATTATCTCTAAACTCTCCACTGAAGACTGACTCTGTGTGCCCTGTTTGGATCCAGAGAACATCACTGGATCTCTATGGAGGAATCAAAGTGGCTACCAGTAGCTGCTAGGGCCACTCTCCTAAAAAATGTTTGACGTTCAAACTAATTTGCAGTGCACACTGCCAAACTATAATGCATATGCTGCAGCACAGGCAGACAAACTATTCCTCAGGCTCCTTTAAAGATAATACTGTTTTTCAAGACCCCACTGCATTAAGCCAGGAGCTGAAAAGGCTTTTTCAAAACATTTTAACTGCAGCATGGACTTCACTGCCTCATGATATCCAAAGGCAGCAGGAATTAAGTACATTAAAAAAGAAGCCATTTAAATTTCATAGTAGTACATACAAATGCCAATGTTTTGAAATGGATAAATCAGGTTTATAGCAGCTATGTCATATTTGTACATTTAAATATTATTTTATTTCTAAACTGTATCAGTATGTGTTTGATACATATTCGTCATATATAAATACTATTTTGTATTCCTTCTTTAATCTCTTCTAGGTCTTGTTTCTTTAAAACTATTTGATGCTCTCTTTAAACTCTGAACTACCTCATTGTATATCATTGTCATTGGTATTTAATTTTATTTTCCACATTTCACTCGATTGTCATTCTGCAAATAAACGGTCGCACCTTATCATTGTTATCTGTATTCAGCTTCCCTATGTCACACCATTGCTAGTTTACAAATGAACTCTCACACTCTTTGAATTGTACAGATAGCAAGTAATTGGGACTACCTATTGAAACTCCTAAATTGGCCTGGGTCATGGCTAAGAATGGTCTGTAGACCAGCCCACTTACCAAATCCATAAATAAGCAATATGGTGGGTATGTGTCAACTTTGTTAATATGACAAGCAGGACAGGTACCACTTTTGTTAATATGATGAGCAGGTATCATCTTTGTTAATACTGTGAGCAGATAGCATGTTTGTTAACATGACAAGCAGGACAGGTACCAGTTTTGTTAATACTATGAGCAGGTGCCACCTTTGTTAATACAATGAGCAAGCACCACTTTGTTAGTATGATAAGCAGGAACCACCTTTATTAATACTGTGAGCAGGCACCATGTTTGTTAATATGATGAAAGGGATAGGTACCAGTTTTGTTAATACTATGAGCAGGTACCACCTTTGTTAATACTATGATCAGGCACCACATTTGTTAATATGATGAGCAGGTACCACCTTTATTAATACTGTGAGCAGGCACCATGTTTGTTAATATGATGAAAGGGATAGATACCAGTTTTGTTAATACTATGAGCAGGTACCACCTTTGTTAATACTATGAGCAGGCACCACATTTGTTAATATGATAAGCAGGTACCACGTTTGTTAATACTGTGAGCAGGTGCCATGTTTGTTAATATGATGAACAGGATAGCTACCAGTTTTGTTAATACTATGAGCAGGTACCACCTTTGTTAATACTATGAGCAGGTACTATGTTTGTTAATATGATGAGCAGGTACCACTATTGTTAATACTATGAGCAGGTACCACGTTTGTTAATATGATGAATAATAAAGAAGTGGATGAGAGTAGAGTAAAAGGGAACTACAAGTGTCAACACTGTAATTTTTGTCCTCACATTTTGGAGACTGGAGATTTGAGTTGAACGGGAGAATCTTGAGGTTGCATGGGCATTTTAATTGCTGCACTGCTATTGTGGTTTATCTGGCTAAATGTCTAATGTGTCAAACATTTTATGTAGGAAAGAGGGCAAGACAATTTAAGACTAGAGTAGGGGAACACTTATTGTACATTAAACATAAGAGGCTGACTAATGCGCTCGCCAGACACATAAACCAGTATAGTGACCATGTATTTAAATTTTTAGTGGTTCAGCACTTATCAAAGGACCCACAGGGGAGATGCTTAGATGTCCATTTGGAATCTGTGAATTAAGATGGCAACTTAGACTGGATGCAGCTAATTTTCCAGGAATTAATGAAGCCATCAGCATCTCCAGTATACTAAAATTAAGACACATTTTGGGATAAATCTCCTGTGAGCAACACATTTGGGTAAATCAAAGCAAAATAAAACAAAATAAACAAAAGATTAAACAAATACTTACCAAAGAATTTTTTTAAATATAGCATAATTTTAGGATAGTGAATCTTTCACAATGGCATTTAAGCATTTTAATTTTACATTTTTTATTAATTTACTGATATGTGTTACATGATGACTATGAGGAGTGTTATTTGATATGGGTGTTTCAAGTTTATTAAAAGTATAAAGTATTTATATTCATATATGTTAAAATGTATGTTTTAAATTATACAATTTTTGTCAATATGAATTTCATAATTATATGTTTACGTTTTTGGGATTATTTACTGTTATTTTTTATGTAGACCTTCTAGGGGTTGGTCTTTTTATAAGTACACTAGGTATTTTATTGGGTGGGCCACTTTAAGGTTTAATTAGCAATCAAATGAATGTTTATTATATAAGGCTGGGTTTTAAGAATTCATTATGTGGGTATTTTCAAATTTGTTCTGATGAAGTCTTGTTTTTGTAAAGGGAAGAAAGTGCTTAACTGTTGAATAAATAAATGACCGGGTCTACATTTCTGGAGTTGTTCTGAAGTTTATTCTCTACCTTTGCGATGTTTGTTAATATGATGAACAGGTACTACCGTTGTTAATGCTATGAGCAGGCACCACGTTTGTTAAGTATATTAGAGGGTCAGACCAGGTTGGACGGTTTGGAGACAAAGCCAGAGAGGCGAGATTGCATTGGTTTGGACATGCACCGAGGAGGGATGCTGGGTATATTGGGAAAAGGATGCTAAGGATGAAGCTGCTAGGTAAGAGGAAAAGAGGAAGGCCTAAGATAAGGTTTATGGATGTGGTGAGAGAGGACATGCAGGTGGTTGGTGTGACAGAGCAAGATGCAGAGGACAGGAAGAAATGGAAACAGATGATCTGCTGTGGTAACCCCTAATGGGAACAGCTGAAAGAAAAAGAAGAGTTATCACCTTTGTTAATACTATGAGCAGGCACCACATTTGTTAATATGAGGAGCAGGTGCCACCTTTGTTAATACTATGAGCAGGCACCACGTTTGTTAATATGAACAGGATAGCTACCAGTTTTGTTAAAACTATGAACAGGTACCACCTTTGTTAATACTATGAGAAGGCACCAGGTTTGTTAATATGATGAGTAGGCAAGGTACCAGTTTTGTTAATATGATGAGCATGTACCACCATTGTTAATACTATGAGCAGGAACCTTGCTTGTTAAGTATATTAGAGGGTCAGCCCAGGTTGGACGGTTTGGAGACAAAGTCAGAGAGGTGAGATTGCATTGGTTTGGACATGTGCTGAGGAGGGATGCTTGGTATATTGGGAAAAGGATGCTAAGGATGAAGCTGCCAGGTAAGAGGAAAAGAGGAAGGCCTAAGATAAGATTTATGGATGTGGTGAGAAAGGACATGCAGGTGGTTGGTGTGACAGAGCAAGATGCAGAGGACAGGAAGAAATGGAAACAGTTGATCTGCTGTGGCGACCCCTAATGGGAACAGCTGAAAGAAAAAGGAGAGTTATCACCTTTGTTAATACTATGAGCAGGTACCACATTTGTTAATATGAGGAGCAGGTACCACCTTTGTTAATACTATGAGTAGGCACCACATTTGTTAATATGATGAGCAGGTACCACCTTTGTTAATACTGTGAGCAGGCACACGTTTGTTAATATGATGAGCAGGACAGGTACCAGTTTTGTTAATATGATGAGCGTGTACCACCATTGTTAATACTATGAGCAGGCACCTTGTTTGTTAATATGATGAGCAGGTACCACCGTTGTTAATGCTATGAGCAGGTACCTTGTTTGTCAATATGATGAGCAGATACCACCATTGTTAATGCTATGAGCAGGTACCATGTTTGTTAATATGATGAGCAGATACCACCATTGTTAATGCTATGAGCAGGTACCATGTTTGTTAATATGATGAGCAGGACAGGTACCAATTTTGTTAATACGATGAGCAGGTGCCACCTTTATTAATACAGTAAGCATGTACCACGTTTGTTAATATGATGAGCTTATTAATACTGTTCAGAAGAAACAAACAGACGAACCTCCAGTAAAACCAGTGAACCTCAAAGACAAATATATGTAGAAAAGAAAAATCACTGGAACCAAGGCAGGTAGGGCACACAACACTCAATTTAATGTAAAATAATGAAAACATGTAAGTTTAAAAACTTTCACCCAGTGGGCTTCCTCAGCCATATGAACTAGTATAAGAACAAAAAGTAGGTTTAAATAGCAGTTTAAAATCACATGACAACTGCAATTAACAAATTCAAACACAATTCTGTTTCTCTTTCAATAAAAGTTTTAAAGAGACAGTACCATTCAGACCTGGTGAAATATAAGCCTTCAAGTGTAATATCCAGTTAAATTCTGCTTTCTCAGTTTTATGTGCAATGTCTCCACCTCTTATGTTCTCAAACAACACTTCTAATATCTTGAATTTAAAATTATACTGCATTCCTTGCTCAAGTTTATATTTAAAAAGAGCATTAGTAGGTATAGCTCAAATTATTTCTGAAATGTGGCTAGATATACGATCCTTTAACCTCTGGTTAGTTTTACCTGGTCACATTTAGGTAGCTATACTAAATTCCTGTTATTAAATTTCCCATATGCTTTAACTTCAACCACTTTACCAGTTTACAGAAATGGAAAGGGATTTGGCTATTGACTTGCAGCCAGACCAAGGTCTGAAAACTTTAGTCTTTAATCTTTCTCATTATGTTTTGACAAGTTATGAACTTAATGTACTTAACAAGGCTTTAACTTTTTTATCCTTGCTATATGCGAGTGTTTGTAAGACTGTTTCAGAATTTAAGTATTTTGTTAGGATGTTTAAATTAAAAATAATGTTTCAGTATGGTGATAAAACTGCTAATCCACATTTTAGGTGTTCTAGTACTTTTGTGCCTTTTTATCATGATATAGTTAAGATATTTGAACATGCAGTAGAAATAATATTTATGCACTCTATACAAAAGGGAAAATTAGTTTTTTTTACAATCTTACTAAACATGAGTATGCAGCAATCACAAGTCTGATAAATAGCCCTATTATAGTAATTAAACTCGCCGATAACGGTGGTGCCGGTGGAGTAGTAGTTATGGATACGTCTTATTATTTGAATGCTATGACTGCTCTGCTCTCTGCTACAGATTATGTTAAAATTACTAAACATGAACAAACTGTTATTGTTAACCATGTGTTACAAAGTTTACATGGCTCGTGTACTGAAAACAAGATAAGTAAAGAGTTACTAGATTATCTGATAGTAAAAAACCCTAGGGTACCAATAATTTATGGTATACCAGAGCTCCATAAATCTACTATTGCTCCATCAGTGAGACCCTTCGTTTCAGACCATGGCTGGGTAACAGAACCAGCCTCAAAGTTTTTAGAGTCACAACTAAGACAGAATTTTGAAAGAACAGGAACTACTTTATGGGGTACAAATTACTTCCTACAAAGTTTATATGAGTGGTCTAGTGTAAATAACTTAAAAGATTGTTTTTTTGTGACACTGGACATATATACCAATAGATGTAGGGATACAATAAGTTTTTTATTGGAGTTTACAGACTATGAGCAACACTATATAAATACTTTATGTGAAATTTTATCTCTGGTACTTTAGAATAATGTTTTCTTGTTCCAAACACAAATCTATAAGCAAGTGCAAGGTGTAGCAATGGGTATACCAGTTACAAATACATTTGCAAGCATAATCATGCACATATGGGAACGTGAGTATGTTTTATCTTCTAAGAACCCCTTTTTTGAAAATGTCTTATTATACCGCCATCTTGTAGATGACCTTTTTATTATATGGAGAGGTGATGAAAATGTTTTTAGTTTATTTTATGAGTAAATTTTGAACACGTACATTTTTGAGTTTTAAAAAATGTTTCTCTTCAGATAAGATAGTCTTTTTAGACATTACCATCTGCAAACCTCAAACAGCATGTACTGATACTTGTTTGTGTAAGAAACCAGTTAAGAGGAATGGTTTATTACATAGAACTAGCATGCACCTCAATTCACCATCAGGAATATAATGATAACCAGTTCCTAAGAGTAGCAAAGCTAAATACAACTGACTCTACTATGGATGAACAGATTAAAAACATGACAGTAGATTTCATAGAAAGAGGTTATAATAAGGCTGCAGTTGAGGCTGCATGAGAAGAGATTTGATAATTATGAAATTCTTTAACCTAACCTGTTTTCTCCTCGAAACATGTTATGAATGATGCCAAATGTATTTGAAATAATGCCAGATGTATTTTGACTTACAATAAAAACACCCTTGCTGTTAAGCAGATTATATGTAAATACTGGCAGATACTTCAATATTTTTCCAGAACTACGTAATTTTGTCACCCATCAACCTAGATTTTCACATAAGAGAAACACCAACTTAAAACATATGTTGTGTTACAGTAAAGTCTCACTTAACCGACACCCATGGGGATTGGTAGATGACGGTTAAGTGTATGTTCTGGTTGCTTGTGATATGCTTTGCCATTTTTGATTGACTCGTATATTGTCATAAGAGCTGATCAAAAATCGCAAAGCTGAGCCTCTTCTGTTCAATGCAAAACAGTGGACTGTTCCGCATTGAACAGAAGAGGCTCCCCTTTGGGATTTTTTATTGCCTCATATGCTGGAGTATGAGCCAATCAAAAATCACAAAGCAGAGTCACTTCTACTCAATGCAGAACTGTTACGCATTGAGTAGAAGTGGCTCTGTTTTGCAATTTTTGGTTGGCTCATTTGTCGGCATACAAGCCAATCAAATGCCAGTTGCTTGAGAGTGCTGGTTGCTTGGGTTGCAGATTTTCCAGTAATTCCACTAAAAGTAGCACAAATAATGCTGTAATTGTGCTTTTTGTAAATACATAGACTTGTAAAACTTTTTTCATCCTGTAACCGGTAAAGTGGTTGATGTTAAAGCATATGAGAATTGTAATACCAGGAATCTAGTATATCTAGATAATGTGACCAGTGTAACTGTTATTATGTAGGTAAAACTAACCAGAGGTTAAAGGATCACATATCTAGCCACATTTCAGAAATAAATTGAGATAAATTGAGAAGCACTCGGGTCACTCCAGAACAAGTACAAATATGACTCTGTCATTGTTCATGTTGGTGTGAATGACCTGAGATGTACCTCCCTGGACTACATGAAAAGAGACATGGAAGAGCTCTCTGATCATGCAGCCCAGGCTGGTTTGACCCTGACCCTGAGTAGCATCCTGCCCTGACCAAGAATGATACCTCAGTATAAAGAAAAAATGATCAATTTCAATAATTGGCTAAGCTTCTGGTGTCATTCAAAGGGGATCCAGTGCCTGTCAGCCTGGGACGACATGCTCGACAAGCCACGTTGCTTCACAAGAGATGGCTTGCACTTGTCACCCCTAGGCTTTTGAATACTGGCCAAGGCTCTTGCTGCCCCCATAGTGCCTTTTTTAGACAAGGCTCAAAAGTCAAACCCACCTCCGTAAACAGCACAATTAACAAAAAACTGAGAGTTATGCTACTCAATGCCAAGAGTTTAAATCTCAAAATGCACTCGCTCGAAGCACTCCTCAGTATGGAGAACGTCGACATCTGTGCAGTAACTGAAACCTGGTTTAAGGCTCCAGAGAGCACCCCAGCACTACTGGGCTACAACTCATACCACACATTTCAGTCACAGAACACGGACCGAAACACAAAAGGAGGGAGGGGGTGTATCCATATTCATCAAGGATACCTACACCTCCAGGTTAGTGGTGCAGCATGATACCTCTGAGATCATCTATGTGCAACTAACATCGGGCAAATTTGCAGTGCAAATTGTGGCTTGCTACAGATCACCCTCCATGACCCAGGACCATCACTCCACCTTTCTGGAGACATTGGAAAACATGAAGGTCCTACCAAACAAACTGATATTGGGTGATTTCAATTACTCTACCATTCATTGGGAAATCTACTCGAGTACAAATTCCCAGGCCCAGTGCTTCCTGGAATTCATCAACTCAAATGCCCTGGATCAGCTGGTAAACTCCTCTACCAGAGGTGAAAACATATTGGACCTGGTCATCACCAACATGGGCGACAGGTGTTCCACACTGGAGATCAACCCGTCACTGGTTAGATCAGACCATAAACTAATCACTCTGGATGTCCACACCCCACCACCACCACCCCCAACTAAGGAAACCACAGTAAAAAACTTTTCTAAAGCAAACTTCACCTTACTTAAGACAGAGGTGGTAAGATTCACAGCCCCCACGCTAAAGGATAATGCTGCCCAAGATGCAGAAACCTTTACAGATGCACTCTATGAGCACATACAAGGATACATGGATCACACCATCCCTAGCAAAACCAAGACTCACTCCTCTAAGAGAAGGAAACCAGTTTAGAGGACCCCTGCAATAAATTGGCTATACAATAGAAGGAGGAAACTAGTTCAGAAAAAAGCAAATCACAAGAAGGAAAGACATCCCTGATCAGTATCAGTAAGAAACTAAGGTCCCTCATGAAATCATACAAGGCTAACTTCGAAAGGAAAATAGCCAAGGATTCAAAAGATAACCACAAAGCCTTCTTTAGCTATGTTAAGAATCTAAGTGGCAACTCACAGATATGCACTGAACTAGTGCAAAATAGCACAAAATATACTGAACCTACTGATATTGCCAACATCCTGGCAGATAGATTCAGTGTAAACTTCACCCTCGCTCACCTCCAAAAGGGCCCACAACAATACCGGAAAAGTGTAGTGTCCCAGAAAATCACAGATGCACAGGTGAAAACAGCCCTTTCAAAAGCCAAAAACACAGCATCAATGAGACCAGATGGTGTCCCAGGCTGCATCTTGCATGAACTACAAAATGAACTAACCCCCCACCTAAACACGCTGTTCAACCTCAGCCTCTCCACTTGTTATGTGCCCATAGAATGGTGCACAGCAACGGTTATTCCTCTCCACAAAGGAGGGGCCAAAACTGACCCTGGTAACTATCGCCCTATAAGCCTGACTAGCCTGGTCTGCAAGGCTATGGAGCACATCATCATGAAACTCATTAACAAAGACAATGGGAACCTCCAGACACTTGACCCGACCCAGTTCAGCTTAGTTAAGGGCAGATCATGCCTACTAAACCTGGTTGACTTCTTCGACACAGTCACCAAGGCCATAGACGAGGGAAAGGTGGTTCACACAGCCTACCTTGACCTCGCCAAGACTTTCAACACCATTTCCCACTCGGGTACTACAGAAAAACTTACCAGCCTAAACATAAATCCCTACGTCACGAGATGAGTTGCCAACTGACTTACAGACAGAACTCAACGGTAAGAATAGTGTGCTCCAGGTCTGACTCTAAACCAGTCACAAGTGGTGTCCCGCAAGGCTCGGTCCTGGGACCCCTACTGTTCGGCATATACTTGTCAGAAGTAAAGGCAAACACAGGAGGACTATGGCTAAGCAAGTTCCCCGATGACTGCAAACTGGGAACCATAATAGACTCTCCGGCTGACACGGACATCCTCCAAAAGGGCCTTACTGAGACAGACACCTGGTGTCACAGTCATGGCCTCAAGCTAAATGCCAAAAAATGCATAGTCATCCCATTTGGGAAAAACAAAACACCCACAAATTACCACATAGGTTGCAGCCCCCTTAATACAGAAGAGGTAATAAGAGATCCGGGGACCCAGGTAGATAGTAATCTCTCCTCTGACAATCATATTGCCAAAGTAGTTAAGAAATCCTTCTATGTGGCCCATCTAATTACTAAAGGGTTAGCATCTAAAAATAAAGAGGTTATAGTGCCCCTCTACTCGTCACTCATTAGACCCATCATAGAGTACAATGCCCCATTTGGGATGTACCTCACAAGACACTTCCAACAGCTGGAAAGACCACAAAGGTACCTCACCAAGAGGATTACTGGCCTCAAACATATGTTCTATGCTGCCCGACTGAAAAAACTCTGGCTGTACTCAGTGGCATATCGCTTACTCAGAGGTGATCTCTGCCTGACTTACAAAGCCATGTCCAACTCAGAATTGATGGACGTGCTCCACCTAAAGAAATCCAAGTCACTGTGAGCCACGCGTTCTAGTGAGCTAAACCTCGCCACAACAATAAATAGAACATGCAGGAGGGATAGATTCCTGTCACAGAGACTCCCCATGCTTTGGAACAAAATTCCAAATTACATCAGGCAGAGCCCCTCACTAACACTCTTCAAGAGAAACCTTGATGAGTGGATGGGTAACAGAAAATACACCTCTGGGATCACTTCAATGGCTCTGCTTGACAGAGGATCAGTTAATTAATCAATGGGGCGGCGAAAGTCGACACACTCTGGCTAGGCTTATAAATGCCCTCAGGCAGGTAGCCTAGTACCTACCTATGAACCTATGTACCTACTAATGCTCTTTTTAAATATAAACTTGAGCATGGGATATTAGAAGTGTTGTTGAGAATATAAGAGGTGGAGATATTGTACACAGAACTGAGAAAGCAGAATTTAACTGGATATTATACTTGAAGGCTCATATTTCACCAACCCTGCATGGTATTATCTCTTTAAAAACTTTATTGTGAGAGAAACAGAATTGTGTTTGAATTTGTTAATTGCACTTGTCATGTGATTTTAAACTTCTATTTAAACCTGCTTGTTTGTTCTTATACTAGCTCATATGCCTGAAGAAGCCCTCTGGTGAAAGTTTTTAAACTTGCATGTTTTTATTATTTTACATTAAACTGAGTGTTGCGTGCCCTACCTGCCTTAATTCCAGTGAGTTTGCTTTTCTACATATACTTGTTAATACTATTAGCAGGCACCACATTTCTTAATATGAGAGCATATACCAGCTTTAGTAATTTGATGAGCAGGTACCATCTGTGTTAATATGATCAACATTCCCTTCTCTTTTTAATGCAATAAGCAGACACCATTTTTGCTATATGTACCCTGGCAGCTTTGAAAAGTTTTTGATATTGTGATCTGTATACTTTAATAAAGCTTGTTATTCAAACAAAGAAAAATGCTTTCTATAATGGACAGGATACTCTGATGTTTTTACATCTGTGTTATGTTTCCATTCTAAAAGTGCTTGTATGTATAAAATTCAGCTCATTTTACAACTATTGTACATATAGTACATTAGCAGTAATGATTTTTATAACATGTGCATTTATACAATTTTATAGTTTTTAGCTGTTAAATCTATAACATGGTTAAACTTTTCACTTCTACATCCATATTAAACTTTTCACTTCTGCAGCCATACCCTTAGTGCAAGCAAATGACTATTGAATAATGTACTTTTTTCCACTATCCCTTCCACTTTGCTAATTGAATCAGGATGTTTGCTTAGTTTGCCTTGACAAGTTGTCATTTCTTATAAAATGGATATAAATAGTAGAATACTGACTTTTGGAAAACAGAAGCACTTATGTTGGGGGCGGAGCCTGAATGGCTAACTGAAAGCAGCAGTATTTTAGAGCTCCATATAACTAGTTAAATAAGACAGGAAAAAATATTCTTTTTTTTTTCTTCAAAGTATAAAATCTTACAGATAAATGTCTAATTTACATAATTAGAAACTTTGGTGAAATTTTACAAATAATTTCCTGTCATAAAGTTTGGAGATATATTCACTTGTTAAAATGAGCAACTCAAGGAATTCTCACCAGGATGCTGCCTTAAAGAATGAATTACAAAAGATGGCATCTACCCTGCAGGAGTTGTCTTTGCAGATGGATGATTTTAAAGAGAACCTAGAAAATTTTAAAACAAGCAGTCAAAAACAAGCTGACACCCTCAAGGAAATGCTACAACAACACCAGACAAGGATAACAGGAATAGAGGTTTCTCTTAGAAAGCAGATTTAAGGAAGAGGAAACACAGAAAGAACTGCTTCTTAAACAAAACACTTGGTTGGTTAATAAAGTAGATGACTTGGAAAATAGGGAGAGGGGAAATAACATCAGGATTTTCGGATTACTTGAAAACACAGAAGGTGAGTATATTATTTCCTTTTTATCAAGTTGGATCCCTGACTTTTTAAATTTAAATGAAGGACTTTCCTTTGGTATTGAGAGGGCACACAGAGCTCCTGGGAAACCTGCCACTAACTCAGACTCTCCTCCTAGGTCAATAATTATCAAATTTCTTTCATACTTGGACAATAAACTGATTTTAAGATCTGCTTGAAGGAAGGCACCTCTAAAATATAAACATATAAGATTTGATAACAACTATTCATCTAGAATAATGGAACAAAGGAAAAAAGTGTGGCCAAAGATAAAGTTTCTGGAACAAAATAACATCAAGGCACAACTTGCATATCCAGCTAAGAAAAGAATACTGTATGCCAACAAGATGAGGACTTTTATTGACTTAGAGGAAGCCTCTTCATTTATTAAAACTAATAATGTGATTACTTTACCAGAGGATATGGATTGGATGTCACCTTCTCTCAAGAGAACAAAAGAAACAAATGTCTGGACAGATGTCAAAAAGAAGAAGACCAAAGACTGATACTGTTATAGCCAAATCTCTCAAAGCCTCTACGATATGAATTGTTTTAACATTACTTTAAAGGTCCAATTTTACTTCTTGGAATCTTTATCTATATTTTTTGAAAATAGATGATACATGAGAGTTTTCACATTACCTCAGGTATGTAAATCAGAGTACTTTTCTTTCACAGAAGGAGGGTTATATAGCACATAAAATATTTATACTGTAAATCAACATACATAGTATATGTGTATTTTCTCTTAATTTTCTCTTTTCTTTCTCTCTCTTCTCTCTTTTCTCATTATTATTTTAACTGCATCTTGTCTCCCTTTCTAAATTCTCTGCTATTTACTATACTAATATATTTAACAACTCACTGTCTATACATAGATAAATAATAGTCTAAAATAATCTACTTTTCAGGTAGACTAATTGGAATAGTGAACTTAATTAATTGTTATTACAATATTTATTAGATTATGATAGTCACTGTTATGCTTATTGGGATTGGGGACAAGTTTGTGATTAACTCTGAAATATTCCATTCATGTACATATGTCTTTTGAATTATTTCCTTTTAGTATTCACAAATATATATAAAAAAAGGAGGGAAAAATATACTGTTGGTTAAGAGAAGTGAAGCTTTCTTCACATTCTGTTTGTGTTGCCATAGCAACTGTAAACAATTGCTGCAGTTTCTAAGGACACTGTGAACCTGCAAAGTGCATTTAGCTTCACAGATAACAAATAATAAGAAAAAGTAATGTTGTTTAGTTATTAAAATGAAAAACAACCTAAGCAAGGTAAAATGAATACATAATAGGACCATTTGTAATATTTTATGATTTATCCTAATAGGATTACATATTCCTGGAAACAACTGAAATGTTCCCAAACTACATGTGCACTTAACTGTAGCTGCTTGATTAAAAAGTATTACTCAGTTTAACATGCTGATTTCACAAGCTTGTCTGCACTGTAAAAGTTACATTTTATATGTTACTTGAAATTGTCAGTCGCTAGTGCGCATGAAAAGATACATATTACTTTTTGCAACATGTTATCTTTGCAGTTACCTCACACTCTGTACAAACTCACTTGCTAACTGATAGCTATTCATTTAAAATATCAGTTTAAATATTAAATATGCCCTTGAAATGCTATTGACATTTTGAAAAAATATAATCTGAACTGTAAAATGAATGACTTGAAAGAAGTGAAGTAATGCATAGATTTCAAAGACAGTTATTGACACTACAGTAAAAGTAAAAATATATATATTCACAAGGAAGTACTGAAATGTTTTAATCTTCCAGTTAAAATAGCTTACTGTCAACATTATGCAATATCAGAAAGTTTGAAGAGCTAGGAAATTACTAATCTTTGTGTTTATAATGATTATGCTTTGTTTAATGAATTGTGACATATGTTTATGAGGAAAAGTGGACTCAGTTTACTCACATTGGACTACACATTCCTGGAAACTCAACTGAAATGTCCCCAAATTACTTGTGAATAACTTAAATGAAACTGCCTGATTAATAAGCATAATTTACATTAACAACCTGAATCCATAAGCTATCTGCTCTATATATGCTACATTATATATGTCACTTGCATATGACAGTCTCTAGAGCACACGAAAAAATACATATTATTTTTGCAATATGCTATATTTGCACTAACCATACATTCTAAACTAACTCAATTGACAACTGACAAGTTATTTATTTGAAACAGCAGTCTAAATATTAATTGTGCCCTTGAAATATTGTTGCCATTTGGACAAAACAAAACCTGAATTGAAAAATGAATGATTTGAAGAAGTAAAGTATTCTACAGATTTCAAAGGCAGCTATTGACAGTACAATATAAATAGAAATGTATACATGCAAGGAAAATTGAAATGGTTTATACTTTTAGTTAAAATAGCTTATTGTTAACTTTTTGCTTTATCAGAAAATTTAAAGAGCTAGGAAATTATTTCTAATTTGTCTTTATAATGTTTGCTAAAGTGATGTTAGTCATTGACTTGTTTAATGGATTGAGAGTCATTTACAAGATGGACTACTGAATGTTATTTCTGTTTACCTATGTTTGCTGAATTTCTTTTGTTAGTACTGATTTAAAACAAGGGAAAGAAAGGGAAGGGAAATCTCTGTTTTTGGTCAAGAGATGAGAGGCTTAAGAGTATTCTAACTGCCCCAAGAACTCTCTAAGATGCTCTAAATACTATTTAATTAATACTTACCTAAGGTAAGTCTTGATTACCATATAGGTACCTTCACATTCATTCTAGACCTGATGTGATTACCCATTTTGGAAGCAGGAGATGCCCTCTGCAGGATGGGAATTGTCAGGGTGATCATAGTTCATTCTTATACTCTGTTTTGTAAATGTATAAATATGTAAAAGCACTGCACACTAGAATGTAGGGAGCCTCTACTCAGAGTCAGGATACCACTGATAAGCCATGTCTTTTCATAAGTGTAAGTTGAAGTTGGTGAGCTGACGAGTGAGAAAGTAAAGGAAGAAAATACACCCACAGTAAATTCATATTTCATTGGTAATCACTCATGGTCTCCTGCAGAGTCCTTTTAGTCAAATTATTTTAGTAATAATCTATTTGTTGTTGGCTTATTTAATGTATGCTCCTCTGTTGCATTTAATTTATCCAAAATGACATATGTGACATGTTTGGGATCTCTTAGGGTAACTAAATATTGGATATTTTCTAAGTCAACATAATTGTTTACACTACTAACATTCCATCCTGATATATGAAATACTATAGAACAACAACAGAATAATACAGAATTTCATATCTCTTTTAAGAAAATTCTCCATATAAAAATTTAACATATGGAGCTCAGTTAATATTGTTGGTTAAAGGTATGAGTGATAATCCAATAGATCTATCTTTATCTACTGGATTAGGAATGACTTTCATTCCTTGTTTAATGGTAAATTCATATTTATGTGTATTTGATACTTTAGAATTAATGTTTTATAGAAGTACTTTTTAAGCCTGACCAGAATTTTATCCTATTTGTATTTAAAGAAGAAAGAACATTAAATTACACTCCCAAGTTTACACACATAAAAATAACATTCAATGTTATCAGAGAATATGGTATAACTACTATAATCAAAATACAAAAAAAGAAGCAAAAAGTTTCTTCCAACAATAATTTGAAATGGATTTAACATTCTTATCATTAAATACTAATGGCTTAAATAATGCAAATAAAAGATCAAACTTACTAAAATATTTAAATCTAAATAAGGCACAAGTAGTATTTCTCCAAGAAATGCATTTTAAGACTAACAATAGCTTTGTTTGGAACCCTAAGGGCTATACAGTCTTAGCTCAATCCTCCTATAGAACAAAAACAAAAGGAGTATCAATTCTCTGGAAGAAAAACATAATCACTCCAAAAGTTATTTATAAATATGAAGACAAAGAAGGTCTACTCACATTTGTTATAATTAAATTTAATAACAGAATATGGACCTTAGCTAATCTATATTTGTTCCCAGGAATTGGAGCAGGAATGATTAAAAAACACCTAGATTTTATTTCCAACAATTATAAAGGAAATTGTATACTGGGAGGAGACTTTAATTGTAACTTAGAAGCTTCTGAAACCACCAAGAAGTCTTTTCGCATAGCAAATATTTCAAAATCCTTAAAAAGATGGATTGATTCATGTCATTTAATAGACACTTTTAAAGTAAAAGATGATAAATCCTTATTATTTTGCCATAAAGACCATACATTTGGAACACAAACCAGAATAGATAAATTGTTCGTAGTTCAAGATTTACAAACAAAAATCCTCAACTTCTCAATAGTTCCATGCCCCTTCTCAGATCATGACTCTCTGATAATGAAGCTCCAAATAGAGTTTAAACCTTTAATCCTCTCAACTAGAAAGCCATCATATATCACGAAAATTAAAGAATTCAGACCCTGGATGTTGTCAGAACTACAATTATTTTTTGAAATTAATAATACAACAGAAATCAGTAGAGTCATGGTTTGGGACTCATTAAAAGCATACTTATTTGGTAAGACCCTTAGCTGGTATAAAAACAAAGTTAGAGAGTGGGAAACTGAATCATTAGACTTGTAAACCAGGCTCTTGACAGCAAAATCTAAAAAAAAATCAGAATTGTCCAGAAGTCAAAAAAGAAATAGAGGAATTAAATAAAAAATATATTGAAATTCTAACACACAAAAATGGTCTAGCCTTGGAAAAATTAAAATAAACTCATTAGCCACCTCCCCAGATATCTACATAACTTATCTACAAGAATTAAAATACAATCTAAAGCAAATAACAATGATAGTATATATCATGAAAAGAAAGGGAAAAAAGTATCAGATATAGGAGACATCCTTGAAGCATTTTGGTTCCATTATATGGAACACTTCAAAAAAGAAGATTTAGATACCAACCAAATAAACTTAGATACGAACCTTATCAATATAAAAATAATTCCCGAAAACTTAAAACTAGACCTACAAAAACCTATAACATACAAAGAAATTGTTTACAAGATAAAAGAAAGTAAATCTAACAAAGCTCCAGGGATAGATGGTATAATTACAGAAATTTACAAACTCTTCCCTTCAACAGTAATCTCCCTTTTTCATAAAACTTTGCTAGAAGTCCATTCAGACCCAAAAATACCACCTTCAAGGAAATATTCTCTCATAACACCAATTCTAAAAGATAATAAACTATCAGAACTTTGCATCTCATACAGACCTATATCATTACTGAATAATGATTACAAAATATGCATGCCAATCCTAGCTAACAGAATGAAAATCCCACTTTCAAAGACAATTAATAATGATCAAACTGGATTTTTATATAACAGGCACACACGTGATAATATTAAAAGGATACTTACTCTTATAGATTATGTGAACAAAGAAGATAGAGAAACACTTGTAATCAGATTAGACACAGTAAAAGCCTTTGATTCCCTCAACTGGGAATATCTATTTAAAACTTTAGCATTATTTGAATTTCCTCCTCCCTTCATCTTATACATATATATTAATAACTTAGCCTACATTAAATTAGGTCCTTTCACCTCAGAATCTATCCATATAACGAAAGGTACTAAACAAGGATGCCCCCTTTCTCCTATTTTATTTGCTTTGGCTATAAAATACTTGCAGAAATAATATGCAATAATCCAAGAATAAAAGGAATAGAAGTCTATAAACAGTACATATCTAAAATAATGTTTTTTGCTGATGATAGTTTATTAACCCTATCAAACTCAAGAGAGTCATTAGGAGAGGTCGAAGAAGTAATGGAGAAATTTTATAAGATTTCAGGTCTACACTTTAATAGATCAAAATCAAAATTTCTATTTTTAAATAAGAAAAAAGAACTACAAGTTACAGATAAATCTATTATAGGAAAACAAGAACTTACACTAAATTATTTAGGAATAGTGTTATGCAAAAATATAAACAAAACAATATTAATAAATTATAAAAACATTATTGAAGCAATAAAAATATATATAGAAAAGTGGAACAAAATTATATTAACTTTTGAAGACAGATTGCAATTAATAAAAATGGTCTTATTGCCAAAAATACTATATGTAGCATTATCAATACAGTTAATTCCTGAAAGATGCATTCTTAAAGAAATAAACTCATGTTTAATAAAACTTTTATGGTATCCCAAAAAGAATAGAGTAGCTCTAACTCATCACATTAGACCATGGAAACAAGGAGAATTGAACTTTCCAGAAATAGAAACATATATAAAAGCATCTGTGCTTAAAACTACAATAGACTAGATGAACCCAAATTATTTTGCCAACTAGAAAGAATTAACAACGGCTATATTAACAAATGAATTTAATCTGTTAAAAAAATCTTAATAGTAGACAAATCAAACAAACCCTGGTACATCCTCCAAAAGGGCCTCATAGAAACAGACAACTGGTGCCAGAGCCATGGCCTCAAGCTAAACGCCAAAAAGTGTATAGTCATCCCCTTTGGCAAAAACAAAGTGCCCACAAATTACCACATAGGTGGTAATCCATTAAGTACAGAAGAAGTAATTAGGGACCTGGGGACCCAAGTTGATAGCAATCTCTCATTTGACAACCACGTGGCCAAAGTGGTTAGAAAAACATTTTATATAGCCCACCTAATCATGAAGGGATTCACATCTAGATCAGGGGAGGTCATCGTGCCTCTTTACTCATCCCTCATCAGGCCCATAATTGAGTATAATGCCCCTTTTGGGATGTACCTTACCAGACACCTGCAGCAACTGGAAAGACCCCAAAAGTACCTCACCAAGAGGATCAAAGGGCTCAAACAGATACCATATGCTGCCCAGTTAAAGAAACTCCAGCTCTACTCAGTGGCATACCACCTGCTCAGAGGCGATCTGTGCCTGATGTATAAAACCATGTCCAACCCGGAATTAATGGACATGCTGCACCTCAGAAAATCCAAATCCCATCGAGCTACGTGCTTGAGAGACTTGAACCTCAGCACTGAAATAAATAGGACATGCTGGAGGGACAGATTCATAACCCAGAGGCTCCCTTCACTCTGGAATAAAATCCCAGTCCAGGTTAGGCAGAGTCCCTCATTGACTCTCTTCAAGAGGAATCTTGATGAGTGGATGGGGGATCGTAGGTTTACCCCGGGTATCACTTCTGTGTCACTCTTAGACAGAGGCACAGTATACTAACCTCGAAAAAGGGCATAGCAAAATTAATTTAAAATGGGTGGCGAAAGCCAAACACACTCTGGCTAGGCTTATAAATGTCCTAGCCCAGATAGCCTAGTATGAACCTATGAACCTATGAACTTACTATGCATAAGTATACAATATAATATAACAAAACCTTCTAAAACAACACTGATTAATCATTACATCAATTCCTTTAGGAAGCTTATCAATGCAAACATAGATCTAAAACTTTGGTTTGACCTTTTAACCCCATTTACCATCACTAAGAACTTTCCTCACAAAATATATATGGAAACAATAACCTCCTGGGAACAATATGGAATCTTATGCTGGTTTCAATATGTAAATAAATTAAATGTTTTAGATATACATATGATAAAAACTGCTTACAATATTCCAACACAGGACTGGTTAACCTTACAAAGCTTTTTAATGTGCACTCAAGATTTATGCAGATTAATTAATAATTCCTCATTTAAATATATTCCAAATCTAATAAGTTTTCTGTATGAATGTATATATAATAGTTGTGAAAAGAAAAATTCCATTTCAAATCTATATAAAGAGTTAATAACATATAAAACAATTCCCAAACCATCATACTAGCAGTTCTTAACAAAACATTAGTCATTCCAGTTAACAGAAGAAAGTAAAACTAACATCTTACTATCATTTAATTACACCTCTAACACACAGTACTGGAAAATATTTAACTGGAAATACTTACATAGAGCATTTTTAACACCAGATAGAATTAAAAAGCTCAGTACTACTACAAATGTTTTTTGCTGGAGGTGTGAAAAGTCAAATAAAGCAGGCTGGATTCATATTTTTATGAATGTAATACAATTAAATCATATTGGAATGGAATCAATCATTTTTACAAGCTTTATTTAATGAATCCTTTACCTTAACTAAAGTATTGATTATACTACATGTAAATGAAGGTCCTTACCTGAATAAGACAAATATGTATTTGTTATGGACAATACTTGCTATATCTAGGAAATGCGTAACCAGAAGGTGGAATTCAAATACACCCCCGACCTTGGAAGAATTCTAGACTTTACTGAAGACAACTGCATCGATGGAAATAAAAATCAAAGAACTGTGAATCTATCCCAGGCCATTGGTAAATAATCCTTGGAAGAAAGTTATATCTTTGTTGGACACTCTGCAATAATCAATGTTGTATCTCTGATAACTGATCTGTTAGTTCTATATTTAATAACATACAGTGTATATAACTGAAAGTCAGGCCATTGTAAATATTGTATATAGTTTAAAATGATATTTAAAAATATTATGTAAATGTTATTTTAATTGAAAATAAAAAAATATTTGAGGAAAAAAAGAAACACTTATGTTCTCATACTGTTTCATCTTTCTCCTTACTTCCCAGGTGTCATTGAACAGAGAGACTCCTTGCCCTTGTTAGAACTCCTGACCAAAATCGGGGACTGGCCAGTTGCTTCTCCAGACTGGAATGTTACTCAAGGTAAACCTTATTTGAAATGTATTTAAATGAGTATTCTGTTTACTAAAGGACCCATCTCTATTTAATATGTTTCTCTAATTTCTCAGGGCAATATGTATTTATTTTATACTTCCCTGAATATTAAACTATTTTTTACAGCTCTTATATGGAATTCATTATTTGAACAATATAATGATCACAGGTGTTGAATATATACTGCTGCATTCTCTAACCCTTACACCTGTGGCATATTAGAATTATAATCTAAGTATACCATTAAAGCTGTTATTTACTTCACACCTATGTGGCATTCAGGGGTAAATCCCTGACTATAATCTAGATGACCTAATTCCATCAGCCTGGGGTGATCATCCCCATTCATGTGCCAACATTTACATCCTCCCTACTCACTGCTGAATTCCAGTTGCTAAGCAGTAGAAGGCCTAGACAGGAGAGTAGGAAGAAGCAGTAACAATGTCTCACCAAGCCTGGGGGAGGAATTGATAGTCTTCTTGGCTGTTTCACCACATCCAAGTAGATTATTTCAGGTAATGAAGCCAAGGCCTTTAATCATGGACATGGACTTGTCTTACAAAGCTGATGATGGTAGCCCTCATGAGCATGTGTATGGGAGGACTCACATGCATGTGACATAGAAGGCCCCCTTGGTGACAAGGGTGTCACATCAGTGACTAGGGTGGGGAGAGGGCCTAATTAGAAGTAGCATCATTGCTTTCATCATTGGGTGCAAGTAAAGGCATATAATACCACCATGGCTACATGGATTATGTCCCATTCTAGTTGGTTGTCACCTCTGTTGGGTTATCAGATGATTTCAAGGTCAGTAGTAGCAGGGACATGTGGTCAGGAGACACTGCTGAAAATACAAACTAGAAAAAATGTTACTTAATTGTTGATTAGGTGGTGTTATTTTTTGGTGTTAGTTCTCACAGCATGGCAAACATTTTCTCCATTATGCAGTGATGATAGCAAATTATTGCTACATAATGCAAGGTGCTGCTTCCAAAGGCATGAATACTTGACCATAAGAAAACTACAATGTACAGCAGCATAGGCAAGCAAATATTCTGATTTGTAGATGTCTTACAAAAGTTTTGGAAGACAGAACTAAAATGCTGAATTGTGTAGGATAACTGGATAATTATTAGCACCATTCAAGAGTGATCAACATATATAGAATGGCTGGAACAATATTGCCCTGTAAACCATTTCAGCAATGACAGGATTGCCTGTGCTTCTGACTGTAATGGGGATAATACATAAACGTACTGCAGTCTCTAGCTCTACCTTTTAAGCCAACAGAAAGTCATATAACAAAATTATGGAAGCACTGTACTTACATCCAAACCTCAAGTCCATACTTACTGGTGAATGTTTTCAGTACCACAGCTGTAACCAGCAGAGCAGTGAGTCCATCTCCAAATATACCACCAAGCTTTGCAGGCTTATAGACAGAGCACTTTTGTTTTGGGGAAGGGCTAATCAATGCACTCACTGCCCTGCTAGTGTGTATCCTCCACAAAAAGACCATTTGAGTTTCATGTATATTCCACCCTATAGATAAGAAAAGCTTAGGTAATCATAGGATCAAGGCATTCTCTCCAAAGTTGACTGGTATGAGTGGCCAATGCCATGGCACCTATGGCAAAGAAAATGAGACATTATGCATTAGTGAGGATTCTAAACTCGCTATAACTCTGCATTACATATGGAGCCTCTCATGTGTGGAAGATATAATTGCCAGTCTTAAAAGGGGCAGGTTTTCAAAAAGAGATCTAGCATGAGCATATTTATAGATAGAAGTGAAGAGCATCATGATGAAAGTACCTCACACTAAACACCAATAATGACCATTTTTGTGAGAAGCTAATTGGGATAATGGAAGTGTCTGACCCTGCAGTATAACAGAAGAACATTGGTCACTCTAGTTCTGTGCCTAAGCAAGACAAAACTTGATTACATCCCAAGTTTGATTACAAGCTTGACCACAAAAACAGCCAGGATTTGCTAGGGGCGGGTGGATGGCAGTGAGCAGTCAATGTGAGATTGCTTATCCTGGTGGTGTCTATTCAGCTGAAATACCAGCAGAGTAGTATACATGGTCTTGGATATACTAATTCTATGATTGTAGCTCTGCTCTGTATAGCATGATTGTGGAAACATGTAAACACAAGAGAAGTGCACAGCAAGACCTTCTAAGTGAAGTTGATTAGCCAAGAGGGATTGGGGTTAGGAACATGAACAGAAAAAATTCCAGATGATTGCCTGAATGCTGACCTCTGCAATCAGCTCACTCCCCAGAGGAAACAAAATGGACCAGAAGTAGTGCTTACCCCATGAGGCATAAATGAATGAACCAATAGATTGCCCTGAGGGCAACAAGTAGCAAGGACCGCCCACCAAAAAAGCAATAAAAAAGATCATTGGTCGGCTAATACAATATATCCCAGGTAACCTTGATTGCTATGTGTACCATATCATCATTACAGTCAGTGATCTTTGTACTTGTTGAACCTGGCATTTGAGTACAGACAATTAAATCTATGAGCTGCTAATGCCCTTTATCCTGTAGTCACACGTTTAAATCCCTTATGATCCATTTGACTGATGTGTCAGTCTGAGCAAGTCTGTTAATAAAGTATTGCTTCAGAGTTCCACCTAAAACAGGCAGATGGATCTAACTGGGTTTTCCTGGATAGCAAGTTAATAAAATAAAAATAAATCCTGCAGGCAATCCTCATGGGTTTATGTTATAACAATGAACGATCAAACGATCAAATGATCGAATGCTGTTATATCGACCCCGAAACATCAAATCGCTAAAACAGTGAACAGTCGGAAAATTAATTTTTTTCCCATGAAAAAAAATCGCTGGTTCCAAAAAAAAAAAAAAAAGAACACTAAACACTAAATAAAGTGGGGGGCTTTGCCCCCCACACCACCCATGCGGGGGGCTATGCCCCCACACACCCCTACTTAAATATACCAACTCTGAGATTGCACTACAGTGGAGGAAATGGCACAACCTGGACAATGACCCAGCGATTTTTTTTCCCTGGGAAAAAATCACTATTCCGGCCGTTCACTGTTTTGCCGGTTCAACATTTAGGGGTCAATGTAACAGTGTTCGATCATCTGATCGTTCGCTGTTCTAAAGTAGAACCATCCTCACTTATCTATTGTAACTTGCACAAGAGCAATCAAAACCAACTATGAGTTCTTCAAACACTTTCTAGAGTATTGTGGACTCTCAGGGCTGGATTGGATTAATGAATGCCTACACTTAGTGCTGCTGTCATGTGTACAACAGCTCACCATTTGGTATTCAGTAAACAGCTCTGCACTTAGAGAAGAACCTGTAAATAAGGGTGAGTGGCAGAGTATTATAATGATGACATAAGTAGATGAATGATATGCTAATTAAGCAATCCAACATGGCAGAGCTAAAGTGAGTGTCAGTGTTTCCTTTAGCTCTGACATCCTAAACTCTTTAGAATACAGGCAAGATTATATTTAGCAAAAAAAAAAATGCTAAGGGTTGCTACTGCAACCTGTATGTGCAGCAGGCTTTAATTTAAGGTGTTGCTGCTGCTGCTGCCAGACCTCAGCCTTGAAGGAGAAGGATGCTCAGACCGACTATATGACACAGAAACTGTTGAACAATACAGAGTAAACAGAGAAACACTGGAGGAAACATGCAACCTCTGCGACCCTCACCTGAGGCCCTGGGGAAATTGTGGAGAACTCATTGCAGTGAAAACAAAAGTAAGTGTAGCATTACATATACTAGCTGTATATACTTTCTAGAGACCCACTGGGAATATATAAGGAATGTAACAGCCCTCAGCTTCTAGAATTTTGTATCAGTTTCTAAATGCAATGCTACAACATGCAAGATATCATATATTTTTTCCACATACCCAGAAGACAGAGAACAACCGTGCAATGATTTTATGCAATAGCACACTTCCCTAAAGTTTTGGGGCTATAGATTGTACACACATAGACACAAAACCCTCACCTGGTGAACAGGAAAGCAGGTAAATTAACAGGAAAGGATACCACTCTATAAACTGTCAGGTTGTCTGTAATGCCCAAGGGATCATTTACAATGTGTGTGCAGGTAATCCAGACAGTTTTCACAACTCACACATATGGCACACCTGTTTTGCTAGGGGTGACTTTCCACAAAGACATCTAGTGAGGGATGCAGGCTATGCATTGGAACCATAGCTCATGACACTCATGAGAAACCCACACAATCCCACTAAGCAAGGACACAACGATGACCATGTTCAAACTAGGCATATTATAGGATGTGTATTTGACTTGTTCAAATCAAGGTTCTGGTGTCTAGACACATCAGGAAGTGCTCTGCAGTATGACCCAGCCACCTCTGCCCAAATACTCACAGTCTGTAACATATACCATAGGTTCATAGGTTAGTACTAGGCTAACTGCCCTTATGGGCCATTTTAAGCCTAGCCAATTGCCCCATGTCAATACCACTATATAATTCACAGGAAACAACTTAAACAAGGACAGCAAGGGGTAGGACCACAGTTTTCTGGACTACAGACAGGGCCAGCAGCTCCAGAAAATACAGATGAGGAGTCTGAGGGAGAACCACCAGTTGCAGATGGTGCTGGCAGATGTAGGTGGGCACAATATTTCATGTCTCTGGCTAAGAGACAAAGGACATCACACACACATACTACCTTAGTGAAGATCCTAAACAAATACAAAGATTAAATGAAACTGATGTTTGCAAAAGTCCACATATTTACTAAACCATGTAATGCTTGTGTGTTAGCATCAGACAGAGACAACTCTTAAGGACACCTGTTCACCAGGTGAGGGTTTTGTGCATTATTAATAAGGTAAGTGTGGAACCTGTATGAAAAAGGAGGTATATAACTGACTACTCATATGTCCCTAGGCTGAAACATGTCTTGGGTGCATTGTAATGTTTATTTATTTTATTTTATTTTACATTTGTTAACCAGGAAAGTCCGACTGGATACAGGTCCATTTTCAGCGGAGGCCCGGGGAGAAAAGCTCCACATGTGCATAGGTACAGAAGACTTAACAGTTGCAGTTTTTTATACAATTACATATAGATACATGTTCCAGATTTATTGGAATATATACATAAAAAACTTTACAATTATTAATTTTCTTATTAGAACATAAACAGTTTTAGTAGTACAAGGCTGAGCAAGGTAGCATATCATTCAGTAGTGCAATACATTAGAGTGAGATAGCTAATGTTTCAGACTTTTTATAAGACTGTTTCTACAAGTAGTCAGAGAATATAGTCATATAGAGTAAATGGTGAATTGGTTAGTCAGGGTTTGTACAGGGGCACAAACAGTGAATTTTTAGGTGTGTTTTGAGAGATTTTTGAAATTGGATTATGGAGTAAACTGCTGTAAGTTCAGCAGAGAGTAGGTTCCAGATTTTGCCAAGAGAGTTGCAAAATAATGACTCACCTAAGTTATTGGATTTAACAGTTTGTACCAGCATTTTATCAGAAGAGCGGAGTGTTTTTAGGTTATTGTAGGGGGTGATTACATGTTTGAGTATGGGCATCCTTTCGGGCTGATAGAGGACTTTGTGAGCTACTATTAATTGTTTATACTGGAGTTGAGAGTGTAACTCTAACCAGCCTAGGGATCGTAAGTTAAGACAGTGGTGTGTTCTATATGCTGAACCTGTGGCAAATCTGGCTATGTTATTATAGCAGCTATTGAGTTTATTGAGGTTAGATTTACTTAGGTTTGTATAAATCGGGGATGCATAAAGAAGGGTTGATAGTAAATCTGTTCGAGCAATCACTGTCTTAGCAGTTGGGATTAGGAATGGATTAATCCTATATTAAGATCCATGCTTCTTGTTGACTGTTTTAATGGTTCTATTGATGTGAGCCTCAAACTTAAAGTTATTGTCGATTATTACACCTAATAATTTTGTATTAGCTTCTTTAGAAATGATGGTGCCATTATAGGATGTTATGGTAAATGATGGCAATGGGACATTCCGAGTGGGGGTGAAGAGTAACAGTTTTGTTTTATTTGGATTTAACAGAAGACTGTCAATGATAGCTTATGGCTGATGTATGCAATATACCACTGTGGATTTTGTCCATTACTGGGCATCAAGCATTTCATTCGAGCAATGTACATAAACCAGCAGTAAGCAGGTCAGTGTTAGCATCATTTGCAGAACTATAGCAATAATTAGCTATCTACTTTAACATATGCATCCTAACACAAATAAAATGAGGGTCAACAATTACATAACCAGTCATTCACAACTGAGTAGAAATGATAAATAAAAACATTTCTTCTGCAATCCACTAAGATTAAAGCAAGCTTCTGAGTAAACAAGCATTAGCTATCCATGTTGTGTATCAGATCAAAGTCACAAAGAAATGAACAAAGGACAGGGCATAGTCATCATCACTTGTACAGGGTGGGGAAGTGGAAGTACAGGTGGGCAAGCCTGACACCAAAGAAGTAAATGTGTACGAGTAGCAAACAGTTTATTATGAAAGTATGCAATTGTCAAGGCCAGTAGCAAGAGATTTGTATGAGTCAACAAAAGTGTTTATATAACATGTGCATGCGTGTGTGTGGCGGTATAGGCAAGTTGTTTTGCAATGTGTGCATGTGTGCCTGTGAGTGTGTGTGTGTGTGTGTGTGCCTGTGAGTGTGTGTGTGTGTGTGTGTGTGTGTGTGTGTGTGTCTGCATAAACATAATCAACTACTAATGTCCTGACATCTCTGACAGGTGTGAGCCATGCAAGGTAGACTAGTCAGTTCAGCATCATAGCCCATGACCATAAGAACTACATCTGCCAGGAGTTGCACTGCTAGTTCCATGGTAGAAGTTGATGTGCTACCTGAATGTGATCAATGTCTGCTTGATGAGCTCTCATCCCAACTATGTCTAGCTCCACAAACATTTGACCTACCATGTCTGGGTCTGGATGCCTCAGTCACTGACAGAGCAGTGGACGTAGCTTCACTATGGGAGTAGGATCTGACACAGAGACAACAGTTAACATCAAATGATGTAGCAGATCTCTAGCCATATGGGCGCTGATCCTTCCCCAGCAGACATTCCATTATTGACAATGCCTGATCTAGTGTGTCATTCATCCTGTCCAAGGAGTCACCCACATGATTCAGGCAGTCCCTCATGTCAGAATGCTCAGTCTTTAGTACTCACACTATCTCTTCCCAGACCCTGGTGGAATGTCCCTGTACCTCCCTGATGACCTTACACATACATTGTTTGGCACCTACTGACACACCAAAAGCAGAAGAAAGGTGAACAGCAGGCCTCCTCTGAGTACCTCTGTCAACCCCTCTGTGTGGCACTTTACCCTCATCATGGCTACAGGGAGACTCAACCAGCTCTGCAACTGCAGCCACCACACTGTCCTGATCATCTGTGTCACCATCAACCTGTCCTATGTCTAAGGTCTGCATGACATGGGTGTGAGTAGGCACACTGTTTCCAAAATATAGGCAGAGGATGTAGGAGCCACAACCACAGTGTCAGGCTAACCATCTGCACCCCCAAATTGTGCTTCTTCATTGCTACCATTGTTATCAGAAACTACAGGTATTCTGACATCATGAAGTAGGAGTTCCACAGTGCCACTGGGACAATCTCCTCTGATAACAAGTATCAACACAACAAAGAGAAAAATAGAACACAATCTGATAAATCTTATGTTATGAAAACATTTCAAACAATAATAGATGCTACCACAATGCAAAAATAACTCTCATGTATATATAAATCTACTTTGTGTAAAGTAATGACAATAAAAAGGTGTGCTTACCATGTGCGGCTGGTTGTGCAAAATCAGAGCAAGATGTGTCTACAGCTAAGAAAGGGAAATGAAATAAAGATGTTAAGCATAACAATGGAAATGGCATAAGAAACAGAAAACAATCCCCTTTAAATCTGCAGTATAAGAAACATCTCATACAAAAGTCTACTGTCCAGTTTCATTCCCCCAATCCTTGTCTCTGTCTCTCACTCAGTGTCTCCTCCCCAAACCCTTCTCACTTGTTTTATATCTATATCTATACATGTTTCTCTCTCTCTCTCTCTAGATATATATATATATATATATATATATATATATATATATGTAGTGCTATCTCTCTATAGGCAGATAGCTATACATATATATATATATATATATATATATATATATATATATATATATATATATATATACACACACACACATATCTATATATCTACATCTATATAAAATTTAAATTATTTAATATTGCACACCTGGAAGTTTAGCAGTAGACACATCGTGCTGTCCATTTCAGCAACAACGTCATCTGCTGAGTTGCCTGAATTTCTAACAGTGGACAGGAACTCCTTTGTCTAAGTCAGTGATAGTTCAGTAGCAGGACCACCCAGAGAAGCCATCCATTTCTGGGCAATTGCAATTGCCCTGTTTTGCATTTATTATAATATCACTGTTCCAGTGTCTGATTTTTTCATATGTACGGCCATGTCTTTAGCCTGCACTGACATCATTGTCCATCTGCTCCCACATATGGTCACAGCAGGACTCATCACCTCTGCTTCTGTCTAAGAGGAATGAGCAATGTGCCATAGGGCCTGGATGATAACTTAATTTTCCTCATCAATATGGCAGTTTAGAGGATCCATATTTATTTGGCATCATAGGTATTAGATGAAACATAAAATATCAAAAAATAAATTAAGCAACAAGTGATTATCAAAATAAATATGTATGAATATATGCAGCGATCATGCACAGAATAATTTAAAAAGTAAAGCTCTCTATATGTACACACAAGTTCATACAGACCCCCCCCCCCCAAAAAAAAAAATTAAATGAAAATCAATGCTAAAAGTCTGTAAGGATGACAACAGTTGTGTAACTCTGCAGTACATTACAGCATTAAAAATGCATAAACATTTCTTTGCAGATCCACTTGTGTTGAAGGCAGGCAACTATATACATCAGGCTTAACACATTTGTTGAGCTACAAATGTAAAAATCCTGGCATGGTTAATAAGTGATAAAAAACTCTTCTGCAATAACTGCTCATACTCCCACAGAAAGTTTTCCATAATGGTAGGTAACATTTATTTTCCAAACATTTTTAATGCAAAGAAATATCTGCTACACATGGCTATGCCAGGAGCAATGGACAAACAGTGCAGACAGTAATGAAATGGGGTATTGTGAAATGTGAGATGCAATCCATCTGTAATGTAAAAATAAATCAGTTTGTATACAACAGCAACATCCATTTGCAACAATTCAGTTGCTAAAGTAGAAAACATTTTGCAAGTCAAACAGCTGTATTGAGCTCTCTGAATCCAAACAGTCTCCTCTACTATGATACAATTCCCTTACTAACACAATTAGCTTTATGTAGTACAGATTCAGCCCCATGAGCACTCTGAATATGCAAATCAGATGAGAACTTATTAACATTCATGAATTCCACAAGGTACACTAAGTGCAGGGCAGGTAAACATGGTTTAAGGACCTACATGGCTGCATGCACATGCTCTAGCACTGCAAGGATGAGCACTGAGAAGGGCTTGCAAGTGTGAATGATTACTCTGAATGCAGGAACAATCAGTGTTTCACACTCTTTCCTCTTGGATGTACACTCACCGAGGGTGTGTCAAGGAAAAGAGCTTTAACAAAAAGTCTGGGATTACATTTCTGTCTTAGGAGAGAAGCATTCAGGACATTTTTATGAAGTGGTTATGACTATACTGTTGTGCCTCTGAGTAAAATGTGTCTGCAATTCTAATGAAGTGCATTATTCACTGAAACAAATATCAAAAGCAATGCAAATGTGATTACATTAATGTTAGAAAAGTATATTTAAAGGACTGATGCTCACAAAATAACAGAAGAAAACAGATGAAGTATTCTAAATATTTGTTTAATATTGTGGAAAAAAATTAGATTAACTACTACCAATATCTCTTTCATACAGATATAGTAAGGCCTTGCTGTGTCTAATTATGATGGGTACCAAAAAAGCAATTACTAGAAAATGGAAATCAAAATCTAAGTCAAATAAACTAGAAGTAGTGAATATAATAACAGAGATAAAACAACTGGAACTGAGAT
The DNA here is from genome assembly GCF_019279795.1 of Protopterus annectens. Classification (NCBI taxonomy): domain Eukaryota; kingdom Metazoa; phylum Chordata; order Ceratodontiformes; family Protopteridae; genus Protopterus; species Protopterus annectens. Next base: position 1,525,220,222 of record NC_056729.1, read on the forward strand.
CTTTTGAAAAGGATAGGAGCAAACTATATACAAAAAATGGGAATTGTAGGAACAACACATACATGGGAGGAATGAGGTTTAAGAAGGCAGGACTTACATGAGCTATTAGTGTTTGACTGAAAATGAGTGGGTAGATTATAAGTGATGCACAATGTTTGCAACTGGGAGTGTCAGTGTGGTTTGTAATGTAAAATGCTTGCAACTAGGATTTTGTCAGTGTGGTTTGTTTTCATTTATATAAATATATGATTGTGTCATAAGTGATAGTTTAATAAAGATGTTTCTTGTTAAAAAAGGAAGGAACTGAATAATGTATAGAATATTGCTTAGGTTATATGATATATAGCAATATATGTGAGGTATAAAGTTTGCAAAGGTGAACTTGTTAATACAGTTTGATTACATTTATATAAATGTAAATGTACCTATGTCACAAGTGATAATTCAATAAAGTTGTTTAAAAAATATCTATTTCATCCAAAAATCTACAGGCAAATTGCAAAGGATGGCTTTCAGAACTTAGTTCTGTTGCACCTGCAATTTGAAATGATACAATGTCAAAGTTTGAGTATATTTAATCTACTTTTTCTTGTTGTTGTTAATGCTCTGATTTAATGGTTCATATCTAGAGAGGGTGCTATTTGCATGAATGTAGTGATAATTAAGGAGCATATGTTCATGTTACAAGAAGAGACCTCAACCTCATTACCACAATCAGCAGAACATGCTGGAGGGACATGTTCATAACCCAGAGACTGCCCATGCTCTGGAATAGACTTCACATACATGTCAAGCAGAGTACTTCACTGCCTCTCTTCATCAGAAATCTTGATGAGTGGATGGGAAATAGAAAGTTCACCCTGGGATCACTCCAGTGGCTCTACTTGATAGAGGCACTAGGAATTGATGTCGGGCTGCACAATGCCAGGGCACTTCTATGGGCTAGGCTTGCAAATGCTCCAGGGCCATTAGCCTAGTACACACCTATGAAACCTATGAACCTAAGAGCCTAAGTTGCTTCCCCAACATTCCTCATTAAAAAAAAACAGTGGACCCCTGTCCCACAGAAAATATGCCCACATATAGCTATCCACTCCCCCTCTGTGCCATCTTGATACACTTGATTTAGTCCAACTGACTATACAGAATTATTCTACTGTTGTCACCCATCCCTGGTGTTGTGACATTCCAAAGTCATAAAATTCTGTGTACAGTTCTAGATTTATGTTCTGAAGAAGTGAATAGCTATGGTGCTCTGCCATCATCATCCTGTAAACTCCTGTATTCTTTTCCCTGTACCCGCCCCTCTGCCTCCCCCCTACTTTTTACCACTGTCTTATCTACCCGCTTTTCCCACATTTAGTCTAGTCAAAAAAAAGAAAGACACTGAACACACCTGGTGAAAAATTGCCCATCAAAAAGCTTAAGATTTTTTTCCTTACTGTTTGTGTGGAGCTTGCATCATGCAGCAATGCTGAGTAATAGAGAATGGTGTTTCATATCCTATAGCAAAAAATGATGAGTTTTTGCGCACACTAGTCCAGTTACCTTTATACAAATGTGCTTAAACCGATAATACAAAGTAAAGCTAGTGCTTTGATACAGTTCCTCTAACAGTTATTAGGCTTCTGGATATAATAAACTAGGTGTTCCTGTCTGGTGTGTTGAGATAATTCACGTCTGTAGACTGACGTTTTTTCCTAGTGTCAAGAGTTCGATTCCAGATGTAAGTCAAAATATTATTTCATGTCATTTTACATTCCTGTCATCTTTAAATACAAACCTCAGTATTTCTCTCCAGTACAACATTTTATTAACCTAGCAGAACTAAGAAAAATACAGCATAGCATTTAAATAGTAGAGAAATAAAACATTAGCAAAAACATTCCCTCTCCAACAGGGAGACTTATTAAACCACCCTTATCATGGTTATGTCTTTATCTTGTTTCTATCTCTGCTACCCCTTCTTGCACCCTTTAGTAAACAGCTTATGGTAAACAGTATGACAGATTAATAATGAGGAAACATCTAAGAGTAACACAACATAAAGATGGTCCTAAAGAAAACTCTTGTTATTTCTCTACATCTCATTCTGTCTCTCTTTCTGTTCATCCCTTATGTATCAACACATTTTACTTTTGCATATTAGGCTGATGGATATAATGTTCATCTCATGGGATTTTACAATTGACATTACTGTGATGAAGCCTAATGCATACATCTTCTCCTGCTCCCATAAGTTGTCACTGTTGCTTCAATTGTGTGATCTTAACTTTGTGAATAAGGAGTGCCTTTATGGTGTGCTGAGATGATGCTCAGATCTTTAGACTGATTTTTGTACTGTTTAAAGGGTACTCATCCAGAACTATGTCAGGCTATTATATTGACTCATTTTATAAAGTTATTTTATGTGTAGCTGTTGCCTATATATTGTATTGAACCACTATTATCCTGCTTCTGTCATAATGTGCTTGCTTCTTTGCCTTCCTTTCCCCCTCTAAATGTCTACCCCTTATGTGTCACCAGTATTTGTGTGATGCCTGGCACAAAACAGCACCCATAACTTAGAGGAAATGGCAGTACACAGCTTATGGCAGAATCATGTGAGTATTTGCCTTTGTACTACTCAGGTGCCCTTCATGCTACTGTGCTTATGCTGATTGTGCTGTTTACAGATAGGCTAATAGCAGTATGAGAAGACAGTTATTTTCTCTTAAAAGGCCTGCAGAGTTGAATGCAGACCATATAGGATGTTCCGGTAGTAAATAATGTTAGGAAGCATGCTGCCCAAAAATTCCTAGTTTCATGACAAATGTGTAACTCATCAAGCATAACACCTTAACATAGCACATCTCCGTTCTATATTGAATCATTTATTATGCCACTGGCTGCAATGTACAGCACCATGTTAAAATGATCATTACTGTAATGAAGCCTGATGCCTACATTCTCCTTTGCCTCATTCTTTTGTGACTGTGACATCAAGCCAGTATAATTAAGGTTGTGAAGTAACATTTCCTATGTGATGTGTTAACATAATTCACATCACTGTAAAATGCTTTTGGCATAGTGTCAAGGGTTTGAATCCAGAAATATGTGGAAGTCATATTTAATGTTTTATTTACATCAGTATTATGTGCAAGTATTATCTATATATCTTATTAACCCTCCATTATCCTACTTATGTCTTTATCATGTTTCTACTTTTCAAACCCTGCTTGCTCCCTAATAGAAACACTTGATTGTACATAGCATGACAGATTAGTTATCAGGAAAACATAACATAGCACTTTGTATTGTTGCATATTTATCATGCTACTGGATGTAATGGACATGCTATGGGATGTCACAATTGTCATGATTGCAATGAACACTAATACATGCATTCTCCTTTGCTTAAGTCTGTTGTCAAATGTGAAGTGTGTGAAGTAGGAGTTCCTATGTGGTGTGGGGGTCTATATCACATACTCAAAGTTTAATAACTTTGACATGGAATGTTCAAACCATCCTGTTCGAAGTAAAAAAACTTTGACTATGGATAAAAAACAACAAAAAAAATAAAACAAAATAAACAAGCCCCCCCTGCACCCCCCCCACACCCCACACTACTTAAATATACCAACTCCAAGATTGCACTACATTGAACAAAATAGAAACCTCCCCTTATGGAGATTTCTGTTGAAATGCTCGAACTTCTGCAAATTTGAACTTATGGTCTCGACCATATGAGGTTCGAACTTGGAGAAGTTCAACTATCTGATAGGAACCCTGGTGTGGTTAGATAATGCTCAGGTCTGTAAATTAGGTTTTTTTTTTTTCATACTGTCAAGGTTCAAAACCCTGGTGTATGTCAAAGTGCTACTGAATGTTTTGCACGATGACGTTCTGTGTAAGTGATGGCTACACATTTCATTAAATCACCACTATCCTGCTGCTGAATTAATCTGCTTGTTCCCTATTGGGTACACTATCTCATACAGATCTTGCATGAATAATTATGATGACAAACTGAAAAATAACAACACAAAGATGTGTAGAAATGGACCATGAGCAAAATTCTTCCTCTCTTTTTATCTCTGTCAATGTCTTTTCCCCATTTAGTGTCCTCTTCTTTTGAGTGGAGCTTGGCATTGTGTCCCAAGAGTAACTGACAGTAAATGTTTTACATCTTATGGCAAAAGCTGAAGATTTTAATTTCGGCCACACTAGCATGGTTCACATCACTCAAATATGCTTAGCCTGGCTACTACAGACAGAGTACTATTAGGAGACAGTATAACATATGAAATACAGACTGATAGTACTATTGTGAGACAGTGTAATATACAAAATACAGACTGATAGTACTATTGAAAGACAGTGTAATATATGAAATACAGACTGATAGTACTATTGTGAGACAGTGTTACATAAGTACTATTGTGAGACAGTGTTACATAAGAAATACACAGTGATAGTACTACTGTGAGACAATGTAACATATGAAATATAGATTGATAGTACTATTGTGATACAGTGTAACTTATGTATTAGGCTGATCATGTCATATACACCTTAAGGGATGTTACATCTGTCACTGCTGTGTTGAAAGCTAATCCTCGCATTGTTCCTTGCTTCATTATGTTCTCAGCATCCCTTCCAATTTGTCAGTTAAACTTAAGAATTTATGAGTTCCTACCTCTTTTGATTAGATAATTCCCCTGTCTGTACACTTTTACTTTATACTCTCAAGGGCTCAAATCCAGATGTGCGTCATACATTTATTTCATTTTTCATATATTAGTGGTATATGTGTTAGTGTGTGCTGCCTATGTTGTCAAACAACAGGATCATCTTTATGTCCTCATCACATTTCTACTCCTAAATTGTCTTCTTCAATATTGGAAATACTTTATTGTATAAAGCAGTACATCTGAAGCATACAGTGTTTCAAAGGATGTACACATTTCTGCATGCTAATGTTTGTTGTTGCTGTCATCCCTACCCATGAGAATTTCTTGGCAATCATTAACAATTGGAGGCATTACAAAAAGTGATAGATTTGATTTTTGTAAATTTAATAGGATATAAATTGCAGGATAACACACCAACATGTGCAGAAATGACCCATAAACCAATCTTTTTGTATGTCTGTATGTGTATCCCTGTCTCCAAATCTCACCCTCTTCCCACCTCTTCTATCTCATCAAATGATTGGTTTATATTCTTGAGTTATTGATTGGTAAAAAACAGGGAGTGTGTGTTTTTTGTTAGTATTTAATTGGTGTGTTTTCAATGTTTCATTCATGGCTCTGATGATTTTTAAAGACAAAAGTGTTTAACTGTGATTGATTCTGTTTGATGTATTAAACCTCTGTACTGAGTGCTACATGGTCTTTGGATTTTTATTTTAGTGATTTTTACAGTCCAGTGCTGGTTTCTGCTGTTCAATTTTTGATAATTCTTTGTTGTAATCTTTTTTGATTATCTTTCCAAAGTGCACTGCTGACAAGCTTGTTTGTGCAATTGATGACAAAGTATTAGTGCATGAGTAACCATATCTTAAGTTGAACTTAGAACAGGAATTAGCAATAGCAATATGGTGTTCTGTGCCAACTTTCTCACAATAAACACTATAGACTGAATTTGATGGAATACAGAACATATATGTGCTATGGTCATGTTTCATGTGTCTTGATTTACACATCTGTCATGACAGTTGCAGTCCTTCACTCCATGTATGTATGATAGAAATGTATAGTGACACAGTCCTCAAATATGGTGACTGTCCATGTATTTGTGGCATGTTGCAATTATTGTTTTGTAATGACAGCAAATATTGGAGTTCAGAAGAAGATGAGACTTGAAATAGAAGGGACAATAGTGGAATGGGTTAACAGCTTCAAGTATCTCTGAGTGGTGGTTGAGGAGAAGGGAAGTCTGAATGAGGAGGTCAAAGCTATAATCAGAGGGGCTGCAATCAACTGGCACAGAGTGTCAGGTGTAGTGTATGATAGAAGAATGCTAAAGAAGTCGAAAAATAAAGTGCACAAAATAGTGGTGCAAACAGTACTACTGTATGGCACAGAAACCTGGGAAGTAAAGGCAGATGAGGAAGCTAGAGGTGATGGAGATGAAGTGCCTGAGATGGTTGGTAGGATGCACACTGCAGAACAGACAAAGAAATTAGGACATAAAAGCAGAAGCAATAGTAGCTCCAATTGCAGAAAAGGTCAAAGAGAACAGATTACAATGGTTCAGGCACATGTCTAGAAAAGCAGAAGAGAATCTATTGAAGAAGATTTGTGATAGATAGGAAGAAAACAAGAGGAAACAAGGACATAGTGGATGGATCGTGTGAGAGAAGACATGCACCAGTCTGTCATGAGTGTCAAAAAGGCAGGAGTGTGGCATTGAATCAGCAAGATGGCGACAGTTGGCACAACATCCTGACCCCATGTAGAAAATCTAAATAAGGGGGATGATGATAATGATGTAATTGTTGCTTTGTAATTATATGTGTTTATATGACATAATTGATTTTTCAAACAATGGCTCTATAACAGACATGTATTTGTCATAATGATTTTACCTCCGACTGTGGTTGTAAATGCAACCTAATCAGTTCTATGACCTTCAGTGTATATCATCAATATGGTCCACATGTCAATATTGTGGTATGGTTTTAAACCATAAAAAAGCATTGAATGTACTCCATGTGCTGCAGTTGTTTCTGGGAAGATATGAGTATGTTGGGAATGATTATAAACCACATGAGGGATCAAGCATGTTATTGCTGGTGGAAACATGGCTTACAGAAACAGTATTGAAGAATGGAGATTTATTTGATGAGATATGGACAAATTCAGGCCAATAAAGCCAAACCCCACTAGCTGTAGACATGCATGTTTCCACCTTATTATGGTGTCATCAGCACAGAATAAGTGGAATGTTTGGCTAACATTTGGAAAGACAGGGTTGTCGTACTCAACTGATATCCATAAATCTTAGGGTGACTGCAAAATATCCTAACAAACTAAAACAATGAGTATTTTATTGGCCTGAATTTGTCCATAAATAGACTTAAAAGAAAAAGTCATGGACATTCAGAATTGCCATTTAGGTGAAACACCTGATGCCCTTAACGGGTAATTTGCATATATCCCATTAGGAATGGGAGGTAGGAAAATGCATTAGCACACCATGTGGTGGCTGAAGGGAACTCCCATAAGTTTAAGTTATTGGCACTGGAGGTAGTTGGAACTGATATTAGGGTCGGGGTTCTTAAGAACAAGACAGAGGCAAGGGAACAAACCTGTTTTTACCACTCCAAGCAGATAAGTTTCCAGGACTAAATGTGATTGTTTCCCTGAAGCCTATGTTAAAGGCACATCCACTCCCATATTAAAATGTGTGTGTATATATAAAATTTTTATATGAATGTTTTCAAGTTTTGTATTTTGTTTTGTAAGTATATTGCTATTATGTGATGTAATTTTTTATTGTGAAAATTTTTTTTACATGCTTCTTGCAACAAGAAATGATGTCACAGTGCTATTGCTATATAGATGGTTCTTTTTAATGTGACTGTCTGATGAAGCAATTTATTGTATTGTGAAAGCACTTACCCATTTTTATTTTTACTTTTAAGTTGAATAAATTTAATAACCTACAGCCTTGGTGGCCTGGCACTTTTTTTATTTGGATAGTTTTTTTTGTTTGTTTAAGTCCCATTCCTTTATCCTGGTGGTCTTTCGTTGTTTTTTGATCATAGGAGGTTAATAGGCTATTGACCCAGAGGCAATTTCAAGGCTAGCCGTTTCATCCCAATGTAATACCATAGATACTCTAGTCAATACCCAGGACTGCATTTAGCAATAACTGTCCATGTCCAGGATGGTTGTGCTATCCCTGGTATGAATTTATGGTGCCCCATCCACTCATCCAAGCTCCTTTTGAACAATGCATTAGAGGTGATTTGCTTCACATGAATTGGCAGCCTACTCCAAAGATGTGGCAATTGCTGGGAGACAAATAAGTCTCTCCAGCATATCCTATTCAAGTCACAGGCCATATTTGGGTCCCTGGAACAGATAGCTTTAGTCCTGTTTGATTTACGGATGTGCAGCAAATTCATTAGGTTTGGTTCAGAGATTGCTCTGTAAGTCAGCCATAAGTCTCCCATAAGAAGTGTATATGATACAGAGTATAGTGACAGGGACTTTAGTCAGTCTGTTTAAGGCAAGTACTGGAGTTCCTTGATCTTTTTTGTTAGAAACCTCTGAGGTCTCTCCAATTGCTGCAGGTGCTTTGTATGGTACATACCAAAAGGGGAGTAATACTCAATTATTGGCCTGATTAGTGGCGAATATAGAGGGGTTATAACCTCCTTTGCTCTAGAGGCTATGCCTTTGCTAATCAAGTGTGCTACATAAAAAAAAAATCTTCCTTACTACAGTAGACACACATGGTGGTCAAAGTTAAGGTCATAGTCTACTTGTGAGCTCAGATCCCTTACCACTTCGTAGGTACATAGGGTATTGTTGTTAATTTGATAGTGTGAAGGGACATTGTTTTTACTAAAGGGAATGATGATGCATTTCTTTGCATTTAGTTTGAGACCGTGATTAAGACACCAGTCATTGGTCTGTGTAAGACTGCCCTAAGGTATACTGACATAATTTGTGGAATCAATAATTGCACCCAGTTTGCAGTCATCCTCAAAGCTGGTCAGCTACAGCCCCTTAGTTTTGGCCTGAACGTCTGAGAAGTATATACCAAACAGTAGGGGCCCAGCAGTGACCCTTGTGGCACCCCAATGGTAACAGGTCTGCTAGATGATGTGGAGTCACCCACTTTGATAGCGTATGACAGGTTGTTGAGGCAGTTGGGAACCCATCTTACAACAAAGAGGTTTACATTCAGTTTGCTTAGTTTATTGGTAATGCCTGAGGGTGGGATTATGTTGAAGGCCTTGGCCAAGTCAATGTATGCTATGTGCACAGATTTGCCCTCATGAATGGCCCTGTTCACATTTTCAAGGCTACAGTGACCTGCTCTTTGGATATGTAGCGTGAGGGGGAGTTGAGGGCAAGGTTTTTGATATGTTTGGAGGGTATAGGGGAGTGAAATTTTCACCAAATCTGTCTGCCAGCAGGTTTGCTATCTCTGCGGGATCAGTGCATGTGCTACTGTTAGTCACTAGTTTGGCACATGCTTGTGTCCTACCTTTTAGGCTGTGTATGTAGCTGTAAAAGGCCTTATGGTTATCCTTGGCTGTGATTGCTAAGTTCTTCTCAAAGTTACCCTTAGAGGATTTGGCATGTCTTATTTGACTGTTGAGGCTGAGGAGGGTGCTTTTCCATTCTTGGGGCCTCGCCTTAGTTTTCCTAGACAGCAACTTTTTGTGTTTGTTGTAAAGTTAGTTGATGCTGGATGTCCATCAGAGTGGCTTGTTTTTAGTTGGGGCTCTGGATTTGATTCTCTTTGGAACAGCCAAGTCTATACACTTATACAAGTGATTGTACAGGGCTTTAGTGTAACTTTGGTGTAGTTAACATTTCCAGATGGGGGTGGGGCCTGGAAAGTATTTATACCTTCCCCTAGGAGGGTGCAGTTTGCCTTGGTGACGTTTTTTAGTTTGACTTCAAGCTAGTTCAAAGGTGACTGACTGATTTGTGGTCATTTGTAACTAATGAGGTTCGACAGTTACATGTTAGTCAAGACCAGATCTAGTATGTTTGTTCCTCTTGTTTGGGTTTGAACAATTTATTCCAGGGAATTAGAGTTAACAAAGGCAATGAATTTTTGCACTAGTGAGTTAAGGACTAGAGTAGCTTTCGCATTTGATGGTGGGATAATTGAAATCCCCCATGACCAGAGTGTTTGGCAATATTTGGATTGACTCTATATTAGTCAGGTAAGCCCAGTGTGCATCAAGATCCATGGAGGGGGATCTATAGGTATGACTTGAAAGGGGGTATTACCCACAGTAATCTGAACTTGGACTAACTACATGGAGTTGTCCTAACTAGTCTGAAGGTGAATTTATCTCTAATACAGATAGAAACACCACCTCCTTTGGTTCTCACATGTTCATTTTACGTTCTGAAGGTGTTGAAGGCATTGTAGCCTTGAAAGGCTGGGGTACTCTCTGAGGCCTTGAACCAGGTTTCTGTGACTGCACAGACATCTACATCCTCCAGTGATAGGACTGCTTCCAAGGTGAGCTCCTAGCATTTAGCAGCATAACCCTTATTTTGTTACAACTGGCAAATTTCACATCTGCGATTTTGATTTTAAGACCTTGCCTAAAAAGGGCACTGTGGAAGATGCAAGAGCCTTTGCCAGCAGTTGAAAGCCTGGTGTTACCAGGTGCAAACTGTCTCTGGCAAAGAAGTGTGCTTTGTCAACCATGTCATCCCAGACTGACAGAAATTGGATCTCCTTAAAATGACTCCAAAAACTAAGCCAATTATTAAAATTGATCATTTTTTTTACTGTGGCATCATTCTGTCATGGATGGCTCTTTGGTACAGTGGTAGCATTGTTGCCTCACAGCAAGAGATTCTCTGGTTCGATTCTTGTCTGGGGTGCCTTCTGTGTGGAGTCTGCATGTCCTCCCTGCATTCGTGTGGGTTAACCCAAGGTGCTCCAGTTTCCTCCCACTTTACAAAGACATGTCTGGAGCATTTCTCCTCGAGCCTCTGCTGAAAATTGTTCGTTCCAAGTTGGACTTTCCCGGTAAACAAATGTTAAATAAATAAATAAAAATAAATTCTAGGTGAGGGTAATATGCTGCTCATGGCTAAGGACATACCTGCCAGTGACACATACTCAAAGAGTTCAATCATGCCTAGAGGTACGTCACAGGTCATTTACTCCAACATGAGATATGACAGAGTCATAATGGTAGTTGCTGAGAGACCTGAGTGCATGCATGATCTGACAAATCCTGGCACTGGACAGGCAGCATGTGCCCCCATTTTTGTGAATGCCATCCTACTATGGTGAGAAGTTGAAAAAGTTTTTAAGTTGGATTAATTTCAGCATTGTGTAGCCTACTATCATTTTTGGATGACATCCTTGTGTTTTGGTCGGGTAGTAAAGAAGAATTTGATGGCGTTTTTTAGAAGTGCAAGCATCTACATCCTTTTTGGAATTTATTTATCACATCAATGGAGACTATAAATTATTTGGATATACAGATTTCTGTGGGGAATCAAGATTCTTTTGCTACTAATATTTATCAGAAACCAACCTTTTGTAATAGATTTTGGTGTTTTGAAAATAATCACCCCATTCATCAGAAAAGGGATGTAGTAAAAAGAAAATTTATCAGGGTTTACCATCTGAATTCTGATGACAATGTTTGTATAGATAACTTCAATATTCTTAAGAACATGTTCCTCATCGGAGGTTACCCTTGTTTCTTAGTTGATCTGCTTTATCAGGAAGTCTTACATGAAAGAAATGGCAAATATGCTTCTGTAATAAAAAAGGGGATGAATTTATTCAAGGAAGGTACCCCAAACAAGATTAATAATGACTGTTGTATTGATTTAAGCAAACCAGAATTTGGTGCAGAAGTAGTATTTACACCATTGGTGTGTAAATCTTAGGATTTTGCCCCCTTCTTGGAGTGTGTACATTCTTCTTTTTCTATGTCCCATAACATGGTACTTCAAAATTCCTTGGATGCCTCTTGTATTTGCAATACTGTATCAAAAAAACTGATTTATTTTACCATGTGATGATTGCTTAAAAGCATTTTTTAGGGATACACCTACTTTATCTTTAAGAACCAATCTAACTTTAAGAACATGTTAGAGGGACCACAGAGGGGTTGTTATAATAGTTCTATTTTAACCTGTAGATATGGTTGCTATCGACAATGTTCTTTTACCGGAACTGATCTTGACAATGACATTTTGAAAAATGTCTCCAAGTGGATGGTCAAGGGAGATATAATTTGTCCGGGAAAGTGGTGCATATGCTTAGATGCAACACATGTTCAGCTTTCTAAGTCTGCAAAACTAATAATGCTTTTAACAGTAGGATTTATCAACATCTTAATAGTATTTTAAGAAAAGATGACAAGAGTACATTGTCTAGACACATTTATTTTATTTAACATTTGTTAACCAGGAAAGTCCGACTTGGAACGAAGCCAATTTTCAGTGGAGGCCCAGGGAGAAATGCTCCAGATGCATGTCTTTCTAATGTGGGAGAAAAACAGAGCACCCGCAGGAAACCCACACAAATGCAGTGAGGACATGAAGACTCAACACAGAAGGCACCCCAGCCAAGAATCGAACCAGAGAACCTCTTGCTGTGAGGCGACAACGCTACTGCTGCACCACTGTGCCATCCTTGTTCTCTTTGTCATAACTTTTCTAAGTTTAAGTTTTTCATATTAGACAGGATCAAAACCTCAGCCTTTTCAGGGGATTTGTATGATTCTCTTTTACATCAGGAGATGCTCTAGCAATTGTACTTCGACACCAGTAACTTTCCTGGTTTAAATGAACCAATTTCTATCAGAAGTGAATTAAGGCTAAGAGCATCCAGACTTTAACTTTGGTTTAAAGTTATTGTGTACTTGACAACATGGCATTTTTTTCACTTTGAATGCTGATAGGCTGAATTTCCATTTTAAAGCTTTTATTGGACACCAGTTTGATTGGTACAATTTTTATTTCTAAGGTTATGATTCATCAACTATTTGATTGGTTACACATTTCTTAAAGATTTCTATCTTTAACGATTGGTTTATATTCTTGAGTTATTGACTGGTAAATAATGGGGGGTTGATCAGTATTTAATTGGTATATTTTGAATGTTTCATTCACAGTTCTGATGATGTCTAAAGACAAAAGCGCTTAACTGTGATTGATTCTGTTTGGTGTATTAAACTTCTGTATGGAGTGTTACCTGGTTGTTGGAGTTTTATTTTACAACAGAGAATTATGTGAGAGGGTTGGTCAACTTCTACATGTGTTAATGGAATGTTATAATCAAGGAATGTGGATTTCATAGTGATGTTGACTGGATTAATTCAGTCTGTGAAGTTATGACCACACCCCAATGCTTTCTCTTGCAAATTTGGTACAATGGTGTGTAACCTTTTCACAAATAATCCATCAAAGTCATTCAACAGCATGCTGACATACTTTTGAAATGTCTGTTTGTATTGTCCAAGCATAATACAACTGACAGTGACACAATAAACCGTACCTATTTGCATATTTGCATACAATCATCCCAGGATGAACCGTCATGAATGCTTACTTGACAATCCAATGTTTTACAATTGCAATTGTCATTGCAATACCACACTGTGAAAAGATATATGTCACTCACAGTAACACAATGTATATGAATGACAGTACACATATATCAGAGCACTGTGAAATCATATAGAAAAAGCACATTGCTGTTAATTCTGCCCATCTAGACACATGCATTTTCCACAAAACCTGTGATGCACACTAGCTGCTCTTCAAAACACTGATGTGCTAACACTTACAAATGTGCACTTTCACAACTTTAAAGTCAGTCTTCTCCTGTGGCACTTGTAACTCATACTGCGTACTTTAAAATGTGTAACTCATTAGGTAGGTGGTTCTAATCTAGCAGTGGTGAATTTGAGTGTGTGGTTCTAGTGTCTAGTAACTAAAACTTAAAGAATAGATGTCATAAGTCCACTTCCACTTAGGAGAAAATTTAAATTTTTGAGACAGCTCCCTCTGTACTTTATCCCACTTTTACCATAAACTTCTTTCCTGCAACACACTGATGAGATCATCCTATACATATTGCTCTCTCTCTCTCTCTCTCTCTCTCTCATAGGTTCATAAGTATTTACTTGGCTAATGACCACAATGGTCTTTGTAAGCCTAGCCACACATCCCAAATCTCTGACAAGTTCTAGTAGCCTTGATGCGTGTAGAACAGTGTGTGATGTGTCCTTAAGAAGCATATCAAGTGATGAATGTGCATGTATAAATAGCAGGCATATGTTGTACCTAGTACCATTTTGAAAGTGCAGCCAGAATGTAAGCATGTGAGAATGACTGTAGCTAGTCTATATATAAGTTACCTAAGTTAAAGTTAATAAGCTTCAATCGTAATGTGTTTGTACATATTAATGCAGCTTGAACAGAACCCACAAAGACTCATCTATTATTACATTGTGACTAGATTAGTGACATGGTGTCAGAACTGGGATTCCAGATATTGATATTCAGAGCCATGAGGTGCAAAGATAACAGTGAAAGTGAACTTTTGGTTTTAGAGTTTGTTAGTTGTTGCTTAGATCTCTGTTGAAACTGTTTTGTCCCACCCTCCCTATTTTTGGCTTGTAGTTTAAATTTGATGGCTTTTGCAGTTGCCCGCCCCACAGTAGATTTGATCTAGGACACTCCCCCAGTCCCATCTCTTTACCACATTCTACCTAATAAACTCTTTCTGCACTTGATTTTAGTCCTTTTTAATTTAATTGCATTTTTTAAACTGTGTTTGGTCTAATATTGCTACATATTCAAGTGTGCTAGCTTGCACTGCATGTGAATTGTTTTTACTACTGTTTTTGCTACTTTTCTGTAAAAAAAAAAAAAAAAACCTGTAAGCCTGTTTCCTACCTTTCCTGTAACTAGTCTTTCAGATACAGATTTGCTGTATCCAGGACTGTATGTATGCTTCTGAGCCCCCCAAGCCTTTCTGTGTTGAAGGGAAGCCTTCTAGCTTATCAGTGGGAATGGTAAGCACTAGTTAACCTGTCTACCACATAAAGAGTGGTTCTGGCCCAGAAATTGCAGTTATTGGCCATTTGGGTAATCTCTTCCATCCCACTCAACTTTCTGATTTGAAAGCCTGCATTTGCACTTGTTTCTGTCTTGTAACTTGTCTAGTGCAGATACAGATTCTTAGTTTTAGCACTTAAATTTGCTTATTCATGCTCAGCACTTGTTCAGAACATGTAAGCACTAAATAAGCTACTAATTACTATAGCACTCAACCTTCCTCGTTACCTAGAGGAAAACAGTTTTTGCACTTACTTTTCTCACTTGCTTAGAGAAAAACAGCTATTGCACTCACTTTCCTCACTTATATAGAGGAAAATAGTTTTTTATTCAGGCATGTCCAAGGGTCAGCTCCCAGTGTTCTCTCCTGTCTATCTGATGAATCTGGGCATCTTGAGGCACTGTAGAAATTACCTCATGTACACGGACAACCCTCTCCTCCTACCACCCAACACTACAACCCGTGAGAGATGCACTTATCTAGCCAAACTGGAGGTAAAGCTCTCTTCAACCAAGACTGAACTTGACAGTCATGAGGAGAAGGTAAACATTTGCACCACACCACACTCATCACATAGTCTCACTAAATCTACACCACCAAAATCCACACATAGTAACACAAAAACACTTGCGGAGGCTCTCAATAATAATTTGTCTAAGCAACAGAGACCTCCAAAGCAGAAATGCAAGCAACCTCCATCCCCCAACGCAACCAAAATGACACATAGCCCACAGATTCAGTATGCCATTCAACCATAGCCAATAAGGCAAAACAATGTACCCAACACACTAGTCATAAGTGACTCTATAGTCAGGCACACTGATGTCCCACTCACCAGGCTAAACAAGGAATAGTTTACTGCCAGCTGCCTGTCAGGTGCCGGGATCTGCCACATAACCCACGCACTCAGGTTACTCCACAACAAGTACAAATATGACTCTGTCATTGTCCATGTTGGTGTGAATGACCTGAGAAGTACCTCCCTGGACTACATGAAAAGAGACATGGAAGAGCTCTCCGATCTTGTAGCCCAGACAGGTATGACACTAGCCCTGAGTAGCATTCTGCCATCGCCCAGAATGATACCGCAGTACAAGGACAAAATGATTGATTTCAACAATTGGCTAAGCTTCTGGTGTCATTCTAAGAGGATCCATTATCTGTCTACTTGGGATGACATGGTCGACAGACCATGATGCTTTGCCACAGATGGCCTGTACCTGTCGCCCCTGGGATTCCGGATACTGGCTAAGGCTCTTGCTGCCCCTATAGTGCCTTTTTTAGGCAAGGTTCAAATAACAAATTCACCACCATAACAGAACAGGCAAGCAAAAACTGAGGGTAATGCTACTCAATGCTAGAAGTCTAAATCTCAAAATGCACTCACTCGATGCACACCTTAAAATGGAGAACATCGATATTTGTGCAGTGACTGAGACCTGGTTCAAGGCTCCAGAGAGCACCCCTGCACTACCAGGCTATAACTCATACCACACTTTTCGGCCATGTAACCTGGACCGAAACACCAAAGGTGGAGATGTGTCCATATTCATTAAGGATATCCATGCCTCCAGGCTAGTTGCTCAACATAATGCATCCGAGGTTATCCAAGTGCAACTAACTCTGGGCAAAACTGCAATCCAAATTGCAGCTTGCTACAGATCCCCCACCATGCCCCAGGATTCCCACTCCTCTTTTCTTGATGTACTGGAAAATATTAGGGTTCAACCAAACACCCTAATAATGGGCGACTTCAACTACCCCACCATTAACTGGGAAAACTACTCGTGTACAAACTCCTTAGCTCAACGCCTTCTGAAATTCATAAACTCCAATGCCCTGGATCAACTTATCCACACCCCCATCAGGGGCAACAGTATCCTAGACCTAGTCATTACCAACAAGAGTGACCGGTGTTCCACACCTGAAGTCAACTCCTCATTGGTCCGATCCGACCATATGCTAATCACCCTTGATATCCACATCCCGCCCCCACCCCCCATTAAGGAAACCACAGTAAAAAATGTATCCAAAGCCAACTTCATGCTTCTTAAGACAGAAGTGGTGAACTTCATGACATCCATGCAGATGGACGCTACAGTTACAACTGCTGAATCCTACACAAATGCTCTCTATAAACACTTACACAAGTGCATGGATTGTGCTATCCCAAACAGAACCAAGACGCTGTCCTCCAAAAAAAGGAAGCCAATCTGATGGTCCCCTGTCATAAATAAACTGTACAACAGAAGGAAGAAACTGTTGCAAAAGAGAGTAAAATCCCATGAGTGGAAGAGCTCCCTGATCAGCCTCAGTAAGAAGCTGAGATCCCTTATAAGATCCTCCAAAGCTAGCTATGAAAACAAAATTGCCACTAATTCTAAGGACAACCACAAAGCATTCTATAGCTATGTCAAGAATCTCGGATGGCAACACCCAGATCTGCTCTGAGTTACAGCATAACGGCATGAAAATTACAGAACCAACTGATATTGACAACATCCTGGCAGATAGGTTCAGCGCTAACTTTACCCCCCCCCCTCACCCCCTAAAGGGCCCATATCTATACAGGAAGAATGCAGAGTCCCTGTAATCACAACTATGCAGGTAAAAGCTGCACTCTCTAAAGCCAAAAATACAGCATCCATGGGACCAAACAACATCCCAGGCTGCATTTTACACGAACTTCAGAACGAACTGGCTCCCCACTTAAGCACCATGTTCAATAATAGCCTCGCATCAGGCTTTGTGCCCACTGAATGGTGCACAGCAACAGTTATCTCACTCCACAAAGGGGGAGCCACCACTGATTCTGGGAACTCTCGACCTATGAGCCTGACAAGCCTGGTCTGCAAGGCCATGGAATGTATCATCATGGAACTCATAAACAAAGACATTGGTAACCTCCAAACTCTGGATCCCACCCATTTCAGGTTTGTGAAAGGCAGATCATGCCTCCTGGAACCTGATCGACTTCTTTGATGCAGTCACCAAAGCCGTAGATGAGGATAAGGTGGTTCACACAGCCTATCTTGACCTGGCCAAGGCTTTCGACACCATCCCCTATTTTGGAATTATAGCTAAACTCACTAAACTAGGTATAAATCCCTACATCACAAGATGGGTTGCCAAATGGCTCACTGACAAAACCCACACTGTAAAAGTTGCAGACTGCAAATCTGACCTCAAAGCAGTGACAAGTGGAGTACCACAGGGTTCTGTCCAGGGACCTCTCCTGTTTGGCATCTACTTCTCTGAAGTACAGGCTAAAACAGAAGGCCTCTGGCTAATGAAGTTCGCAGATGACTGCAAACTAGGATCCATAGTCAAGTCCCCAAATGATGTGGATATCCTACAGAAGGGCCTCACTGAGACAGATGCCTGGTGTCAGAGCCATGACCTCAAGCTCAATGCCAAAAAGTGCAGTGTCATCCCCTTTGGTAAAAACTGTGTAACCATGAACTACCACATAGGCAGCAATCTACTTAACACCGAATGTGTGATAAGAGACCTTGGGACCCAGGTGGACAGTAGTCTCTCCTTTGATAGTCACATCGCCACAGTAGTCAGGAAGTCCTTCTACGTGGCACACCTGATCATTAAAGGGTTCTCATCCAGGAAAGGTCATTGTTCCCCTCTACTCAACACTCGTTAGACCCATTATAGAGTACAACGCCCCTTTTGGAATGTACCTCACAAGACATCTGCAGCAGCTGGAAAGGCCACAGAAGTACCTCACAAAGAGGATTACTGGCCTCAAACAAATGCCCTACACTGACCACCTCAAAAAACTCCAGCTTTACTCCGTAGCATATTGCCTACTCCGAGGTGATCTCTGCCTAACATATAAAGCTATGTCAAACCCAGAGCTGCTGGACATGCTACACCTAAAGAAATCCCAATCCCTCTGAGCTTCATGCTCTAGAGACCTAAACCTTGTCACCACAATAAACAGGACATGCTGGAGGGATAGATTCCTGTCCCAGAGACGTCCCATACTCTGGAACAGGCTACCCATCTATGTCAAGCAAAGTTCTTCATTAGCACTCTTCAAGAAAAATCTTGATGAGTGGATGGGAAATAGGAAATACACCCCGGGGATCACTTCTGTGGCTCTGCTCGACAGTGGCACAGGAAAATAACTTTCTTGGGTGGCGTAAGCCAGG
This sequence comes from Protopterus annectens, assembly GCF_019279795.1. Classification (NCBI taxonomy): domain Eukaryota; kingdom Metazoa; phylum Chordata; order Ceratodontiformes; family Protopteridae; genus Protopterus; species Protopterus annectens. The sequence continues at coordinate 1,525,239,172 of NC_056729.1, forward strand.
GAACCTTGGTGGCTAGGCTTACATAGGCCCTTAGGCCAATAGCCTAGTACCTACCTATAAACCTATGAACCTAAACACAAAAAAGAGCCAGAAAAGAACCTAAGGTAATGAAAACCTGCACAAACAGTTTACTTTATATAAAAAACATAAAACAGAGCATTACAAGGGCACAAACTGCATTATTAAACAAGCAAGAGGCACAACAGGTTTATTAATTAAGCAAAATGTTTAAGATTAAGATTTTTGATAAAACGACTAGCAGAAAGGCAAAATGAGTATGTTTAAAGCAAAATGAATGTGTTTAAAGTGAAACGAATGTGTTTAGAGCAAAACTTTTAGTTATGTACTTACCATAACGATAGATGTATGCGATCCATCTCGCCTACATTCATAACTGATGGGCTCGGAGCCGAGAATCGGCTCCGACTCAGCCGATACACTAGCACAAAGTCTCTCATTGGCTGGGCCAACCCACTTATCCCAGGATGCACCACACCCAAACCCCCAGATCTTGTTTTCCCCACAACAACTCACTCACATGAGCCACTCCGACTGTACAATAGTGTTTCCTCCAGATCCAACAGGTAGGGGGAAGGAGGGCGGGTATCGCATACATCTATCATTATGGTAAGTACATAACTAAAAGATGTAATGCGATCCTATCTCGCCTACATTCATAACTGATGGGACAGCATCCCTAGCACCTAGATCCTGGGAGGCTCACTGGAAAACACTCCTGAGCACTGTGGAACCAAAGGACGCCCGACCTCTAGAGGCCACGTCGAGTTTGTAATGAGAAATAAAAGTATGTGGAGAAGCCCAAGTGGCCACTGTACATATCTCATCCACTGACAGTCTGGCATGGAAGGCCACTGAAGTTGCCATAGCCCTAGTAGAATGTGCTCTAACTGGAAATGGAAGGTCCCTTCCTGTTGATGCATAAATAAATGAAACACAATCCCTAATCCACCTAGCAACAGTGGTCTTAGTTACTGCTTTGCCAATCCTGTTATCTGCAAAGGCCACAAACAACTGGTCTGATTTCCTCTGCTGCTGTGTCCTATCCAAGTAAAACCTCAGTTGTCTATGCACATCCAACTGATGAAGTCTGTATTCTGCCTTGTTGGAAAATTTTGGAAAGAAAACTGGTAGCTCTATAGATTGCTGCAGACAAAGAGCAGAAGAAACCTTCGGAAGAAATGATGGGTTTAGTCTTAGAGATACTCTGTCCTTGTGAAAGATCAGATAAGGGGGCTTAACAGAGAGGGCTTGAAGCTCCGAAACTCTTCTGGCTGAAGTAATAGCTACCAAGAAGGCAGTCTTCCAAGATAAGAACTTTTGCTCACAAGTGGCCACCGGCTCGAAGGGATGAGATGTCAAGGCTCCTAAAACTACATTCAAATCCCATGGAAAAACAGGTTGCGACACCGGGGGGGGGGGGGCGAAGCAACCAAGCTCCCTTAAGAAAGGCCTTACACAACTTATGACAAATGAGTGAAGGCTCAAAGGCAACATGATAATTAGAAATCGCTGCCAATTGGACTTTAAGTGTGGAGACAGTGGAACCCTGTCTAAAAAGAGTTGCCAAAAAATCTAATACTGCGGACACCAGGGCTGTCAGAGGGTCAAGGTTGTGCCACTGGGCCCAAATGGCAAACCTTTTCCATTTATTAGAATATATCTCCTTAGTGGAAGCTCTGTGAGAAGAAGACAGAATCCGGACTACCTCAGGAGAAAGGATATGATGTCTGACTAAGGTCGGAAGTGGAGCAGCCAAGCCATTAGCTTGAGAGTTCACAGTGATGGATGGGCCTGACCTGACTGAAGAGTCAGGAGGTCTGGAACTGGGTCCAGAATCCAAGGATTCTTCACTGCATACTTCCGAAGGAAACCAAACTTGGTGGGGCCAGTGTGGTGCGATCAAAATCATGCTGCTTCCCAAGCAGATCACCTTCTGAATCACCTTTGGCAGTAGTGGGACCGGAGGGAAGGCATAGAGCAGACCGGAGGGCCAATTGTGGACTAGAGCGTCCCTGGGTGACTCCCCCTGGGGGGGAATCAGGGAGAAGAAATTGCTGCACTTCGCGTTCCAGGGGCTGGCGAAAAGGTCGCAACAGGGAAACCCCCACTTGGAGAAGATCCAAGCCACTACTCAGTCATTCAGGGACCACTCGTGAGGCATCAGAATAACTCTGCTCAGCCTGTCTGCTATCACATTGGACTTCCCCGGAATGTGCGTTGCCACTAGAAATCTCTGGGAAGCGATCGCCCAGTTCCAAACTCTCATGGCTTCTCTGCAAAAAGGATAAGACCTGGTTCCTCCCTGCTTGTTCAGATACCATACTACTGCCATATTGTCTGAGAAGATTGTGATGGTACCCTTGGGAAGAGAGCTGTGAAGTGCCTGCAACACTAGAAGCACTGCCCTCATTTCCAGAACATTGATATGTAAGTGGGTTTCATGATCCTGCCACGTGCCTTGAACCATCCTGTCCAGATAATGCCCCCCCACCCTATCTGGGAGGCGTCCGTGGTCACTGTGGCAATGGAGGCGGGGGGGGCAGAAGAGTCACCCCTGGTTCAGGTTGGAGGAGAGGAGCCACCAACGAAGATCTTGCCGTCAGGTTTCCGTGATGAGAATCGGGTAGGACAAGGGCAGATCTTGGTACGACCACTGGGTCGACAGGAGTCATTGGAGAATTTGCATGTGCAATCTTGCCAGAGGGACCAGAAGAATGGTGGCTGCCATTGACCCCAAAAGCTGAAGGACCATCCTGGCTGGGGCTTTCCTTCAGGGAAGTAAGGCTAGGACTTGGTCCTGTAGTATCTTTATCCTCTCTGTTGGAAGGAATGATCACATCTCGACAGAGTCCATCTCTGCGCCTATAAAGGCAACATGCTGTGATGGCAGCAATACAGACTTTTCCCAGTTGAAAGTAATTCCTAATAGATGTCCCAACTCGATGATAGCACTCACGGCTTGAATAAGAAGATGCCTGGTGGAGGCGGTGAGGAGCCAGTCGTCTAGATACGGAAACACCTGGAATCCCAGACATCTCAGGTGAGCCGTCACCACTGCCAGACATTTGGTAAACAGCCTGGGGGCTGTGGTGAGACTAAAGGGCAGGGCTCGGAACTGGAAGTGACTGGCTCCTAGGCGGAAGCGTAAATGTATCCTGGATGCCCTGTTTATCTTGATGTGATAATAGGCATCCTTGAGATCAATGGAGCACATCCATACTCCTTTTTCCAGCAATGAGAAAATGGATTGCAACGTGACCATCTGGAACTTGGACTTCTTTACGAAGCGGTTTAGGTGGCTGAGGTCCAGAATGGGTCTCAAGTCCCCTGTTCTTTTCGGCACCAAAATAACTTTGAGTAAGTTCCTAATCGAGTCTGGTCTGCGGGGACTGGCTGGATGACTCCCTTTCTGAGCAGCTTTGCGACCTCTATGGCTGCTTGATCCCGTTGACTGGGTGGCACGTCCGGGATTTTCCTTGACAGTGGAGGGGGATGGATAAAGGGAATGGTGTAACCTCCGGCGATGATACAAAGCACTCACTGATCCTGAGTAATGGAATCTCAGGCCCTTGGATGCATCGAGAATCGACCCCCGACTGGCTCCGGAGACGCACAGTCAGGCAGTCCCTCAGGGACACTGGAAGGAGGAACCACGAAAGGATTTGTGGTCTCCTGAGTTGTGGGGGCCTCCGCCACCTCTGGGGCATCGTCTTCCAGAATAATCCCCCCCCTCTGCCTCTGGAGGGGGGGGTCACTCTGATGGGCAGGGAAAGACTTTTGGGACTTTCTGAACCACATCTTTCCTCCCCTCTGAGCCTTGGGATAAGGTCTCAAGGGAAGTGAAAAACGGGCCCCAACGGCAGACAAAGTCTTACCCTCCTGCTCACATCTAGTGAGTGTGTCTTTCACCTTGGGTCCAAAGAGAGAGGACCCATCGAATGGAGCATCGGTGAAGGAAGACTTGAACGCCTCCGCAAAGTGACACAAGTGCATCCAGGCTTGCCTCCTAAGGGCTACGCCCGAACTCGCTGCCCTACCCGACCCTTCGGCTGCATACGATATGAGCCTCATGGATGAGTTAACAATGGATGAAAGGGTAGACAGCTGGGCGTTGACAGACTGCGTCAATGCCTCAGGCACGTTACCCGACAGGGTATCTCCCAACTCCTTTATGAGATCCCTTTGGAGCCTCGTAAAGTGACATAAATAATTCAGCGACCGCAGGGTAAAAGTCGCTGACATCAGGGTACACTTCCCCTACCTATCCATGCTCCTGGACTCCTTGTTAGGAGGATGGATAGAAGTAGATGCCTCTGCCACATCTTGCTGGGTGGCAGACGCCACCACCATAGCATCAACTGGAACTCCCTTGGTTAGAAACTCCTTGCCAGGGGGTGCGGATAAAAACTTGTTGGGGCGAGAAGGAACTGGCTCCACAGAATCAGGGTGTTCCCACACCCTTCGACAAATAAGGTCCAGTAACTCATCGAAGGGTGGAGACACCCAGGAGGTGGAGGGTTGGGCTGCAAAGGCCTTGAGGAAGACCAACTCCTCCGCAGAAGGGGTTTTGGATGGCCAGTCGCCCCTCTGTCTCAAGATCTCCAGGATATCGAAGAACGAGACATCATCAGAGGATGACTTAGGGGACCCCTCCGCATCATTGAGGTCGGTGTCTGAGGTGACAGACTCATCTGGGGAGTCTATGTGCTTCCTCTTGCACAATTTTTTCCTGGGGGGCTCCTCAGGCACGAACTCTGAAGGCTCCTTGGGAAACAGGGGACCACACAAGGAGGAATCCTCAGGCCTAGAAGCCATGCTGTCCGAAGAAGGGGGGCACCAGAAACTCTAGCTGCCGTGTCTAGGGAAGGAGTCGCAGATTCAGGTGAAGTCACTAGAGACTTGGCCAGCACGCTCCTCATAGCCTCAAAGGCGGGCCCACCAGAATCTGAGGAGAGGCCCGTCCCCGAGACCATGACCGGTGTCGGGGTTCCCATAGCCGAGGTGCCAAGAGGGAGACTCGGGGCCGAAACCAGAAGCCCCGACGAATCCCCCTCGGGCCCGGCTGAGGACACCCAAGAACCGAAACCTCTGGAAGGCACAGAAAGGGTTGGAGCTGAAGACGGTGCCGACAGACTAGCATTGGGTCTCGGGTCCGACTCAAGGACTTTACCCGACTCTACGAACTCCGACTCCGATGACACCAAGGTTGTCGGAGGAGGAAGAAACGGTATCGAAGGGGCTGGCTCCGGTGCCGACTGGGCCAGAGCCGAAAATAATTTGGATAAGACAGGGGACTGGAGGAGCCTCTGGACCACCCTATCTACATCCGAATCTGAAAGCCTGGAGGACCTGGAGGAAACAGAAGGGGGCCGAGAGACTTTTTCTATCGGCTCCGAGACAAGGCTAGGAGGCCGGCTCTGAATCGGCTCCAAAAGGATCGGGGCCGAAGCAGACTCGACCAGAACTAAGACCCCTTTCGGCGCCGATGGTTCAGGAGCCGACGAAACTGACCCCAGAGCAGAAACACTCTCCAGCGGCTCCAAGACCAATGGAGCCGATGAAGGAGACCCCGATTTAGACCATCTATCCTGCGGCTCCGAAATCAGTGGAGCTGAGGAAGGGGACAGAGTACCTGATCTCTCATCCCAAGACTCCAAAAACAGTGGAGCCGACGAGGGAGACCCAGCTTTAGATCCTCTATCCTTCGGCTCCGAGACCAGTGGAGCCGAGGAAGGGGACACAGATTTAGCCCTTTTTGTAGCCGGCTCTGACGAACTTGTCGGAGCCGAAGACTTCTTTTGCTTTGATTTTGAAGTGGGAGAAGAAGCCAAAGCTTCCTCGAAGGCTGGTTTGATGAGACCCTTCAGGATAAGCTTATTTTTTCTCTCGTGTAGGACACGAGAGGAGAAAGCATGGCAAACACTGCAAGACTCTTGGAAGTGTTTAGCCCCTAAACAATAAACACAGATGGCGTGGCCATCTGTCAATGACATCTTATAATTGCATTTCGAACATTTTTTAAAGTCCGATGGCTTATGTTCCTTTTCTTTGCCAGACATACTTACTGTAGCACACTCAAAACACGCAAGGAGGGAAGGGGGGGAAGAGCTCTAACTTAAATGCTGTACAAGAGATAGGGCAAAGGCCCTCTAACTCAAACGGGCCTAGCCCGCCAAACAGAAGGGATTACCACAACAATTCAAAAAGACAAACACAGTCAATCACAATTGAACTAACAACCAGATAGCTATTAAAATAGCTGTTTGAGTATAAATTCTAAATCTAACTGCCAAAAAGCGACCAAAAGGCCAAAAAAGAAGGGTACTTAGCAACAGGCAAGTCGAGACTATGTCGTTACTCTAGGAGCGGCAAACGAGATATGGAGGTTTGGGCGTGGTGCATCCTGGGATAAGGGGGTTGGCCCAGCCAATGAGAGACTTTGTGCTAGTGTAACGGCCAAGTCGGAGCCGATTCTCGGCTCCGGGCCCATCAGTTATGAATGTAGGCGAGATAGGATTGCATTACATCAGGCAAGTTTATAATAAAACAAGCACAAGAAAAGTAGAGTGGGCATGAAAAGAGATTAAACAAGCAAAACAAATATAATAAGGGTAAAAAAGGGCACATTAAGCATAAATAAAGCAAGGCAACTGCATGTTTTTCGGCAAACTGCTGTTTTGTATAATGAGTATACTAGAGTTATTTGAAGAATCTCAAGTGCGTAAAAGTGCTTACAGTGTGGGATTATTATTGTGCATGTATTCCAAAGAGTTTATTTGTGTGCAAAGTGCAACTATTTTGTAATGTACAGTCAAAGTACAGCCATTCTGAAAAGTTTCTTGTGTTGGGTATGTGTATTCACAAAGTGCTGCCATTGCAAAGTGTTTCTTGCACTGTAAAGAATTATCTAGCAAAGTTCCACCATTTGGGGGAAGTTTCAGTGTGCCGTGTACTGTTTATTCACAATGTGCAGTTACTTCAAAATGTTTCTTACTCTGAGCTTCTTTTGCCCAATTCATTCACACAGTGCAGTTATTTGAAATGTTTTTTTTACACTGATAAGAGGTGTTTCTTGCTGTACAGCAATTTTGAGAGTGTTACAGTGCTCGAGAGACTTATTTTGCAAAGTTCAGTTATTCAGAGGCTTTTTGTGCCATTGGGAAAAGTTACAAATACTGGTATAAATTTCTGGCTTGTGTGTGTGTGTGTGTGTGTGTGTGTGTGTGTGTGTGTGTGTGTGTGTGTGTGTGTGTGTGTGTGTGTGTGTGTGTGTGTATTCATGCATATTTGCAAAACCCTTCATTAGTAAATGGTAATATGGCAGATGGATTTCAAAAGCCCTCACCATTTGTATTTGATTAGAAGATTTATTTATTTTATTTATTTATTTATAGTTTATTTACCAGAATAGTCCATTGGGCCATGAGGAGCCCATTTTCAATGGAGTCCTGGGGAGAAAAACTCCAGAAAATTACAAATTACAGATTTAACATAAGAGTAAGTTATTAGAGAAATATAATGTGCACAAATCAAGAAAAATTAAACAAACAGAAAAACACATATTAGTAGAGTGCACATATTAGTACAATGTAATGAGTAATATTTACAAACAGTCAAAGTTTTTAACAGTTTAACATATTAGCACAATGCAATAATAGAAGCAGTCTAAATTCACGCAATCAATTTCTAGGCTACTGAATTGTACCATTCTAGGAGTTATGCTAATTCCTAGAGTTTATTAGGGGTACAAAACAATGGGAGGCTATTGTGAATTATAGCTTATAGAGAGTAGCTATAGTGTAGGGAGATTATGTGGGGTGGGAGCAAGAGTATTCCCATAGGGAATTTAGGTGTGTGTGAAGTAAGGTTTTGAATGAAGAGAGGCTGCTGGTGCTGCGGATGAGAGGTGGGAGGGAATTCCAATGGTGTGCTAGAGAGAAGGAAATTAGATGTTTGCCTGGTGGATGGGCAGGTTTATGCAGTTCAATTTGATTTTGGGAATTAGATCTCAAAAGTCTATTTGGTTGGTGCATTTTAAAGGTGGTGGCAAGAGAGGGACAGAGAGAGGGGGTGAAAATAAGTTTTTGTGCTTGGACAAGTTGAGTATAGATGAGGTAATTGGACAGCTCAAGCCAATTCAGTTGGTGTATTGCAGTGCAGTGATAGGAAGTGGATCTATGGCCAGTTGCAAATTTTGTTATTTTATTATAGAAAGAGGAGAGTTTAGTCTTGAGGGAGGATTGCAGGTTAGTAAGGATAGAGGCATTGTATAGGAGGGATGGGATAAAGTAAGTGCTGGTGAGGGTGAGCCTAGTGGAGGGAGAGATGTAACGGTTGTGGCGATAAAGCATGCCTATTTTTATCAAACTTTAGCTGGTCATTGATCAGGACTCCTAGTAGTTTAGCATTAGAGACTATTTCGAGAGGAGTATTATTTTGACTGGTGACTGAGAATGAGGTTTTATCTAGGGTGGTGGTTTTGGAAGCAGTAAATATCATGAGTTTAGTTTTAGCAGCATTGAGTGCTAAATGGTTGTCCATCATCCATTGCTCAGTGGAGGAGAAGGCATCTTGGGTTAATTTAACTAGGGTGGATATAGAAGAGGTAGAGCAGAGTATTGTTGAATCGTCGGCATATTGGACAAGATTAGCATTTGGGATGGCTTGGTAGAAATCGTTTATGAATATATTGAATAGAAGGGGGCCTAAAATTGAACCCTGGGGGACACCTGTGGGAGTATTGAGAAAAGGGGAGGTGGCTTTTTTCCATCTAACTGCTAGTTGCCTGTTTGAGAGGTAACTGGTAAACCAGTTAATAGAGGAGTGGGATAGATTTAGTTTGGAGAGTTTAGTGAAAAGAAGGTTATGAGAGATAGTGTTGAATGCCTTAGAGAGGTCAAGGAGGAGAGTGGACAGGATGTGGCCAGTGTCATGGGCCTTATTAACTGCTTCTAGGAAGAAGAGGAGAGCTGTGGTAGTGCTATGGCCAGGTCTGAAGCCATGTTGAGTAGGGGTTAAAAGTTGGTTGTTTATGAGGTACGGTAGAAGTTGTAGATGGATGCATTTTTCGAGAAGTTTAGAAATGGGGGATAAGATAGTGATAAGTCAAATATTTGTGATATTATTGATATTATTGTTATTACCACCTTTATGGAGTGGAATAATAAAGGCCTTTTTCCAGAGCTGGGGGAACTTGACATTCAGCAACAGATCGATTTATAAGAATGCAGATAGGAAGAGCTATGCCTTCTGCGGCAACTTTTAAGAAATATGAGGGTATATCATCAGGGGCACTGGAGCCAGGTTTCAATGTTAGTAGAAGTTTTTTTATGGTGGCTGTAGGGATGGGGTTGAAGGAGAAAGGAGGCGGTTGGGAGCAGGCGATACTAGGGGAGGGACAGATAGGTGGAAATAAGGGTGGGGAAGGTAAATGGGAAGTGAAGGATGATATAAGTTTACTTCTGGAATCGATAAAGAAAGTGTTCAATTGGGTGGCTGTCCAAGTCAGAGGCATCTGTATCAGGGCAGGGGTTTTCTTTTTTGCCAGAGTTTAGAAGGGAGGAGATTTCATGCCAGAATTTTTTGTGGTTGGTGTTATGGTTGGTTTGGAGTGTAGAGAAGAAGGCTTTGCGGTCTGAGATAATAAGGTTTTTTACTTTGTTACGAAATGTTTTAAATTCATTAAGGGTGGTGATAGTTTTATTTTTTGAAGTAGCATTTCCAGGCTTTATCCCAGAATTGCATGGCTAGTAAGGTATTTTTGGTTAGACAAGGTACAGGATTGCTTCTTATGTGTTTTATTTTCAGAGGGGCAAAGAAATCAAGCACGTTGAAGAAAGTTGAATTAAAGTAGGTAACATCGTTTTCTAAGGGAAGGGTTTTTAGTGAGTTCCAGTTCATTTTTTTAGTGCATTTGAGAATGTGCTAGGATTAAAGTTTTTTAGGCAGTGAGTAAAGGTGTAGGTATGAGTTAGTTGTACAGAGGAGGGAGGACAGTGGGCAAAAGAGGGGAAGTGGTCACCTAATGGGTCGGGCAGAGTTCCACTATCAGAGATGTAATGTGGATGAGAAACTAGAATCCAGTCCAGAGTGCCTCCAGTAAGGAAGTTCTTGGAAGGCATAGTTGTTGAGTTAATAAGCTGAGTGAAGTTGTACAAGTTTATATTAAGTGAGTTTGTAGGAGATTGAATTGTTGACCAGTTAATATTAACATCACCCAGGATTATGGTTTCATTAGTGATGTTGTTTGAGAAGGGCGGCCACGGTGGTGCAGTGGTTAGCATTGCACAGCAACCTCAGGTTCTCCGGTTTCTCGGTTCGGCGGCCTGGGAGTGCCTGCTGTCTGAGTCTCATCCCTCCCCCTGGTGGTGGCTGGGTTTCCTCGGGTCCCTCGGCCCCCTCCCACATGCATCCCAAACACCTGCAGGTGGATCCTAGGTGTGCATAGTGAGTGTGCTGTGAGTGTGCCTTCTGTGCTGGTTGGGCAACGGGCGCGCAACTCCAACAACTGCCAAAACTCCACTGCCATTCAATGTTCAGCTGGAGGACAGGTGATCCTAACCGATAAAAAGAAAAAGAAGAAGAAGAAGAAGTGATGTTGTTTGAGAACCAGGAGAGAATATCTTCAAGGGTTGAGATATTGTCTCCAGGAGGGATAGAAAGGGAGACTATGCATATAAGTTTGTTTGTTTATATGAAGTAGGGCTGGAATTAGTTCTGCCTTGCCAAATTTGGGAATAGGTTTGGTATAGGGGGTAACTAAGTGGGATGATGAGTAGAGGAGAGTGACTCCCCCTCCTTTTTTATGTGTTCTATCTTTCCTAATTATGGAGTAGTTGAGTGGTGGGTTCAGAGTCTTTTATATGGGTTTTGAGCCAGGTTTCTGAGATGGCCAGAATATCGGGTTGGTTATGGAGAAGCCAGGGATGGAGGTTAGGAATTTTGTTGCATATGCTCTGAGCATTTACAGCTGAGAAACAGAGGGGTTTACCAGTTGTGGGAGGAGGATGGGATTGGGAGGTTGAGATGTGTGGCGGAGAAGGGCCAGGGTTTGGGTGAATGTCACCAGAGAGAAGGATAGAGATGAGATGGCAGAAGACATATTTGAGTTGCTTGGTATGTAATCTATGAGGTGTAAGCTTTATGGGGATGTGGCTAATATAGATGTGAGTAGTTTTTGGGGTTAGGTAAGAGTTTGTCGGTGAAGGGCATACTATTATTGAAGGGGTAGAGACTGGGTGATATGCAGGTTGAGGAATATGTGTGCATCATGAAGACTGGGATAGTTGTATGAAATAGGGGTGGGTGATTTGCACTGAGAGGTTGGGTGAGATAGGTTAGGTAAGATATGGTAATAAGTAGTAGTAGTATTTGAGTTAGAAGTGAAAGAGGTATATTGCAAAGAATTGGAGAATATTTGAGCAAGAGTATGATTATTTTATACAAGTAGATTATTCTGACAAAGATACATACACCAAGACCATTCATTTTGCTAAACCTAACTGGGTCAGATGCTATTGAAAGAGAGTATTCATTTGTGTATGCACCAGCAGTATATGAGGGAAAAGGTGAAAATCATCATATTGTTGTACAGGCTGAATCAAAGGAAGACTCTGAGTGTGTGAAGAGCATATTCAGGGAAATGTGCAACCCTCCAACAAATATTACATTAGAGAGGCATTTGTTTTACCGAAGAGATCAGAAGCCAGGGGAAACGTTTGCATCTTATATTACTGACTTGAGAAACAAAGCTAAAATGTGTTGGTTTGGTGACTTAAAAGGTGAGTTAATAAAGGACAGGCTTGTGTGTTGTATTAGTGCTGCTGTGAGAAAGATTTTGCTTTGTGACAGTGATTTAACGTTGAGTAAAGCCAATGAGATTTGTCAAATCCATGAAGTTATAGAAAGGCACACAAGTATGCTTGCAAGTGACAAGGGCATGATTTCGGTATGTTCCAGGGCAAATGTAGATAGCATGCAAGACGTGGCAAACAGAAGCAGGCCTAAGCACATGGCAGCCACAGCCCCTGCTGGTTCACCAGGGAAACCACTTCTTTTTCCAGTAAGTTCTAAGAAAAGAGCATGCTCAGTGCAGTACAAGCATGAGTCAATAAAACCCAAATCCAGCTTTATTGTTAACTATCACAATTGTGGTGCCAATCATGAGTCTAAAAGAGAAAACTGCTTAGTATTTGGTCAGCAATGCCACAAGTGTAAAAAATGGAACCATTTTCAAAAGTTTTGCAAATCAAGTAAACCTCACACGGTTACAAAGAAGGGTCACTCAAAAAAAAAGCAAGTTGATCATGTAGAGAGCTGCAATTCTACTTTCTATGTAGATGGTGTATCAGTAATTGCTGAAAGGGTTGACAAAGTGAATTTGTTAGCAAAGAGCAAAGTTTTTTGTGCTGTCCATATCAATGGTAAATCCACCGAGCTCAAAGTAGACACTGGCTCAAAGTGTAATGTTATATCAGCAGACACATTTGCTAAAGTGAGAACTAACAAACAGCTCAGTGTGGATAGTAGTGGGAAACTTGTTGGTTATGGAGGTGAAGAAATTCAAACCGAAGGCTCAATAGTGCTTTCATGTTATTTGGCTTAGATTTGTTACAGCTTGTTATTCTATGTAGTTCGAAGACCTGTGCAATCATTATTGGGTCTCAGAGACAGTTTGAGAATGAATCTGCTTTCTTTTACCAAAGAAGTTCATCATAAATGTGCATATCCTAGTTTCAATTTTTCTGAAGCCATTTTCTCAGAGTATGCTGATGTTTTCGATGACAATTTTGGTAAATTTCCAGTTGTATATTCTATGAAGTTAGACCCAGAGGTCAGTCCAGTAGTCAGATCAGTGAGAAAAGTTCCAATAGCTATGCTAGATAAAGTCAAAGCTCAGTTGGATAGAATGGTGCAGCAAGGTGTAATTTGTCTAGTTATCGAACCAATGGAATGGGTGTCGTTCATGATAGCAGCCCACAAGAAAGGCTCAGACAAAATCAGAATATGTATTCACCCAAGAGATTTGAACAAAGCATTAAAGAGACCACATCATCCAATGTGTACAGTCGAAGAGGTGTCAGCCCTAATACTGAATGCCACTGTTTTTTCTGTCTTGGATGCAAAAAGTTAATTTTGGCAAGTGTTGCTTGATCACAAATCTTCCTTACTGACTACTTTTGGTACACTGCTTGGCAGATTTAAATTCCTGAGGATGCCATTTGGAATAAATTCTGCAAGTGAAGTCTTCTAGCGTGCAATGGAGCAATTTTTTCAGGTTATCCTTGTGCCATAATAGTAGATGATTTATTGCTTTGAGGCAATGGTGAAGCAGAGCATGACAGAAACCTTAAGAGAGTTCCAGACAGAGCATGTGAAGTGAACTTAAAGCTCAATCATCTAAAGTGCAAATTCAGGCTACCAGAACTTATTTATATAGGTAATTTATTTACCAGTACTGGTTTAAGACTAGACCCGTCTAAGCAAGCATCTATTCTTAAGATGTCAGCACCAGGTAATATTCAAGCTCCACAGCATTTCCTTAGCATGGTCAACTATTTAAGCAAGTTTATACCAGACTTTAGTGAGTTAACAGCACCCTTATGAGAGCTAACATGCAAAAATGTTACAAGGTCTTGGATGAAATAGCACCAGGAGACCTTAAGCAGAAAATTGCCACCCCACCTACACTAAGATACTACAATATCAATAAACCAGTCACTCTTTCAAGTGAAGCTTCAAAATTTGGTCTTGGTGCAGTAATACTTCAAGAGGGCAGACCATTAGCCTACACATCTAGAACACTTACCCAAACTGAGATGCAGTATGCTCAACTTGAGAAAGAACTTTTGGCAATAGTATTTGCATGTTCAAAGTTTCATGATTATATTTATGGTCAAGCTATTCAGACTGAAACTGATCACTAACTTCTAGTTACTATTCTAAAGAAGCCTATGCATCCAGCTCCAGTGAGATTACAAAGAATGATGCTCAAATTGCAAACGTACAGCTTCAAAAATGGTATATACAAACAGCAAACTTCTTTATCTGGGTGATACCTTATCCAGATCGCCCAGAAATACTACAGAACAGCTTCACACATAGAAATTTGACTTTGACGTAATGGCAGTACATAATTTTTCTACCAAAAGACTTGATGAGCTGAGAGATCATACAAAGACTGATCGAATTTTGCAAAAGCTCAACCACTACATTAATGCTAGGTGGCTGTCAAAGCAATCTTGTGTACCACCTGACGTGCAAACCTATTTTCCTTACAGAGAAGAGATGTTGATGGAAGACGGCATTATTTTCAAAGGTATTAAAATCATTGTTCCTGCTTCCTTACAACATGAATATGTCCAGATTTTGCATCGTGGTCACCCAGGTTCCAAATCTTCCAAAAGAAGGGTGAAAGAACTAGCATTTTGGCTTTCACTAGTGAAAGACATTGATAAAGTACTTTCTCCTTGTTCAGTATGAATAGTACAAAACCACATTTGCTAAGAGAACCACATCAGCTACGTCAAGTTCCTGAATTACCTAGGTCAACAGTAGCCACTGACATATTCGAGTGGAACAATCAGCATTACTTAGTGTTGGTAGACTCTTATTCAAATTAGTTTGAGATTGATTTACTACCTAATCTAACATCCACTACTGTTATTACCAAATTGAAACATCATTTCTCAAACTATGATAGTCCACACAATGTTATTTCTGACAATTGTCCTCAATTTACTAGTCAGTTGTTTCAGAAATTTTTAAGAGAATGGGACTTCGTACATGTTACTAGTAGTACAGAATATACACAGTCAAATGTACTAGCTGAACATGCAATGCAGAGTGCAAAGCAATTACTTGAAAGCTCAAAGCATGACAATACTGATTTTATTTTAATGCACTTAATCTTAGAAACATATCCCATGATGACATGTTTGGCTCACCTGCTCACAGACTTCTGTCCAGGCAAACCAGAACAACATTGCCTAAAGCTAAAAACAACAGAACCATCAGAGCCCAATTATTCAAGAAGCATTCTCTCCAGAAGTCCAGTTATGATAAATCAAGCAGATTTCTTTGTCCATTGAAAGGAGAGACAGTGAAGATACAAACAGTGAAAGTTTTTGACCAGATTGGTCAAGTAACAGGTATATGTATAAGCCAAGATCCTGCTTCGTAGAATCTGAGGGTGTGGAGTACGGTCCCTATTAAATCAGTGAACACTTAAAATAGCGAACGCTGTTTAATCTAACCTTTTTTTCGAAATGGCAAAATCCTGAACACATGGAACAATGATTTTCTTCCCAGGTAAAAAAATCACTGGGCCAGTTTTGGGACTTTGCCATTTCCTCCACTATGGTGCAATCTTGAAGTTGATATATTTAAGTAGGTGGGGTGTGGGTGGCACAGCTCCCCACATCTGGGGGTTTGTGTTTTTTTTTTTTTTAATGGAGCAGCAATTTTTTCCCTGGGAAAAAGTCACTGTTCCGTGTTTTCAGCATTTTGCTGTTTCAACATTTTAGGTTCGATTATACAGCGTTAACTATTTTAAGCATTCACTGTTATAATATATACCCTGGAGTACAGGTGAAATCATAGACATCTCCTTCATGTACCAGAATCAATATTGCAGCATTGTTCCTGTGATGCAGACTCTAGATCTCAGAGCAATCCAGACAATGTTCCTGTTCCAGAACATACCTTACCTTCTGATTCCATTCCTGGTGATGTTCCCAATATTCCTAAGGTTGAGCACTCAGCAGGGACAGTTCCAGTTGTTAAGTCTAATTCTCAGTTTTATGTCATACAATTTGATTGCACATCCAGACCTGGTGTGAGATACACAGCAACGTGGGCATAACTCTTTATACATACATACATAGTTCTGTCTAAATGCATGACAAAAAAGCTATTTGTATTATTTGCATTTCAACTGATATTCTCGGTATCACATGATCTGTTTCTTAAAGAGGGAGGTTGTAGAGCAGAGTGTGTGATGTGCCTTTAAGAAGCATAGAAAGTGATGAACGTGCATTTATAAATAACAGGCACATGTTGTACCTAGTGCCATTTTGAAAGTGCAGCCAGGGAATACGCATGTGAGAATGAATGTAGCTAGTATGTATATGTTACCTAATTTAAAGTTAATAAGCTTCAATCGTAATGGGTTTGTACATAATAAAGCTTCTTGAATAGAACGCACAAAGACTCATCTATTACATCCTGACTAGACGAGCGACAATACGTGTAAGCAGAAGCTTGGGAGATGAAACATTTGCAAGCAGGGGCCTGGTAGATAACCCATTTACAGGCTGTAATTCCTTGTCAGCACGCCCAATATAATGATGTAGTAGATGTGCTATGCTTAGCAGAAACATCTTTAAGTAATAAATGAAATGAGATTTCTGTTGTCATTTGTTCTTTGTCAAGATTTATTAGCCTCTGGGATGTTGGCTTTGCCCACGTCCATGTAATGGAATTAGCCACCTACAGGCAGAAGACAACAACATTTCTCGAAGGGCAGTGTATATTTGCTGTATGTGCGATTAAATCTACTACAGCTGAATTAATAATATATGATGCTTCAACTGGGTGTGTTGTATGTTAATGTAGTGTCATAACGTTATTATTGTTGCCGTTAACAAGGCTCACTTCAGAAATAGAAATTCATTGCAATATATTGCATTCACATCTGTACTTTAATGCACTTAAAGTCAGCAGGTGAAGTCTCGCACTTACACCATGTATGACACATATCAAATCAGTTCATTCTTTACAGTAGCAAAATGTATCAGAGACACAAAATAACGTACCCTGACATTTTCTACTTTTGCCAATTAACTGATATATCGCTGGTATAGTGCAAGCATGCACTTTTATTTTACCCATGTCTTTTGTAGGCTACCTATAAATCTGTTATTCATAAAACAACAGCCACTATAGATTAATATACATCATGGCATTCAGAAACACAAGCCTTTTTCCAATGGGCTGACTACACTTGACTTATACCTTGACTTATGTACATGTTCACATATGCCACCTTAGCATGACTCATTTTGTACATATGTAACATCTGCTATAGTTAGAGAAATGGTGATATGTATGTCAGATCATTGTTCTGTTTATATCCTACTCAATAACGTTATGATTGTACAGATGATCATGATTCTTCTCAATATGTGCACTTTGTCACATACACATACACTGCCCTAAAAGTATCAGTATATACTGACAGCCAAACACTTCTTTAACCGATATGTGTGTTCTAAAAATCAATTGATTGGATGTGATTTATTTTACCTTTGATCTATCCCACAGTATATATTCCAATCGCAGAATACGTCAATATACCTGCCACATATGTTTAAATAGGCATTCACAGTACAGTTGTGAGTAATACAAATATTACCAAGTGTGCCAACTGTAAATTTATGTATTGTGACTGTTATATTATGTTCAGCATTTACATTATTATAAAACACATGTTCAGCTCATTCATATTAAAATTAAAATACCCCTTTCTATGGTTGCAAGTTACAATAAATAGCAAAGACATGTTTCTTTCTGATGTACATGACAAAGCAGCTGTAGAGTTCATTTATTCATAAGTTCATAGGTTCATAGGTTGATACTAGGCTATCTGCCCTAGGGCATTTATAAGCCTAGCCAGAGTGTGTTTGGCTTTCACCACCCTTTTAGATTAGTTTACTGTGCCTCTGTTCTGTAGGGACACAGAAGAGATCCCACGGGTAAACCTATGATCTCCCATTCACTCGTCAAAATTTCTCTTGAAGAGGGTCATTGAGGGGCTCTGCCTAACATGGATATAGGTTCATAAAAGTTTGGGACAGACAGTTTCAAACTCACATACCTACTGCTCAAAGGCAGAAGTCCTACCACTAGACCAAAGAGGCACATCATGCTTATACATGATGAAGTGGAGAATACAGCATTACTGTCAGTTAACACAAATAGTTTCCTGCATACATATCTGATATGCAATAAAATATACAAATATCCCCTGAAGTATATACCATACTTGTTACTTTTTATCTCAACTCAACATTTTATTAACATTTATATTGCATTTACTCCCCTTTATTACACTGTTGCTTTGGGTACCTCTCTCATCCTTTGCCAACATGTCCATTTTTATTTATTGTATGTACATTGTTCAATAAAGTTAACAGGATTCATTTTTATTAAATCAATGTAAAATTGCTGCCAATGTTAAAAATGTTGTTTTAGAAATAATCACCTTTTAATTATCTGAGTTACCTTTTCCCCGTTTAACCTACCTTGCTTCTTATTTTTGCACTAATCCCATTATATGAGTACATTTAACTTCTTCTGCTTGTTATGTCTGGACTAACTACATTATATGAAAACAGTTGCTTCGATAAAGTTGCCCTTGCTTTGTATTAGCTGTCTGTGCATGCTTGCTCAATAAGTTTATCTACAGACAACAGCATTTGTTCACATTATGTGCTTAAGCTTCTGTGCACCTTTTCATGTATGCTAACACTTGTGCTAGCCATGAAAAGGCTAGTAAAAGTGCAGACTTTCTTAGCAGCATGCATATTCAGTCAGCACTGCTGCTCATTGTGCTAACACAAAGTAATCGTGTAGGTTAGTGCAAAGTGTACACTCGTTAATAAATCCCAGGGCCAGCTTATTTGGATGGCCTTTACAAGTCCACAGATAAGATTGCTTCAGTCTTGAACATACCAGGACCTTGGAATGTAAGTCAGTTGTGGTAATTGATAGAACGTATAAGTAACTGACAACAAAAATAAAGCTTAGTAAAATTAAAAAAAAATCAGGTCAGCACAGAGATCACACAGGCTCACTTTTAATTAGTTAAGGACTTTCATTTATTTATTTATTTATTTTTATTTTACATTTGTTGACCGGGATAGTCCGACTGGATGCATGCCCATTTTCAGCGGAGGGCCGGGGAGAAAAGCTCTATGGAATAACAAATCATCATAACATGTCACATATTACAATAACAAATATATTACTTACATAGATTAGATGGGCAGACAATACAAATTATATATAGAATATTTTCAGTAATTAGAAGAACAAACATTATAACAAATCATCAGGTAGTGTTATTCAGCGAGAGAATCGGATAAAATTACATAGTAGGTTACCTAGCAGATTTACACATTCCAGAGACAGGTTAACCATATTGTCTTTAAAACAAAATGTGCAAAATAACTTAGTCACACAAAACATTGTAAAAAGTTAAAAAGCTGAGTGAAAACTATTGTATGATTTAAAAAATACAAGAATAAAATGTTTGTATTGCATGTGTAATGGGTGAGTTATAAACAAACAAGTGAAACAGTATCCTTGTCTCAAATGTTATTCCCAGAATATTACAACTCTTCAGCTCTGAATTTTAAAACATTCGCAATAGCTACTGAATTGTTATGATCTGGGGGTCGTGTGACATCAAGTAATATTTGGCAGTACAACTCTTTCTTTTCAATTAAGGCTTTCCAGTTTCCATCCTTTTCTGGAACTGATATCTTCTCAACAATAAAAAAATAATTTCTTAAAACTGATGCATGTTAATGTGTGTTTAAATAAAGGATGACTAGAATCATTTTTCATAATGGAATGGGTATGTTCATAAGTTCTTGTTTCCAGAGCACCTCTAGTTTCCTTAGATAGAAAGCTGTGTAGGATAACACCTTACAATATACACCACACCTTTGGCTATGCAGTTAAAACAGACATTGTTGCCAATACCCTCATCATAACAGGCCATGGTAATGTTTGCCAAATCATGAATGTATCTGCCTTGTGAGTATGAACCACCTATGTTCATACCCTTTTTTGCATCTGTCAAACCTGTAGTTAATTCCTCTTGTATCTGCCTCTAACATGCTTTTCATGTCTTTATCTTTCTTGTAAACAACATTCAGGAGTTTCCCCAGTTTCTAATTCAAACCCATGGAACCAAACGCAATCTTCTAGTGATGGGACATAATTATTTTCTCTTCAAGTGACTGCTTGCCATAAGGGATAATCAGAACCTTACTGTTATCAGTATTAACTTTGAATGGAAAATGGGACTAAATCTAGTGGATCTGTTGTTACAAATGTCTAGAGTCACTAGATCTACTAATTTAACAGGATAACCTCTGTCAAAAAACATGGACTTGAGGTGGTCAAGTTCTCTTACAAAAACGTGCTCATTAGAAGGAAGGCTTTGAGTAGATTTATTCTTTGCCAGTGATGGTGGAAAGTCAAATACTGTAAAACATGTTAAAAACTGTAGTTCCTAAAAATGTTTGACTGATAATGATTATTCAGATAATTTTTAGAAAGTATAAAGTCCAAATAGTCTATATGGCCCCTATAAACATAATGTGTAAACTCAAGAAATTTCAACACTGTTAGAAATGTATAGAAAAAATTCTTCTATTTTTTTCTGTGTTCCAGTGAACAACACAAATATATTGTCTGGGTATCTAAGGTAAGTTCCTATATTAGGCCAAAATTCAGTTGTGAAAACAAAATGTATCTCTAAGAACCATTAAATAATGTTTGCAAATACTGGGGCAAAAGTAGCTCCCATAGCTACTCCTTTAATTTGCTTGAAGACTTTCCTCTCAAAATACACAAAATTATTTTTAACACAGTGTTCATAAAGCATAATAAAAGTAAACTGTCACCATATGAAACTGTCCCATTAGTGAACAAGATTTCATGGCACCAGTCTAGACCTGTTCAAAATGGAATGACAGACGACAAAGGTCTAACACTAATAATGATGAATAAAGAATTTTTGCAAACTCTAAGTCAGCACTGACAATTGGAGGTGCCATAAGTCGTTAAGAGCATGCTTTTTACTGTCAAAAAAGTCTTCAGTTTTTCTTTCCAAACATATATCCAGAAGTTCTGTTTTTGAGCCCACAGAAGCAACAACAGGCTGAAATGGAACCAAATTGTCTTTGAGGGTTTATGGGATGCCAAATGAAGTGATAACTCAATGTTTAAAAGTTAAAAGCCCATGAAAGTAAAAAAAATAGATTTGCCATCAAGCATGCAGAGTCTTGCTCTCTTTCTTTGTTAGGTAAAAATATTAACTCTTTTGTTTTAAGCCAAAAGATAGATTTGATTTTCACATAATTTTTCATATAATGACACTACCTATGAAAGGTTTATGCACTAATACTGTCAGAACTAGAACAAACAAAAGAAAGTAAACTTCTCTTGTAAACATGTTAAGTTCAAATATTAGTTCCACAGTATTAATACTGTTGGTGAGTACAAAACTGAGTCTTTTCTTAAAAAGGCTAATCAATATTGGAGCAATTTCAACATGACTATAATTAAATATAATAAAAAAACACTGAAAAAGCAGTACCTGTGAGTGGGGTTATCTCTTTTTCTCCTATTTTATGTTCTTCAGCATTGAGAAGACCATTTTTTAATTACTTTACAACTTAGTGTTGGGGGGCCAAATTTGGGGATGTACAAAGGGTACCAGATTCAGCTATGCTTCTTAATAGTTATAATTCAAGAAACCGTAAGATGAGCAAAACTAGAATCTCATACAGATTAAACTATTATGCAGAAGACCTTCCACTGGCCGCAGTAAATCAAACATGCAAAGTCAATATACTTTTGCAAGGGGAGGGTCCACATCAACAACATAGTCAGGTTAATATTCAGTGTTGCATCAAATTAGATGCAGAAATCTGTAAGACATTTATTGTCACCCAATGTGAAAAAAATCCTAGTAATTGCTGACATTGTGCATAAAACAGACACTGAATATCTCTTAGGATGTGCAGCTTAGAGTGCAAATAGCAATAGCAGTTTTCTTCAGCAATATGTAACATTTCATCTGATGCCATCCAATAGTTTGTAAGCCAGGTATTAAGTACATATGGAACTAGTGCTTATTTTCATAATAACTAGCAGTATGTCTAGTATAGTGTGATATAAATGGATATGATATTGACAATGACATTTCCTGTCTCCAAGCATGGGAATTCACACCATACCCCCTCAACAGTATATAATGCTCTCTGTTATGAAAATAGGAACATAAATGTGAAAATATGAATAATAAGTGGCAAACAGTGATTAATTTCTTCTCTGCAGAAGATCACAGATTAACAATTTGGAGGTTATTTTGTTAATAACTCTTTGCCCTTTGTAATACTTCCTATTACTATCTGGTAAGTCACTAAGTTAAGGAAGCCAGACCCGATAAAGGTCTTGATGCCTCAAGGAGCTATGGGTGTTGTCTTGAATTATGCAAGAAGGCACTATAGGCTTAATGAGTTAAGAGACTTGCTTACAGTCACACAACAGCAAAATGGATGCTAATGGAATCAGACTCTGGAGGACAGAAAATAGCTTGTTAATAATTTACAGCCTTGCCCCTCTGCATTAAAAAATGAAAGTTTACATAGACATTAACTGATAATTAGGAATAACCTCAGACTGTGAAGCAAATTGTTATCAGAGAGTCACTGTGTTGAGAAATGAAAAGCATGAATAAATCATGAAAAAAGTATATGGACGATGTATAATGGATCCTGTAAAATGTTATTTACTTAATTATTTATTTATTTCAAATGCTGACAAAATGAATATATTAGATACATTTTTATTAATCTCTTTAAACTTGTTAACCAGAGGAGACCACTAACTAAAGTAAACCTTTTTCACACTTGTCAAGTGGTTATAAATTAACCATAGTAAGAAGGAACAGAGGAACAAAGAACCACACTAGGCAAGTGATCACAGGGACCATTAGATGCCTAGCCATATACACCCTTAAGCAAACAAATTTAAACTTCTTGCACCCTTTTCAATCACCTAATAGTGCTCACCTCCCAAATTGAGTAAGGCAGTACATGATAATCCTGGCGGACATTTCTGTCTGCCCATCCAGTTATCAAGTCTCGCCTTAAAGGTAGCCAAAGTAGTACACTATTTGACCAATAGTGATACCATTTTAATAGGCTTGGAATATGTTGAGTTAAGAACCCATATCTCTTGTGAGTCTTGTTTACTTGGTGCAGATTTAGGTCCTTCGTACAAGTGTTTGTAGACCCACTGGTTGTGGGAAGAAATATGATTCAAACAGGGCTGTGTCCTTCAAAATGCAAGATACATGTCACCTCACAGTGACCTCTAGGCTACTAATTATAATGAGAGTCATGCTAATCTATCAGGGTAGTGATAGCTGGTATAAGCAATGCAAAGAAAATGTAGTGTCTGATAAATATAATGAGTTACAGTGAGAAGTAACAAATGTTTTTTTATAGATAATGTGACAAGCATATATTGAATGAGCATGTTAGGAGGGAAGGGGTAGAGAATTAGATGTAAGCTGAATAGTTAACATTGTGAGAGGTAAGAGAAGACAGGAAAACTAGAAGGGAGGCAATGAAAGGAACAACTAGGTTTATGTACTTGCTGGAACTTGAAAGAGAGAGGGATGAGAAAATAATTAGAGAGGGAAAGCAGGTTATCTTAATGTGATTCCAGGAGAAGACAAACAAAAGCATGGGATGTCTTTTTGAGTGATTCTTTCAGCTAAGTTTGAAGCTTAAAGATGAAATTTTATTTATTTTAAGTGAGAAGGGAAAGACTCCCAAAGTCAGGAAGCTAGATTTGAAAAGCTTTGTTTGGTACAATGACGGTGTATGGAGTTTGAAGAGCAGTTCTAGTGACTTTAATTGATTTTAGATTATAAAATAAAGCTCTAATGGACAGCCCATAAGAGAAATATGGAAATTAACTTACATACACAAACTTGAAAAAGTGAACTGAAATGCAGTTTGGAATGTTGAATATTTAGCGATTTTATTTTATTTTATTTTATATTTGCTGACCGGGGAAGTCTGGCTGGGCAAAAAGGCCCCTTTTCAATGGAGGCTCCGGGAGACAAGTTGCAGTACTTACAGTGCAATCAAAATATTTTAAGTTGTATAATATAAAGCAAGACAGTTTTGTTCAGCTTAGTAATTACTAAAGTGTATTTTTTTTTTAAATTTTGGTTAGGTTTAAAGCATGATTAAGTAGTTTTATAGGAAGTGACATTTTATATGTGTTGCTTTCATGTTCACACAATTATATAATTTCAAATATAAAATTCATTGCATTTTATTTATTGAATCTGGAAAACTATTTCCAGTCATTTCACTTATAATGGAAGACAAGACTGCATATCGATCTGAAAATAATCTCATTGCTTTGTTAAACATCTGAAGTGTTAGTAATACAATTCTATCTGAATATGTTCAGTGTAAGTATTTATATTTACTGCAGATCTTGCTCTGTACTAAAACTTAAGTCCTCCTGACAGTTCTTTCAAATAAAACACAATTGATTTAAAAGTGCACTGATGTTTATTATGGATGTGTTTTCTATTTTACAGAGCCTAGCTGGAAACTAGAAGAAATTCTTTCAACACTAAACTCAAGATACAACAAGAGAGTCCTCGTTGACATGTTTGTTTGGAATGATGACAGAGATTCTAGCAGTCATATTATTTATGTAAGCAAATTTTACTTTTCTTTAAATATAAACATAGCCACTTAGTAAGCTGAATCTGAAATGAGCATAAAACATAGAAATCAGTAGATGTCTGTTAAATGATTGCATGTATGTTAACACTTATGAATTTCTTTTCCTAAGTTTTGGTCATTTAGTTTGTTTTTAATGCAGGGCGATGTATTTTCTATAAAAACTGCTAGAAAGTTAGATCCATTTTTAGAATTCTGATATACATATGTTTTCTTCAAATGAAAGCGTAGACTGGATATCAATGACCTGTAAATATTTTGCCTGATAATAAGCAATGTCTAATGACCAACTGTTATTTTGACCTGAATATATTTGATTTATATAGCACAATTTTATGATTATAGTGTTCAGTTATGCTGAATCTTTAAAAAAAGTCAGCATTATCTCAAATCTGGACTGCTAGCCACAGCAGAATGTGAGATATACTGCTCTGTGAAGGAGTGAAGGAGCTAGGGGCATACATTTTAGATTTCATTGAAATCAATATCATTATGAGGATTAAATATATATTTTAACCATTTTGCATTCCCAAAAAAAAGATGATTATAATTGACCTGGATTTCTTTGTACACATCATGGAGCCATGAAGCTGGTATACTAAAAGCTATCAATTTAAGTGGTTTATTATAATAATTATGACAAAGCATAACTATATATGAATTCATTTAAAATAAATATGTTTTTACTGATTTAATTTCCCATGGTCATGTTACCATTCTACAGGAAAATCCATGCTGACATTTTTTATCCAACATGCATTGCTTCAACACTCAGTTATAAATGGAGGTTGCTGACCATCAGCATAGATATCATATTTGTGAAAAAAATTAATCGAATCAGTTGTGGGGTTGATACATGTTTTGTAAAATGTGTGTCTTTCTATGGATTTTGATAGACATCTTCTAGATCCTATCAGAAAGGATCTTTTATTGCAATATTGCAATAAGCTATCTATCAGGAAAGCTTCCTGCACCATTCTGTGATGTAATTCAGGACATCACAGAAAAGGTCATTCCTCATATCTGTCCTACCTGGCAGAGGAACACAAGTGAAGCTATTCCACAAGTGCCAACTATTTAAACCTTTCAAGCAAGAGGCAGAAAGAAAACTCAGTGTAATTAACACAATGAATGGCATATGTTCCCCAAAGAAACTTTCAGGAAAGTCCTTCAAATAAGCCCAAGCTGAAGTCAGACTGAAGGGAAAATGTGTCACCTGTAAACCATATATCAGTCAAGCATCACTCTATTTATGATTAGGCATGAGGTAGCCTCATGTTAGTTGCAAGTTGAGATCTACTACTCAGCTGGAAGGAGATCTTGTTTGTACTATTAATGGAAGAAACACAGGAACTGTCCTCCCATCAGCAGATTTTGGAGGATGCATCCTAAAGCATCTGCACTCATTTCTCCACATTTTGAGCATTCTCAGCACATTCAGGAACAATCATCACCAGTTAAGTGTCCAAGTGAGTGTTTCACAAAGGCTCTAAGTTGAACTTCATCATCAGACTGTCTACTTCTCCTGTATCCTTTGCTTTAAATGAGATTGATTTGATAGCACTGATAAAACTCCCATGGATGCTTCAACATAATTTGGGCCATTGAGAATGGTCCCATACATTGAATATACATAGACTGTTCAACATATGATAGACTTGTTCACTTGGTTTGGGGAGTGAATCCTGTGTTTGGCACCTGCTGGAGGTCTCAACCAGACATTCCAGAATCACCCACTGCCTCTAGCATGCACAGCCAATCTGTTGGTGCCTCATTATCAAACACTCAACACTCACTTGTCATTTGCTCATTTCCTAGCTTTTCTGGCAAGCCTAGGCCAACCCCCCCATTGGAATTATGAGGTGCAGCATGGTCTTCCTCTCACTTATTTAACTGAGAAAGAATTATGTGGATCAGGATACCCTTCTTTGCATGAATAAGAAAATTTAGTTCCCCTACTGCTGCATTCCTGATGACCAGTCATTCGTGGAAACTCAGAATGAGGAATTCTACTGTGAACTAACCTGTTGATTCACTGCATTCTTTCCAGAAATAAAAAAAAATCAGTAACTGGACCAGAAGATTGAGAAATCTTGATTCATACCCCTTTCCTGATTCATTTTTCACATTGCCATATTTGCAGATTGGAAACATCTGGATTCAGCTCTTCTACTGATGAAGGATGCTCACTAGAAATCTCAAACTGAGTAAAACAATGCTTATTTTTTGTTGGTGTAAAAGGATAAACCATCTCTACAAACCAGACAGCCAGAGTTTGACTGAAGCTCAAGCACCTGGCAGTAAAAGCCAAGAAGATAAATGTGTCCATTTTTTTTTTTTGGGGGGGGTTTGCCTAGCTTAGACACATTTCCAATCACATGGCCATAGTGGAAAGCAGAAGTAACTCATGCAATTGGTGGGGGAGAGATCATGAGGATATTGCCATGGACAGGGAAGTGTTGGTAACTGAACAGGTAATACACTCACCTTATAAGATTAGAAGGCTGAGAGTTCTATCCCCCTCTCAGGTAGTTTAATTTATTTTCCAGTACTGACACTGCAGTGCAGCCTGAGGAGGGGTGCTACATTCCTGAGGGTAAAGTGCTTCAGATGAAATATTAAACTGAGGTCTCATCGGCCTGCATAAATGATAGTCTGACTGGATATAAAAGAAGCCATGGCACTTACAGAAAAGATAAAGTAAATGAAACATTTTTCCTCTGCTGCTTTAAAATGAGTTTGCTTAATTATCTGTTCACCCGTCTACGTATGAACTATGCAGTGGAAAACCTAATAAGGATTCCTCAATCTGGGATCCAAGAGGCTCTAGAAAAGACTCCCAAGATGCTTTTTGCAATGGCTTTTCCCATAGGCTGCCATAAGTTTGATTGTGCTGAGACAGGCTAAGATAATAGTCTCAGAAATAAGTATTCACTTTTGGAGGCCATTCTGATAATCTTTCTGAGGTGGATACTGTTTGGCAAGTCTCTCTGGATCTTTTCACTGATCACCTAAATAAGAAACAGACAGGGAACACTGTAGAGGGTGTTTAAGAGACCATGTCAACGTCAGCTACCCCTTATAAGCAATCCACAAACTCAACATAAACAGAAGACACTCTGTAGTAAAGAGGATTCCAAAGTATCAATTAATTTTGCCTGCATTTGTGCATGAAGCTTTGTGTCCAAGGATAGCTGCCAGTAGACCAATCATCAGTCCTACCTATTTCTTGGAAGGGATTAATGTATATAATTTACTCTGTAAAAGTCAAGTGATAAGCCTAGTAAAATGAAAAAGGCCAAGAGATGTAAGATCAACATTCATTTATTGTAATGGGTCATACAACCTCATAGAAAAGGAACCTCCTTTTCTTTAAGGCTGTTTAACCTCAATCTGAGAATATATAATTTCCATGGGGTAGACTGCAGTGAAGCCTCTATCCTCCTACAAAAATGTTTATTTTTTACTGGTGCTGACTGGCTGTCATTTAGATTTTATTTTATGTGTTGGGATTTATTTCTGTCTTTATTTGTACATTAAAAACTTTGCTCCTGACATCCGTGGCTCTGGCAGTTTGGTACTTTACTTAGTTTATAGATTTTATTTTACTGATTCACTTAGTCTGAATTCATATTGTCAAGATTATAAGTCAGATCCCATTCAGAGACTACCTGTCCAAGTTTACTTTATGTTGGAAAGCTACCAACATGGACCTCTGAGTTCCAGATATGGTCCTCAAAAGCAATGTCTTAAAAGTAATGAGTCCACCGATACAACAATGTAGGACCAAGAAATTCTTGCAAAGTACTTGAAACAGGCCCAGACTCCACTCTTTAAAGGGAACCTAGAGTTTGTTCTCCAAAGAGAATTCAAAATGAGTTATAATCTTACATTTTCCTTGTTTTGAAGAGGATGGGAGGATTTAATCCCACCATATACATCAACAATATTAGTGAGCCCACCCTGTACATCATTTCTGGATAATGGTTCTGCAATGGGTCTTGCATCTTAAAAGCATGATGTTTGCATAGTATCACTAAATAATGGACCCCTTATGACCTGTCTGGGTCTAGTCTATTCAGAGGAATTTCCCTCCATTTATGTTGTGTTTATTTCGCTCTCACTTCAGAGTTTTACCTGTCTTCCTATACTTTCCACTTAGGCTGTTTTCCAAGGGTCTATATTAAATCAGCCAATGCTTAAAAAAGCAAACTCTGATTTATTGACCCTATGTAAGCGAAAGCTTACAATCCCGAACACTTAGAACAGCGTTTTTTCCCAGGGAAAAAAATCGCTGTTCCAAAAAAGAAAAAAAAAAAACTTTAAAACATTACATAAAGTAGGAGGCGTCACCCTGCACCCCACACACACACACACACACACACCCTACTTAAATATACCAACTCCAAGATCGCACTATAGTGATGAAAATGGCAAAATAATGAAGGCAGACAAGCGATTTGTTTCCCAGGGAAAGAATTTGCTTATATGCCGTTTTGTGCTTTCAAGTTCAATCACATAGAATAGGGAACCTTTTCCAAGGTACTAGTAAAAGAGGTAGAGGTTTTGCACAGTACAGAGCATCTTGTTTTCCCCCAGACTAGATGACTGACTCTTGTTGACCTCATCAAGGGATACCCTAGTAGCTTCCTTCATTGTCTTACTGTCTTGATTGCAGCTTTGAAGGTCTCCACTAAATGGGATGACTCTATTCTCTTGTGGCACAGAGGGTTGCCTTCATTTTACTTTTAATTATTTATTTTTGCTGTTGATGAAGTAGAGTACAATATTCTTCACTGCTGGCCATTCATGCCAATAAAGAGATACAAGGATTGTTTTGGCAGCTTAAATTAACTTTTTTCCACTGTAGTGTGATCTCGGAAATGGAATATTTAATTTACAGGGGGGGGGTCCCACTGCAGAAATGTAGTAAAAACTGTATTTGTTAGTTTGGCATTGTTATAGGTGGAGAGGATGTTATTTACATGTACTTTGTAGTTTTTGATGTTGTGATGCAAAGGTTCAGTGTTCTGAGTTTTCGATGTTGTGAGTTTTCAGTGTTTTGGTTTTCAATGTTATGGTCTCAGTGTTTTGAGACTTGATGTTATGGAAATTAGATGTTTTGAAATAGAACCCTCTCTCTCTCTCTCTATTGATATATATATATATATATATATATATATATATATATATATATATATATATATATATATATATGCATATATACATATATATGCACATTGGTCTAATTTGACCCATCATATTTACACTTTAGTGAAACTTAGTTTCACGAGTCCAGTTTTGCGAAAGTGCATTTATCCAAAAATGCACTTTTGCAAAACTACAGTTAACTGAACAATAAAAAAAATAAATCAAATACACTAAACTCACTCATGCAGGGGGGCAAGCCCCCCTGCACCCCCACACTCCCGCTACTAATATATACTAACTCCACAATCGCACTACAGTGGGGAAAAGGGAATATTCCCTTATCCACACTGTAGTGCAATCTACAACAAAAACTTGTTGAATTCTGTTCAGTTAACTGTAGTTTTGAGAAAGTGCATTTTCAGATAAATGCACTTTCACGAAACTGGACTCGTGAAACTAAGTTTCTCTAATGTGTAAATTTGATGGGTCAAAGTAGACCCATGCACATGTATATATATATATATATATATATATATATATATATATATATATATATATATATATATATATATATATATATATATATATATACACACACATATACACACATATATATATATATATATATATATATATATATATATATATATATATATATACACACACACACACACACACACATAAAAGTATATCTAATATATTATCCATATAGATGTGTGTGTGTGTATATATATATATATATATATATATATATATATATATATGTGTATTGAAATTGCAGTACTGATCATAGATTGCTTTCATCGAATGCTGGTTTAAGGTTCACAGTTGATTGATGCAAGGTATGTCAAGTGGGGGAGTGGTCAAAATCTTTTTAAAGAAGTACAGGTAGCGACAGTGAGTTGGAATGATTAAACATTCATTATAAACTAAAGTTTTGGTATTATCACTGACTCTGTGTGTGTGTGTGTGTGTGTGTGTGTGTGTGTGTGTGTGTGTGTGTGTGTGTGTGTGTGTGTGTGTGTGTGTGTGTGTGTGTGTGTGTGTGTGTGTGTATATAAGGGTTTTCAAGTTAGAGTTGCAGGTGATGCTTGGAATGGGATAACTTTAGTGCTGTGGTTGTGTATGTCTGTTTGTGTGTGTGTGTATTGTGTGTGTGTGATTTTGTTGTAAGCCTATGTGTATTGATTAATGATACTGTAAAGGAAAAGGGGTTTACAGACCTAATGTATAGTAGAAAAAATGAACTATACTAGACAAGTTAGTTCGCAGAAGATGGCACACCAGAATGTGGGTAGAAAAACGATAAAAATAAACTTGTAACAGCACCAATGATTTAGTCCCAGCCAAGAAAATGTATAGTGTTGGCATTTGAGGGAAGGATGCTGGTATGGTTACAGTTTATATGTATGAGCAAGGTGTCCAGAGGGATGTAGCACTAGAATTTTTTTTTTTGTTACCAGTTGCAAAAGGATATCTGCTGTGGCAGCATAAATTACCCATCATAGGTACCTCCTATGATTCACTGGCAGCTTCAGCTGCAGTGAGGGAGATCTCCTAATTGGCTAATTTGCATGTCTCTGAATCACCCTTAATTGCCACCATTAATAAAAAGCACTTTGTGAACATAACTACCACTGTCTGCCCATGCATTGCATTTGCACTGCACCCCCTCTTTTACTCTCTGTCACACACACACACACACACACACACACACACACACACACACACACACACACACACACACACATATATTGACCCACAGCCAAGAAGTGAATGGAGAGAAAAAAAACAGTAGACTTACAAAACAGTAAGTAAGACTAGTGAATGGGGTTTACAAAAGCCAGAGCTGTCTGAAAGCAAAGAGATAAAGGGAAGCAGTTACAGAATCATTTAAGTTTTACTGCAAAATATAAGTGGCATCCAAGCCTATGTAATAATGAAGAAAGGAAAAATACAAAAGGAGTCAGAGACACCCATGCAGACGGGATCTCAAAGTTCGACTGCAGGATCCTACACTAAGGCTCTGTATGAGCACATCCACTCGTGCATGAATCATGCCATCCCAAATAGAACCAAGATGCTCTTCTCCAAAAAAAGGAAGCCAATCTGGTGGTCCCCTGCTATAAATAAACTATACAACAGAAGGAAGAAACTGTTGCAGAAAAGAGAAAAATCCCAGGATGCAAAAAACTACCTCACCAGCCTCAGTAAGAAGCTGAGATCCCTCATAAAATCCTCAAAAGCTAGTTACGAAAATAAAATTGCCAAAGATTCCAAAGACAACCACAAGGCATTCTATAGTTATGTCAAGAATCTAAATGGCAATGCTCAGATCTGTTCTGAGCTACAATACAATGGCATGAAATATACTGATCCCAAGGGTATTGCCAATATCCTGGCAGATCAATTTAGTGCCAACTTCACCCCCCTCTCAATCCCTAAAGGGCCCATATCAATACCAAAAGATTGCCAAATTCTGGTAATCATGGCCACACAGGTAGAAACCGCACTCTCCAAAGCTAAGAATACAGCATCCATGGAACCAGATGACATCCCAGGCTGTGTACTACATGAACTACAAAATGAACTGGCACCTCACCTAAGTGTCATGTTTAATCATAGCCTCACCTCATGCTTCGTGCCCACTGAGTGGTGCACAGCTACAGTTATCCCACTCCACAAGGGGGGATCCACCTTGGATCCCAGGAGCTACCGTCCCATCAGTCTGACAAGCCTGATCTGCAAGGGCATGGAACGCATTATCATGGAACTTATAAACAAAGACATTGGCAACCTTCAAACACTGTACCCCACCCAGTTTGGGTTTGTGAAGGGCCAGTCTTGTCTCTTGAATCTGACTGACTTCTTTGAATCAGTCTCCAGAGCTGTGGACAAGGGTAAGGCGGTCGACAAAGGCTATCTGGACCTCGTCAAGGCCTTCAACACCATTCCCCACTCTGGAATCATAGATAAACTTACTAAGCTGGGCATAAATCCCTACATCACTCATTGGGTTGCCAACTGGCTTACTGACAGAACCCAGACTAAAAGTAGCCGACTCCAAATCCAGCTCCAGACAAGTGACAGGTGGAGTACCTCATAGTTCAGTCCTGGGACCACTCTTGTTTGGCATCTACTTCTCTGAAGTACAGGCCAACACTAAGGGACTCTGGCTAACAAAGTTCACAGATGACTGCAAGCTGGGAGCCATTATTGAATCCCCAAATGATGTGGATATTCTACAAAAGGGCCTTACAGAAACAGATGCCTGGTGCCAGAGCCATGGGCTCAAGCTTAATGCCAAGAAATGTATAGTTATCCCCTATGGAAAAAAACATGTACCCATGAATTACCACATAGGTGGCAGTACACTAATCATCAAAAGTGTGATGAGAGACTTAGGGACACAGGTGGACAGTGGTCTCACTTTCGATAACCACATCACCACAACAGTCAGGAAATCCTTCTATGTGGCACACCTCATCACTAAGGGCTTTTCATCCAGAAAAAAGGAGGCCATTGTCCCACTGTTCTGATCCCTCATTAGACCCATTATAGATTATAATGCCCAGTTTGGTATGTACCTTACAAGACATCTGCAACAGCTGGAAAGGCCACAGAAATACCTCACTAAAAGAATCACAGGCTTAAAGCAGATGCCATATGCTGACCATCTAAAAAAACTCCAGCTATACTCTGTGGCATGTCATCTACTCAGAGGCAATCTCTGCTTAACATACAAGGCCATGTCAAACCCTGAGCTGTTGGACATGCTCCAATTAAAGAAGTCCCAATCCCTCAGAGCCACACGCTCCTGGGATCTAAACCATGTCATCACAATGAGCAAAACATGCTGGAGGGATAGGTTCCTGACCCAGAGACTCCCCATACTCTGGAATAGACTGCCCATACATGTCAAGCAGAGTGTCTCATTGGCCCTCTTCAAAAGGAATCTTGATGATTGGAAGGGAGATAGGAAATTCACCCCAGGGATCATGTCAGTTGCCCTGCTAGACAGGGGTCCAGAGAAGTAAATATTGTGGGAAGAAATATCCAGGGAATTGTTATGGCTAGGCTTGTATAGGCCCTAGGGCCGATAGCCTAGTACCAACCTATGAACCTATGAACAAACCAAGGGGAGGGAACAGGGCAGGCAGTGAGGCTCGGTGAACTGCAGAATTTGTAAAACTACAGGTAATATGTTGGTACAATATAATACAATAAAACATACTATAGTGGTTGGTAAAAGTCACAGGCAATACTGAAATGATCAAGTGGGAGCTGAAGGCCATGTTTCTAGAGGGCCAGTATTGTACTTTTTCTTGTAGGACATTTGTTTTACAGGATTTTCAACAATAGTGGATGGTAAAAGTCACAGACAATAGTGAAGTGACCAAGTGGGAGCTGAAGGTAGCATTTCTGGAGGGCCAGTAGTGTACTTTTGCTGTAGGACATTTGTGTGTGTGTGTGTGTGTGTGTGTGTGTGTGTGTGTGTGTGTGTGTGTGTGTGTGTGTGTGTGTGTGTGTGTGTGTGTGTGTGTGTGTGTGTACACACACACACACATATATATATATATATATATATATATATATATATATATATATATATTATACACACACACACACACACACGCACACACACACACAAAAACACACACACACATACAGAGAGACTCCCAGTCTCATGCTTCAGTTGCACACTGTCTTCTCCAATCCAGAGCAACTGATGGACTTGGCCTTGCAGGTTTAAATATTTTCATAATGCTGTATAAGTGTGGCATTATGGAAAGAAGGGCACAGGAGAGACACCCTTTGTCACAAAAAAAAAATCTTGTAGATAAGATATGTATGATGCAGGACATACTACAATAGTTAAAGGTGGACAGAACTGCAGAAATGTCTGGAATATTGCAGAGTACAATACAGTGCAGTCATACCTGGATATACATACAGATGATGCCTACTGATATGTGGTGGTTTGAACAGTATGACTTTATGTGGGGTCATAATATTGATCAGTGTACTGGTTCACATATTAGTAATGCATTTACTGTGCACACAAGTTAACTGTTACATTATGGTAACCCACTATTTGTAACCATTTGACAACCACGTGGCCAAAGTGGTTAGAAAAACATTTTATATAGCCCACCTAATCATGAAGGGACTCACATCTAGATCAGGGGAGGTCATCGTGTCTCTTTACTCATCCCTCATCAGGCCCATCATTGAGTACCATGCCCCTTTTGGGATGTACCTTACCAGACACCTGCAGCAACTGGAAAGACCCCAAAAGTACATCACCAAGAGGATCAAAGGGCTCAAACAGATGCCATATGCTGCCCGGTTAAAGAAATTCCAGCTCTACTCAGTGGCATACCGCCTGCTCAGAGGCGATCTGTGCCTGACGTATAAAGCCATGTCCAACCCAGAATTAATAGACATGCTGCACCTCAGAAAATCCAAATCCCATCGAGCTATGCACTCAAGAGACTTGAACCTCAGCACTGAAATAAATAGGACATGCTGGAGGGACAGATTCATAACCCAGAGGCTCCCTTCACTCTGGAATAAAATCCCAGTCCAGGTTAGGCAGAGTCCCTCATTGACTCTCTTCAAGAGGAATCTTGATGAGTGGATGGGAGATCGTAGGTTTGTATCACTTCTGTGTCACTGTTAGACAGAGGCACAGTATACTAAAACATACTCTGGCTAGGCTTATAAATGCCCTAGGGCAGATAGCCTAGTATGAACCTATGAACTACTCCTAAGCAGTACTAGTAGCTGTACTAATCAGTATCCCATTTCTATTATAAAAGGCTCTGGCATGCTGGTAAAATGTAAGAAATTGATCAGTTATGAGTAGCATATCAATGAATCCCCCATGAATACTTGGTTCATTTTTGTAGGGAAGGTTATTATTACATGACAGTTGGCGTGATACTCTGTGTACCCGGTAGTGGCATACACAGGTAAAATAAAATAAAATATATTCAACATGCATCCTGTTTACAAAAAAGTTCAGCAACTACTGAAAAATATGGTTTTATAAAATAATATTACAAATAGTGGGTTACCATAATGTAACAGTTAACTTGTGTGCACAGTAAATGCATTACTAATATGTGAACCAGTACACTGATCAATATTATGATCCCACATAAAGTCATACTGTTCAAACCACCACATATCAGTAGGCATCATCTGTATGTATATCCAGGTATGACTGCACTGTATTGTACTCTGCAATATTCCAGACATTTCTGCAGTTCTGTTGTAGGCATTTTCCCCTTTATAAATAACTTGCATCGTCACATATTTTCAAGTGTCTATCATGGATTTGATGTACTCACATGGGTATTGTAAGGTGCATGGTAGCAGTACATTGTTGATACATTTATGGTGGTGCTTTAGGATATGTCCAGTTCCTATTAGGATATGATGCCTGGAGATATGTACAAAAGCTATGCTCTTATGACTTTGTAGCATGCAGTAATGTGGTTTATGGGAAGCAATACTGTATTAAGATATGCTGACAGCCTGTGCCCAAAAATCAGGTAAGGGCATAGAGGATATGACCTTGATTAAGATTCTGAGATAATAAGAGGTTTTCTATTGGAACACAGCATAGGGCTATCATATTAATCTACACATTCCATAGAGTCATTGCCACTAACTATAATAATGTTCATTTCTTATCAGTTGACTTTATTAGCACTATGTATTCCCAGTTTATGGGTATACAGCTGTAAGTATGTGGTGTGTCATCAACATACAATTCAAATATACTGTGCAATCACCACATTTATGATACACACTAAAAATACTTACATTAGTATTACGTAAGCAGTAAAGCAATATTCAGATTGGTGTTATGGTACTTAACGTGTTAGGGTTTTGCAGGAGTACTGTTGCAGGTTATCTTATAATAGCTGTGTATAAACTATAACAAGATGACAGATTTTAATTATCTGTAATCTATTGATTTTATTTTCTACATCAGCCATTTGCGTACCTAGTCAGAAATATGTTGAACAGCTGTGACTATACATAACTTCATTAAGCTCTATGTACCAAACAACAAATATAAAGAGCTTTAGACAAGTAAAAAAAAAAAAGACGTTATTTGTAATTATCCTTATAGGTATAGTCTTACTATATGCAATCTTCATTTCATTTGTGGTGGTGGCATTGTATGTTTATACAGTATGTGCATAATATACTACACTCCAATTTAGTAACATCAAAGTTCACTCTAAATACATATTAGTATGCAATTATTTTAATCGATCATGTGTAATACATGTATCTCACAAGGACTTGTGGGTAATATGCAATCTTTATACAAACACGTCACCATTGCACATCTGTATCCAGAGACAGGATGCCCAAATCGACAAGTAAATTGCACCAAGTTTATGAACTTCCTGACAAAACAACTTGAATTAAAAAGGAAAAAAAGGGATTCCAAGATCAAAAAAATAAATGAAGACTTCAAATTTTTTTTCCAGTAATTATTATATCAAGAATAAGGTTCCTATTCTGACCCCATATTCTAGCAAATACATATCTCAACTAATTTTGCAAACACCTTTCCAACAGCTAAGAGTGAGAGCAACATGTTACCACTCGGACTATTGCATGCCAACAGTGAGAGCGGCATGTTACTACTCGGACTATGGCATGCCAACAGTGAGAGCAGCATGTTACTACTCAGACTATGGCATCCCAACAATGAGAGCAGCATGTTACTACTCGGACTATGGCACGTCAACAGTGAGAGCAGCATGTTCCTACTTGGATTATGGCATGCCAACAGTGAGAGCAACATGTTACTACTCGGACTATGGCACGCCAACAGTGAGAGCAACATGTTGCTACTCGAACTATGGCATGCCAACAGTGAGAGCAGCATGTCAGTAGTTGGACTGTGGCATGCCAACAGTGAGAGCAGCATGTTACTATTCAGACTTTGGCACACCAACAGTGAGAGCAGCGTGTTACTACTCAGACTATGGCATGCCAACAGTGAGAGCAGCATGTTACTACTTGGACTATGGCACACCAATAGTGAGAGCAGCATGTTACTACTCGGACTATGGCACATCAACAGTGAGAGCAGCATGTTGCTACTCAGACTAAGGCATGCCAACAGTGAAAGCATCATGTCACTACTCGGACTATGGCATCCCAACAGTGAGAGCAGCATGCTACTACTCGGACTATGGCACATCAACAGTAAGAGCAGCATGTTGCTACTCAGACTAAGGCATGCCAACAGTGAAAGCATCATGTCACTACTTGGACTATGGAATGCCAACAGTGAGAGCAGCATGTTACTACTCAGACTATGGCATACCAAAAGTGACAGCATCATGTCACTACTTGGACTATGGAATGCAAACAGTGAGACCAGCATGTTACTACTCGGACTATGGCATGCCAGCAGCGAGAGCAGCATGTTACTACTCAAATTATGGCATGCCAACAGTGACAGCAGCATGTTATTACTCGGACTATGGCATGCAAACAGAGAGAGCAGCATGTTACTACTCGGACTATGGCATGCCAACAGTGAGGGCAGCATGTTACTACACGGACTATGACATACCAACAGTGCCAACAGTGAGAGCAGCATGTTACTACTTGGACTACGGCATGCTAACAGTGAGAGCAGTGTGTTACTATTTGGACTATGGCAAGCCAACATTGAGGGCAGCATGTTACTACTTGGACTATGGCATGCCAGCAGTGAGAGCAGCATGTTACTACTCAGACTATGGCACGCCAACAGTGAGAGCAACATGTTACTACTCGGACTATGGCATGCAAACAGTGAGAGCAGCATGTTACTAATTGGACTATGGCATGCCAACAGTGAGGGCAGCATGTTACTACTCGGACTATCACATAACAACAGTGCCAACAGTGAGAGCAGCATGTTACTACTTGGACTAGGGCATGCCAACAGTGAGAGCAGCATGTTACTATTCGGACTATGGCACACCAACATTGAGAGCAGCATGTTACTACTCGGGCTATGACATGCCAACAGTGAGAGCAGCATGTTACTACTTGGACTATGGCATGCCAACAGTGAGAGCAGATTGTTATTACTCAGACTATGGCATGCCAACAGTGAGAGCAGCATGTCACTACTCGGACTATGGCATGCCAACAGTGAGAGCTGCATGTTACTACTTGGACTATGGCACACCAATAGTGTGAGCAGCATGTTACTACTCGGACTATGGCAGGTCAACAGTGAGAGCAGCTTGTTGCTACTCAGACTATGGCATGCCAACAGTGAGAGCAGCATGTCACTACTCGGACTATGGCATGCCAACAGTGAGAGCAGCATGTTATTACTCGGACTACGACACACCAAAAGTGAGAGCAGCATGTTACTACTCAGACTATGACATGCCAACAGTGAGAGCAGCATGATACTACTTGGACTATGCAATGCAAACAGTGAGACCAGCATGTTACTACTCCAACTATGGCATACCAGCAGTGAGAGCAGCATGTTACTACTCAAATTACGGCATGCCAATGGTGAGAGCAGCATGTTACAACTCGGACCATGGCATGCCAACAGTGAGAGCAGCATGTTACTACTCGGACTATGGCATGCAAACAGTGAGAGCAGCATGTTACTACTCAGACTATGGCACACCAACAGTGAGGGAAGCATGTTACTACTCGGCCTATGCCATACCAACAGTGCCAACAGTGAGAGCAGCATGTTACTACTTGGTTTACGGCATGTCAACAGTGAGAGCAGTGTGTTACTATTCGGACTATGGCAGGCCAACATTAAGAGCAGCATGTTACTACTCGGACTATGACATGCCAACAGTGAGAGCAGGATGTTACTACTTGGACTATGGCATGCCAGCAGTGAGAGCAGCATGTTACTACTCAGAATATGAAAAGCCAACAGTGAGATCAGTATGTCACTACTTGCTATGGCATGCCAACAGTGAGAGCAGCATGCTACTACTCAGACTATGGCACACGAAAAGTAAGAGCAGCATGTTACTACTTGGACTATGCCATGCAAACAGTGAGACCAGCATGTTACTACTCGGACTATGGCATGCCAGCAGCGAGAGCAGCATGTTACTACTCAAATTACGGCATGCCAACAGTGACAGCAGCATGTTACTACTCGGACTATGGCAAGCAAACAGAGAGAGCAGCATGTTACAACTCGGACTATGGCATGCCAACAGTGAGGGCAGCATGTTACTACACGGACTATGACATACCAACAGTGCCAACAGTGAGAGCAGCATGTTACTACTTGGACTACGGCATGCTAACAGTGAGAGCAGTGTGTTACTATACGGACTATGGCAAGCCAACATTGAGAGCAGCATGTTACTACTTGGACTATGACATGCC
The DNA here is from genome assembly GCF_019279795.1 of Protopterus annectens. Lineage (NCBI taxonomy): Eukaryota > Metazoa > Chordata > Ceratodontiformes > Protopteridae > Protopterus > Protopterus annectens. The sequence goes on from NC_056729.1 coordinate 1,525,279,329, forward strand.
AAAAGTGAGAGCAGCATGTTACTACTTGGACTATGGCAATCAAGCAGTGAGAGCAGCATGTTACTACTCAGACTATGGCACACCAACAGTGAGAGCAACATGTTACTACTCGGACTATGGCATGCAAACAGTGAGAGCAACATGTTACTACTTGGACTATGGCATGCCAACAGTGAGGGCAGCATGTTACTACTTGGACTATCACATAACAACAGTGCCAACAGTGAGAGCAGCATGTTACTACTTGGACTAGAGCATGCCAACAGTGAGAGCAGTGTGTTGCTATTCGGACTATGGCAAGCCAACATTGAGAGCAGCATGTTACTACTCGGGCTATGACATGCCAACAGTGAGAGCAGCATGTTACTACTTGGACTATGGCATGCCAACAGTGAGAGCAGCATGTTACTATTCGGACTATGGCGCACCAACAGTGAGAGCAGCATGTTACTACTCAGACTATGGCATGCCAACAGTGAGAGCAGCGTTACTACTTGGACTATGGCATGCCAACAGTGAGAGCAGGTTGTTATTACTCAGACTATGGCATGCCAACAGTGAGAGCAGCATGTCACTACTCGGACAATGGCATGCCAACAGTGAGAGCTGCATGTTACTACTTGGACTTTGGCACACCAATAGTGTGAGCAGCATGTTACTACTCGGACTATGGCAGGTCAACAGTGAGAGCAGCATGTTGCTACACAGACTATGGCATGCCAACAGTGAGAGCAGCATGTTACTACTCGGACTACGACACACCAAAAGTGAGAGCAGCATGTTACTACTCAGACTATGACATGCCAACAGCGAGAGCAGCATGATACTACTTGGACTATGCCATGCAAACAGTGAGACCAGCATGTTACTACTCCGACTATGGCATACCAGCAGTGAGAGCAGCATGTCACTACTCAAATTACGGCATGCCAACGGTGAGAGCAGCATGTTGCTACTCGGACCATGGCATGTCAACATTGAGAGCAGCATGTTACTACTCGGACTATGGCATGCAAACAGTGAGAGCAGCATGTTACTACTCAGACTATGGCACACCAACAGTGAGGGCAGCATGTTACTACTTGGCCTATGACATAACAACAGTGCCAACAGTGAGAGCAGCATGTTACTACTTGGACTACGGCATGCCAACAGTGAGAGCAGTGTGTTACTATTCGGACTATGGCAGGCCAACATTGAGAGCAGCATGTTACTACTCGGACTATGACATGCCAACAGTGAGAGCAGGATGTTACTACTTGGACTATGGCATGCCAGCAGTGAGAGCAGCATGTTACTACTCAGACTATGGCAAGCCAACAGTCAGATCAGCATGTTACTACTTCCTATGGCATGCCAACAGTGAGAGCAGCATGCTACTACTCAGACTATGGCATGCCAACAGTGAGAGCAGCATGTAACTACTCTCTGACTATGGCATACCAACAGTGAGAGCAGCATGTTACTACTCGGACTATGGCATGCCAACAGTAACAGCAGTATGTTACTACTCTTGTGCTATGGCATGCCAACAGTGAGAGCAGCATGTTACTACTTGGACTATGGCAAGCCAACAGTCAGAGCAGCATGTTAGTACTCAGACTATGGCACTCCAACAGTGAGAGCAGCATGTTACTACTCGGACTATGGCATGCCAACAGTAACAGCAGTATGTTACTACTCTCGTACTATGGCACGCCAACAGTGAGAGCAGCATGTTACTACTCGGTCTATAGCACGCCAACAGTGAGAGCAGCATGTTACTACTCAGACTATGGCACTCCAACAGTGAGAGTAGTATGTTACTACTCAGACTATGGCATGCCAACAGTGAGAGCAGCATGTTACTACTCGGACTATTGCATGCCAACAGTGAGAGCAGCATGTTACTACTCGGAATATGGCATACCAGCAATGAGAGCGGCATGTTACTACTCAGACTACGGCATGCCAACAGTGAGAGCAGCATGTTACTACTTGGACTACTGCATGCCAACAGTAAGAGCAGCATGTTACTACTCGGACTATGGCATACCAGCAGTGAGAGCGGCATGTTATTACTCAGACTATGGCAAGCCAACAGTCAGATCAGCATGTTACTACTTGCTATGGCATGCCAACAGTGAGAGCAGCATGTTACAACTCAGACTACGGCATGCCAACAGTGAGAGCAGCATGTAACTACTCTCTGACTATGGCATACCAACAGTGAGAGCTGCATGTTACTACTCAGACTATGGCATGCCAGCAGTGAAAGCAGCATGTTACTACTCGGATTAAGGCATGCCAACAGTGAGAGCAGCATGTTACTACTCGGACTATGGCATGCCAGCAGTGAAAGTAGCATGTTACTACTCGGACTATGGTATGCCAACATTGAGAGCAGCATGTTACTACTCTCATACTATGGCACGCCAACAGTGAGAGCAGCATGTTACTACTCGGACTATGGCATGCCAGCAGTGAGAACAGCATGTTCCTACTCGGGCTATGGCATGCCAACAGTGAGGGCAGTATGTTACTACTCTCATAATATGGCACGCCAACAGTGAGAGCAGCATGTTACTACTCGGACTATGGCATGCCAACAGTGAAAGCAGCATGTTACTATTCAGACTATGGCATCCCAACAGTGAGAGCAGCATGTTCCAACTCAGACTATGGCATGCAAACACTGAGAACAGCATGTTACTACTTACTATGGCATGCCAACATTGTGAGCAGCATGTTACTATTCGGACTACAGCATGCCATCAGTGAGAGCAGCATGTTACTACTCGGACTATGGCATGCCAACAATGAGAGCAGCATGTTACTACTCAGACTAAGGCATGCCAACAGTGAGAGAAGCATGTTACTACTTGGACTATGGCATGCCAGCAGTGAGAGCAGCATATTACTACTCAGACTATGGCATGCCAGCAGTGAGAGCAGCATGTTACTACTCTCGGACTATGGCATGCCAACAGTGAGAGCAGCATGTTATTACTTGGACTATGGCATGCCATCAGTGAAAGCAGCATGTTACTACTCGGACTGTGGTACGCCAACAATGAGAGCAGCATGTTAATACTCGGACTATGGTGCTCCAACAGTGACAGCACCATGTTACTACTTGGACTATGGCATGCCAACAGTGAGACCAGCATGTTACTACTCAGACTATGGCATGTCAGCAGTGAGAGCAGCATGTTACTACTCGGACTATGACATGTGAACAGTGAGAGCAGCATGTTACTACTCAGACTATGGCATGCCAACAGTAAGAGCAGCATGTTACTACTTGGACTATGACATGCCAACAGTGAGAGCAGCATGTTACTACTCAGACCATGGCATGCCAACAGTGAAAGCAGCATGTTACTACTCTTTGACTATGGCATGCCAACAGTGAAAGCAGCATACCACTACTCGGACTATGGCATGCCAACAGTGAGAGCAGCATGTTACTACTCTCATATTATGGCATGCCAACGGTGAGAGCAGCATGTTACTACTGGAACTATGGCACACCAACAGTGAGATCAGCATGTTACTACTCAGACTATGGCACTCCAACAGTGAGATCAGCATGTTACTACTCAGACTATAGCATGCCAACAGTGAGAGCAGCTTGTTACTACTCGGACTATGGCATACAAACCATGAGAGCATAAATTTACTACTCAGACTATGGCATGCCAACAGTGAGAGCAGCATGTTACTACTCGGACTATGGCATGCCAACTGTGAGACCAGCATGATACTACTTTCAGACTATGGCATGCCAACAGTGAGAGCAGCATGTTACTACTCGGACTATGGCATGCCAACAGTGAGAGTAGCATGTTATTACTCTTGTGCTATGGCACTCTAACAGTGAGAGCAGCATGTTACTTCTCGGACTATGACATACCAACAGTGACAGCAGCATGTTACTACTATGGCATGCCAGCAGTGTCAGACTATGGTATGCCAACAGTGACAGCAGCATGTTACTACTCGGACTATGGCATGCAAACAATGAGAGCAGCATGTTACTACTCGGACTATGGCACACCAACAGTGAGGGCAGCATGTTACTACTCGTACTATGACATACCAACAGTGCCAACAGTGAGAGCAGCATGTTACTACTTGGACTACGGCATGCCAACAGTGAGAGCAGTGTGTTACTTTTTGGAGTATGGCAAGCCAACATTGAGAGCAGCATGTTACTACTCGGACTATGACATGCCAACAGTGAGAGCAGCATGTTACTACTTGGACAACGGCATGCCAGCAGTGAGAGCAGCATGTTACTACTCAGACTATGGCAAGCCAACAGTAATAGCAGTATGTTACTACTTGCTATGGCATGCCAACAGTGAGAGCAGCATGTTACTACTCAGACTATGGCATGCCAACAGTGAGAGCAGCATGTAACTACTCTCAGACTATGGCATTCCAACAGTGAGAGTAGCATGTTGCTACTCGGACTATGGCATGCCAACAGTAACAGCAGTATGTTACTACTCTTGTGCTATGGCATGCCAACAGTGAGAGCAGCATGTTACTACTCGGACTATGGCAAGCCAACAGTGAGAGCAGCATGTTAGTACTCAGACTATGGCACTCCAACAGTGAGAGCAGAATGTTACTACACGGATTATGGCATGCCAACAGTAACAGCAGTATATTACTAATCTCGTACTATGGCACGCCAACAGTGAGAGCAGCATGTTACTACTCAGACTATGGCACTCCAACAGTGAGAGTAGCATGTTACTACTCAGACTATGGCATGCCATCAGTGAGAGCAGCATGTTACTACTTGGACTATGGCATGCCAACAGTGAGAGCAGATTGTTATTACTCAGACTATGGCATGCCAACAGTGAGAGCAGCATGTTACTACTTGGACTATGGCATGCCAACAGTGAGAGCAGCATGTTACTATTCGGACTATGGCACACCAACAGTGAGAGCAGCATGTTACCACTCAGACTATGACATGCCAACAGTGAGAGCAGCATGTTACTACTTGGACTACGGCATGCCAACAGTGAGAGCAGATTGTTATTACTCAGACTATGGCATGCCAACAGTGAGAGCAGCATGTCACTACTCAGAATATGGCATGCCAACAGTGAGAGCTGCATGTTACTACTTGGACTATGGCACACCAATAGTGTGAGCAGCATGTTACTACTCGGACTATGGCAGGTCAGCAGTGAGAGCAGCATATTGCTACTCAGACTATGGCATGCCAACAGTGAGAGCAGCATGTCACTACTCGGACTATGGCATGCCAACAGTGAGAGCAGCATGTTACTACTCGGACTACGACACACCAAAAGTGAGAGCAGCATGTTACTACTCAGACTATGACATGCCAACAGTGAGAGCAGCATGATACTACTTGGACTATGCCATGCAAACAGTGAGGCCAGCATGTTACTTCTCCGACTATGGCATACCAGCAGTGAGAGCAGCATGTCACTACTCAAATTACGGCATGCCAACGGTGAGAGCAGCATGTTACTACTCGGACCATGGCATGCCAACATTGAGAGCAGCATGTTACTACTCGGACTATGGCATGCAAACAGTGAGAGCAGCATGTTACTCCTCAGACTATGACACACCAACAGTGAGGGCAGCATGTTACTACTCGGCCTATGACATACCAACAGTGCCAACAGTGAGAGCAGCATGTTACTACTTGGACTACGGCATGCCAACAGTGAGAGCAGTGTGTTACTATTCGGACTATGGCAGGCCAACATTGAGAGCAGCATGTTACTACTCGGACTATGACATACCAACAGTGAGAGCAGGATGTTACTACTTGGACTATGGCATGCCAGCAGTGAGAGCAGCATGTTATTACTCAGACTATGGCAAGCCAACAGTCAGATCAGCATATTACTACTTGCTATGGCATGCCAACAGTGAGAGCAGCATGCTACTACTCAGACTATGGCATGCCAACAGTGAGAGCAGCATGTAACTACTCTCTGACTATGGCATACAAACAGTGAGAGCAGCATGTTACTACTCGGACTATGGCATGCCAACAGTAACAGCAGTATGTTACTACTCTTGTGCTATGGCATGCCAACAGTGAGAGCAGCAGAGCAGCATGCTACTACTCAGACTATGGCATGCCAACAGTGAGAGCAGCATGTAACTACTCTCTGACTATGGCATACAAACAGTGAGAGCAGCATGTTACTACTCGGACTATGGCATGCCAACAGTAACAGCAGTATGTTACTACTCTTGTGCTATGGCATGCCCACAGTGAGAGCAGCATGTTACTACTTGGACTATGGCAAGCCAACAGTGAGAGCAGCATGCTAGTACTCAGACTATGGCACTCCAACAGTGAGAGCAGCATCTTACTACTTGGACTATGGCATGCCAGCAGTGAAAGCAGCATGTTACTACTCGGACTATGGTATGCCAACATTGAGAGCAGCATGTTACTACTCTCATACTATGGCACGCCAACAGTGAGAGCAGCATGTTACTACTCGGACTATGGCATGCCAGCAGTGAGAACAGCATGTTACTACTCGGACTATGGCTTACCAACAGTGAGATCAGCATGTTACTACTCAGATTATGGCACTCCAACAGTGAGAGCAGCGTTACTACTTGGACTATGGCATGCCAACAGTGAGAGCAGCATGTTACTACTCACACTATGGTATGCCAACAATGAAAGCAACATGTTACTATTCAGACTATGGCATGCCAACAGTGAGAGCAGCATGTTCCAACTCAGACTATGGCATGCAAACACTGAGAACAGCATGTTACTACTTGCTATGGCATGCCAACAGTGTGAGCAGCATGCTACTATTCGGACTACAGCATGCCATCAGTGAGAGCAGCATGTTACTACTCGGACTATAGCATGCCAACAATGAGAGCAGCATGTTACTACTCAGACTAAGGCATGCCAACAGTGAGAGAAGCATGTTAATACTTGGACTATGGCATGCCAGCAGTGAGAGCAGCATATTACTACTTAGACTATGGCATGCCAGCAGTGAGAGCAGCATGTTACTACTCTCGGACTATGGCATGCCAACAGTGAGAACAGCATGTTACTACTTGGACTATGGCAAGCCAACAGTGAGAGCAGCATGTTAGTACTCAGACTATGGCACACCAACAGTGAAAGCAGCATGTTACTACTCGGACTATGGCATGCCAACAGTAACAGCAGTATGTTACTACTCTCATACTATGGCACGCCAACAGTGAGAGCAGCATGTTACTACTCGGTCTATAGCACGCCAACAGTGAGAGCAGCATGTTACTACTCAGACTATGGCACTCCAACAGTGAGAGTAGTATGTTACTACTCAGACTATGGCATGCCAACAGTGAGAGCAGCATGTTACTACTCGGACTATTGCATGCCAACAGTGAGAGCAGCATGTTACTACTCAGAATATGGCGTACCAGCAATGAGAGCAGCATGTTACTACTCAGACTATGGCATGCCAGCATTGAGAGCAGCGTGTTATTACTTGGACTACTGCATGCCAACAGTAAGAGCGGCATGTTACTACTCAGACTACTGCATGCCAACAGGGAGAGCAGCATGTTACTACTCAGATTATGGAATGCCAACTGTGATAGCAGCATGTTACTACTCTCAGACTATGGCATTTCAACAGTGAGAGCAGCATGTTACTACTTGCTATAGCATGCCAACAGTGAGAGCAGCATGTTACTACTCAGACTACGGCATGCCAACAGTGAGAGCAGCATGTTACTACTCTGACTATGGCATACCAACAGTGAGAGCAGCATGTTACTACTCGGACTATGGCATGCCAGCAGTGAAAGCAGCATGTTACTACTCGGACTAAGGCATGCCAACAGTGAGAGCAGCATGTTACTACTCGGACTATGGCATGCCAGCAGTGAAAGCAGCATGTTACTACTCGGACTATGGTATGCCAACATTGAGAGCAGCATGTTACTACTCTCATACTATGGCACGCCAACAGTGAGAGCAGCATGTTACTACTCGGACTATGGCATGCCAGCAGTGAGAACAGCATGTTACTACTCGGACTATGGCATACCAACAGTGAGAGCAGCATGTTACTACTCGAACTATGGCACACCAACAGTGAGATCAGCATGTTACTACTCAGATTATGGCACTCCAACAGTGAGATCAGCATGTTACTACTCAGACTATGGCATGCCAACAGTGAGAGCAGTATGTTACTACTCTCGTAATATGGCACGCCAACAGTGAGAGCAGCATGTTACTACTCGGACTATGGCATGCCAACAGTGAAAGCAGCATGTTACTATTCAGACTATGGCATGCCAACAGTGAGAGCAGCATGTTACAACTCAGACTATGGCATGCAAACACTGAGAAAAGCATGTTACTACTTGCTATGGCATGCCAACAGTGTGAGCAGCATGTTACTATTCGGACTACAGCATGCCATCAGTGAGAGCAGCATGTTACTACTCGGACTATGGCATGCCAACAGTGAGAGTAGCATGTTATTACTCAGACTAAGGCATGCCAACAGTGAGAGAAGCATGTTACTACTTGGACTATGGCATGCCAGTGGTGAGAGCAGCGTATTACTACTTAGACTATGGCATGCCAGCAGTGAGAGCAGCATGTTACTACTCTCGGACTATGGCATGCCAACAGTGAGAGCAGCATGTTATTACTTGGACTATGGCATGCCATCAGTGAAAGCAGCATGTTACTACTCGGACTGTGGTATGCCAACAAGGAGAGCAGCATGTTAATACTCAGACTATGGTGCTCCAACAGTGACAGCACCATGTTACTACTTGGACTATGGCATGCCAACAGTGAGAGCAGCATGTTACTATTCAGACTATGGCATGTCAGCAGTGAGAGCAGCATGTTACTACTCGGACTATGACATGCGAACAGTGAGAGCAGCATGTTACTACTCAGACTATGGCATGCCAACAGTAAGAGCAGCATGTTACTACTTGGACTATGACATGCCAACAGTGAGAGCAGCATGTTACTACTCAGACTATGGCATGCCAACAGTGAGAGCAGCATGTTACTGCTCAGACTATGGCATGCCAACAGTGAGAGCAGCATGTTACTACTGTTTGACTATGGCATGCCAACAGTGAAAGCAGCATACCACTACTCGGACTATGGCATGCCAACAGTGAGAGCAGCATGTTACTACTCTCATACTATGGCACGCCAACAGTGAGAGCAGCATGTTACTACTGGAACTATGGCACACCAACAGTGAGATCAGCATGTTACTACTCAGACTATGGCACTCCAACAGTGAGATCAGCATGTTACTACTCAGACTATAGCATGCCAGCAGTGAGAGCAGCATGTTAATACTCTCTGACTATGGCATGCCAACAGTGAGAGCAGGTTGTTACTACTCGGACTATGGCATGCAAACCATGAGAGCATAAATTTACTACTCAGACTATGGCATGCCAACAGTGAGAGCAGCATGTTACTACTCGGACTATGGCATGCCAACTGTGAGACCAGCATGATACTACTTTCAGACTATGGCATGCCAACAGTGAGAGCAGCATGTTACTACTCGGACTATGGCATGCCAACAGTGAGAGTAGCATGTTATTACTCTTGTGCTATGGCATGCCAACAGTGAGAGCAGCATGTTACTACTCGGACTATGGCAAGCCAACGGTCAGAGCAGCATGTTAGTACTCAGACTATGGCACTCTAACAGTGAGAGCAGCATGTTACTTCTCGGACTATGACATACCAACAGTGACAGCAGCATGTTACTACTGTCAGACTATGGTATGCCAACAGTGACAGCAGCATGTTACTACTCAGACTATGGCATCCAAACAGTGAGAGCAGCATGTTACTACTCGGACTATGGCACGCCAAAAGTGAGGGCAGCATGTTACTACTCGGCCTATGACATACCAACAGTGCCAACAGTGAGAGCAGCATGTTACTACTTGGACTACGGCATGCCAACAGTGAGAGCAGTGTGTTACTTTTCGGAGTATGGCAAGCCAACATTGAGAGCAGCATGTTACTACTCGGACTATGACATGCCAACAGTGAGAGCAGCATGTTACTACTTGGACTATGGCATGCCAGCAGTGAGAGCAGCATGTTACTACTCAGACTATGGCAAGCCAACAGTAATAGCAGTATGTTACTACTTGCTATGGCATGCCAACAGTGAGAGCAGCATGTTACTACTCAGACTATGGCATGCCAACAGTGAGAGCAGCATGTAACTACTCTCAGACTATGGCATTCCAACAGTGAGAGTAGCATGTTGCTCCTCGGACTATGGCATGCCAACAGTAACAGCACTATGTTACTACTCTTGTGCTATGGCATGCCAACAGTGACAGCAGCATGTTACCACACAGACTATGGCAAGCCAACAGTGAGAGCAGCATGTTAGTACTCAGACTATGGCACTCCAACAGTGAGAGCAGAATGTTACTACACGGATTATGGCATGCCAATAGTAACAGCAGTATATTACTACTCTCGTACTATGGCATGCCAACAGTGAGAGCAGCATGTTACTACTCAGTCTATAGCATGCCAACAGTGAGAGCAGCATGTTACTACTCAGACTATGGCATGCCAACAGTGAGAGCAGCATGTTACTACTCAGACTATGGCATGCCAACAGTGAGAGCAGCATGTTACTACTTGGACTATGGCATGCCAACAGTGAGAGCAGATTGTTATTACTCAGACTATGGCATGCCAACAGTGAGAGCAGCATATTACTACTTGGACTATGGCATGCGAACAGTGAGAGCAGCATGTTACTATTCGGAGTATGGCACACCAACAGTGAGAGCAGCATGTTACTACTCAGACTATGGCATGCCAACAGTGAGAGCAGCATGTTACTACTCGGACTATGGCATGCCAACAGTGAGAGCTGCATGTTACTACTTGGACTATGGCACACCAATAGTGTCAGCAGCATGTTACTACTCAGACTATGGCAGGTCAACAGTGAGAGCAGCATGTTGCTACTCACACAATGGCATGCCAACAGTGAGAGCAGCATGTCACTACTCGGACTATGGCATGCCAACAGTGAGAGCAGCATGTTACCACTCTCATACTATGGCACGCCAACAGTGAGGGCAGCATGTTACTACTCACACAATGGCATGCCAACAGTGAGAGCAGCATGTCACTACTCGGACTATGGCATACCAACAGTGAGAGCAGCATGTTACTACTCGAACTATGGCACACCAACAGTGAGATCAGCATGTTACTCCTCAGGTTATGGCACTCCAACAGTGCGATCAGCATGTTACTACTCAGACTATGGCATGCCAACAGTGAGAGCAGTATGTTACTACTCTCGTACTATGGCACGCCAACAGTGAGAGCAGCATGTTACTACTCGGACTATGGCATGCCAACAGTGAAAGCAGCATGTTACTATTCAGACTATGGCATCCCAACAGTGAGAGCAGCATGTTCCAACTCAGACTATGGCATGCAAACACTGAGAACAGCATGTTACTACTTGCTATGGCATGCCAACAGTGTGAGCAGCATGTTACTATTCGGACTACAGCATGCCATCAGTGAGAGCAGCATGTTACTACTCGGACTATGGCATGCCAACAGTGAGAGCAGCATGTTACTACTCAGACTAAGGCATGCCAACAGTGAGAGAAGCATGTTACTACTTGGACTATGGCATGCCAGTGGTGAGAGCAGCGTATTACTACTTAGACTATGGCATGCCAGTAGTGAGAGCAGCATGTTACTACTCTCGGACTATGGCATGCCAACAGTGAGAGCAGCATGTTATTACTTGGACTATGGCATGCCATCAGTGAAAGCAGCATGTTACTACTCGGACTGTGGTACGCCAACAATGAGAGCAGCATGTTAATACTCGGACTATGGTGCTCCAACAGTGACAGCACCATGTTACTACTTGGACTATGGCATGCCAACAGTGAGAGCAGCATGTTACTACTCAGACTATGGCATGTCAGCAGTGAGAGCAGCATGTTACTACTCGGACTATGACATGCGAACAGTGAGAGCAGCATGTTACTACTCAGACTATGGCATGCCAACAGTAAGAGCAGCATGTTACTACTTGGACTATGACATGCCAACAGTGAGAGCAGCATGTTACTACTCGGACTATGGCATGCCAACAGTGAGAGCAGCATGTTACTACTCAGACTATGGCATGCCAACAGTGAGAGCAGCATGTTACTACTCTCTGACTATGGCATGCCAACAGTGAAAGCAGCATACTACTACTCGGACTATGGCATGCCAACAGTGAGAGCAGCATGTTACTACTCTCATACTATGGCACGCCAACAGTGAGAGCAGCATGTTACTACTGGAACTATGGCACACCAACAGTGAGATCAGCATGTTACTACTCAGACTATGGCACTCCAACAGTGAGATCAGCATGTTACTACTCAGACTATAGCATGCCAGCAGTGAGAGCAGCATGTTTACTCTCCAACTATGGCATGCCAACAGTGAGAGCAGCTTGTTACTACTCGGACTATGGCATGCAAACCATGAGAGCAGAAATTTACTACTCAGACTATGACATGCCAACAGTGAGAGCAGCATGTTACTACTTGGACTATGGCATGCCAACAGTGAGAGCAGCATGATACTACTTTCAGACTATGGCATGCCAACAGTGAGAGCAGCATGTTACTACTCGGACTATGGCATGCCAACAGTGAGAATAGCATGTTACTACTCTTGTGCTATGGCATGCCAACAGTGAGAGCAGCATGATACTACTCGGACTATGGCAAGCCAACGGTTAGAGCAGCATGTTAGTACTCAGACTATGGCACTCCAGCAGTGAGAGCAGCATGTTACTACTCGGACGATGACATGCCAACAGTGACAGCAGCATGTTACTACTGTCGGACTATGGTATGCCAACAGTGACAGCAGCATGTTACTACTCGGACTATGGCACGCCAACAGTGACAGCAGCATGTTACTACTCGGACTATGGCATGCCATCAATGAGGGAAGCGTATTACTACTCGGACTATGGCATGCCAACAGGGACAGCAGGATGTTACTACTCGGACTATAGTATGCCAACAGTGAGAGCAGCATGTTACTTTTCGGAGTATGGCAAGCCAACATTGAGAGCAGCATGTTACTACTCTCGAACTATGGCATGCCAACAATGAGAGCAGCATGTTACTACTAGGACTATGGCATGCCAGCAGTGAGAGCAGCATGTTACTACTCTCAGACTATGGCATGCCAACAGTGAGAGCAGCATGTTACTACTCGGACTATGGCATGCCAACAGTGAGAGCAGCATGTTACTACTCAGACTATGGCATGCCAACAGTGAGAGCAGCATGTTACTACTCGGACTATGGCACTCCAATGGTGAGAGCAGCATGTTACTACTTGGAATATGGCATGCCAGCAGTGAGAGCAGCATGTTACTACTGTCAGACTATGGCATGCCAACAGTGAGAGCAGCATGTTACTACTCAGACTATGGCATGCCAACAGTGAGAGCAGCATGTTACTACTCGGACTATGGCATGCCAACAGTGAGAGCAGCATGTTACTACTCAGACTATGGCACTCCAACAGTGAGAGCAGCATGTTACTACTTGGACAATGGCATGATCAACAGTGACAGCAGCATGATACTACTCTCAGTCTATGACATGCCAACAGTGGGAGCAGCATGTTAGTACTCATACTATGGCACGCCAACAGTGAGAGCAGAATGTTACTACACGGATTATGGCATGCCAACAGTAACAGCAGTATATTACTACTCTCGTACTATGGCATGCCAACAGTGAGAGCAGCATGTTACTACTCAGTCTATAGCACGCCAACAGTGAGAGCAGCATGTTACTACTCAGACTATGGCACTCCAACAGTGAGAGTAGCATGTTACTACTCAGACTATGGCATGCCAACAGTGAGAGCAGCATGTTACTACTTGGACTATGGCATGCCAACAGTGAGAGCAGATTGTTATTACTCAGACTATGGCATGCCAACAGTGAGAGCAGCATATTACTACTTGGACTATGGCATGCGAACAGTGAGAGCAGCATGTTACTATTCGGAGTATGGCACACCAACAGTGAGAGCAGCATGTTACTACTCAGACTATGGCATGCCAAAAGTGAGAGCAGCATGTCACTACTCGGACTATGGCATGCCAACAGTGAGAGCTGCATGTTACTACTTGGACTATGGCACACCAACAGTGTCAGCAGCATGTTACTACTCGGACTATGGCAGGTCAACAGTGAGAGCAGCATGTTGCTACTCACACAATGGCATGCCAACAGTGAGAGCAGCATGTCACTACTCGGACTATGGCATGCCAACAGTGAGAGCAGCATGTTACTACTCGGAATACGACACACCAAAAGTGAGAGCAGCATGTTACTACTCAGACTATGACATGCCAACAGTGAGAGCAGCATGATACTACTTGGACTATGCCATGCAAACAGTGAGAACAGCATGTTACTACTCGGACTATGGCATACCAGCAGTGAGAGCGGCATGTTACTATTCAGACTACTGCATGCCAACAGGGAGAGCAGCATGTTACAACACGGACCATGGCATGCCAACATTGAGAGCAGGATGTTACTACTCGGACTATGCCATGCAAACAGTGAGAGCAGCATGTTACTACTCAGACTATGGCACACCAACAGTGAGGGCAGCATGTTACTACTCAGCCTATGACATACCAACAGTGCCAACAGTGAGAGCAGCATGTTACTACTTGGACTACGGCATGCCAACAGTGAGAGCAGTGTGTTACTATTCGGACTATGGCAGGCCAACATTCAGAGCAGCATGTTACTACTCGGACTATGACATGCCAACAGTGAGAGCAGGATGTTACTACTTGAACTATGGCATGCCAACAGTGAGAGCAGCATGTTACTACTCTGACTATGGCAAGCCAACAGTCAGATCAGCATGTTACTATTTCCTATGGCATGCCAACAGTG
This sequence comes from Protopterus annectens, assembly GCF_019279795.1. Lineage (NCBI taxonomy): Eukaryota > Metazoa > Chordata > Ceratodontiformes > Protopteridae > Protopterus > Protopterus annectens. The sequence continues at coordinate 1,525,294,353 of NC_056729.1, forward strand.
AGAGCAGCATGCTACAACTCAGACTATGGCATGCCAACAGTGAGAGCAGCACGTTACTACTGGAATTATGACACAGCAACAGTGAGATCAGCATGTTACTACTCAGACTATGGCACTCCAACAGTGAGATCAGCATGTTACTACTCAGACTATAGCATGCCAGCAGTGAGAGCAGCATGTTAATACTCTCCGACTATGGCATGCCAACAGTGAGAGCAGCTTGTTACTACTCGGACTATGGCATGCAAACCATGAGAGCATAAATTTACTACTCAGACTATGGCATGCCAACAGTGAGAGCAGCATGTTACTACTCAGACTATGGCATGCCAACAGTGAGAGCAGCATGATACTACTTTCAGACTATGGCATGCCAACAGTGAGAGCAGCATGTTACTACTCGGACTATGGCATGCCAACAGTGAGAGTAGCATGTTACTACTCTTGTGCTATGGCATGCCAACAGTGAGAGCAGCATGTTACTACTCGGACTATGACATGCCAACAGTGACAGCAGCATGTTACTACTGTCGGACTATGGTATGCCAACAGTGACAGCAGCATGTTACTACTCAGACTATGGCATGCCAACAGTGAGAGCAGCATGTTACTACTCGGACTATGGCATGCCAACAGTGACAGCAGCATGTTACTACTCGGACTATGGCATGCCAACAGTGAGAGCAGCATGTTACTACTCAGACTATGGCATGCCAACAGTGAGAGCAGCATGTTACTACTCGGACTATGGCACGCCAACTGTGAAAGCAGCATGTTACTACTCTCGAACTATGGCATGCCAACAATGAGAGCAGCATGTTACTACTAGGACTATGGCATGCCAGCAGTGAGAGCAGCATGTTACTACTCTCAGACTATGGCATGCCAGAAGTGAGAGCAGCATGCTACTACTCGGACTATGGCATGCCAACAGTGAGAGCAGCATGTTACTACTCAGACTATGGCATGCCAACAGTGAGAGCAGCATGTAACTACTCTCAGACTATGGCATTCCAACAGTGAGAGTAGCATGTTGCTCCTCGGACTATGGCATGCCAACAGTAACAGCAGTATGTTACTACTCTTGTGCTATGGCATGCCAACAGTGAGAGCAGCATGTTACCACTCGGACTATGGCAAGCCAACAGTGAGAGCAGCATGTTAGTACTCAGACTATGGCACTCCAACAGTGAGAGCAGAATGTTACTACACGGATTATGGCATGCCAACAGTAACAGCAGTATATTACTACTCTCGTACTATGGCATGCCAACAGTGAGAGCAGCATGTTACTACTCAGTCTATAGCACGCCAACAGTGAGAGAAGCATGTTACTACTCAGACTATGGCACTCCAACAGTGAGAGTAGCATGTTACTACTCAGACTATGGCATGCCAACAGTGAGAGCAGCATGTTACTACTTGGACTATGGCATGCCAACAGTGAGAGCAGATTGTTATTACTCAGACTATGGCATGCCAACAGTGAGAGCAGCATGTTACTACTTGGACTATGGCATGCCAACAGTGAGAGCAGCATGTTACTATTCGGAGTATGGCACACCAACAGTGAGAGCAGCATGTTACTACTCAGACTATGGCATGCCAACATTGAGAGCAGCATGTTACTACTTGGACTATGGCATGCCAACAGTGAGAGCAGATTGTTATTACTCAGACTATGGCATGCCAACAGTGAGAGCAGCATGTCACTACTCGGACTATGGCATGCCAACAGTGAGAGCTGCATGTTACTACTTGGATTATGGCACACCAATAGTGTCAGCAGCATGTTACTACTCGGACTATGGCATGCCAGCAGTGAGAGCAGCATGTTACTACTCTCACACTATGGCATGCCAGAAGTGAGAGCAGCATGCTACTACTCGGACTATGGCATGCCAACAGTGAGAGCAGCATGTTACTACTCGGAATACGACACACCAAAAGTGAGAGCAGCATGTTACTACTCAGACTATGACATGCCAACAGTGAGAGCAGCATGATACTACTTGGACTATTCCATGCAAACAGTGAGACCAGCATGTTACTACTCCGACTATGGCATACCAGCAGTGAGAGCAGCATGTCACTACTCAAATTACGGCATGCCAACGGTGAGAGCAGCATGTTACTACTCAGACCATGGCATGCCAACATTGAGAGCAGGATGTTACTACTCGAACTATGGCATGCAAACAGTGAGAGCAGCATGTTACTACTCAGACTATGGCACACCAACAGTGAAGGCAGCATGTTACTACTCGGCCTATGACATACCAACAGTGCCAACAGTGAGAGCAGCATGTTACTACTTGGACTACGGCATGCCAACAGTGAGAGCAGTGTGTTACTATTCGGACTATGGCAGGCCAACATTCAGAGCAGCATGTTACTACTCGGACTATGATATGCCAACAGTGAGAGCAAGATGTTACTACTTGAACTATGGCATGCCAGCAGTGAGAGCAGCATGTTACTACTCTGACTATGGCAAGCCAACAGTCAGATCAGCATGTTACTACTTCCTATGGCATGCCAACAGTGAGAGCAGCATGTTACTACTCAGACTATGGCATGCCAACAGTGAGAGCAGCATGTTACTACTCGGACTATGGCATGCCAACAGTGAGAGCAGCATGTTACTACTCGGACTATGGCATGCCAACAGGGACAGCAGGATGTTACTACTCGGACTATGGTATGCCAACAGTGAGAGCAGCATGTTACTACTCGGACTATGGCATGCCAACAGTGAGAGCAGCATGTTAGTACTCAGATTATGGCACTCCAACAGTGAGAGCAGCATGTTACTACTCAGACTATGACATGCCAACAGTGACAGCAGCATGTTACTACTCGGACTATGGCATGCCAACAGTGAGAGAAGCATGTTACTACTCAGACTATGGCATGCCAACAGTGAGAGCAGCATGTTACTACTCAGACTATGGCATGCCAACAGTGAGAGCAGCATGTTACTACTCAGACTATGGCATGCCAACAGTGAGAGCAGCATGTTACTACTCTGACTATGGCATGCCAACAGTGAGAGCAGCATGTTACTACTCGGACTATGGCATGCCAACAGTGAGAGCAGCATGTTACTACTCAGACTATGGCATGCCAACAGTGAGAGCAGCATGTTACTACACGGACTATGGCATGCCAGCAGTGAAAGCAGCATGTTACTACTCGGACTATGGCATGCCAACAGTGAGAGCAGCATGTTACTACTCGGACTATGGCATGCCAGCAGTGAGAACAGCATGTTACTACTCAGACTATGGCATACCAACAGTGAGAGCAGCATGTTACTACGAGAACTATGGCACACCAACAGTGAGATCAGCATGTTACTACTCAGATTATGGCACGCCAACAGTGAGAGCAGCATGTTACTACTCGGACTACGGCATGCATTAGTGAGAGTAGCATATTACTTCTCTGACTATGGCATACCAACAGTGAGAGCAGCATGTTACTACTCGGACTAAGGCATTCCAACAGTGAGAGCAGCATGTTACTACTCAGACTATGGCATGCCAACAGTGAGAGCAGCATGTTTCTACTCGGACTATGGCATGCCAACAGTGAGAGCAGATTGTTATTACTCAGACTATGGCATGCCAACAGTGAGAGCAGCATGTCACTACTCGGACTATGGCATGCCAACAGTGAGAGCTGCATGTTACTACTTGGACTATGGCACACCAATAGTGTCAGCAGCATGTTACTACTCGGACTATGGCAGGTCAACAGTGAGAGCAGCATGTTGCTACTCAGACAATGGCATGCCAACAGTGAGAGCAGCATGTCACTACTCGGACTATGGCATGCCAACAGTGAGAGCAGCATGTTACTACTCGGAATACGACACACCAAAAGTGTGAGCAGCATGTTACTACTCAGAAACTAAGAACCACTGGAAACCAAACCTCAAAATTCTTCAGAAACACCACAGAGCTCAAAGGAAAACACAGACGTGGCTTAAATCCATCTTTATTCACTCCATCCTGGTACCTCAGCTGTTCGCCTTCAATGGGACACACCTTAACATTTTTGATATACTTTTATACATACATCAATTAACTGATTAAGCAATTATTTCAGACATTTTAACTCTTTCAACACTGAAACTTATTCCAGGGAAAGAAATATAATCATTTTTTAACCATTTAAAGTTCATTTTATGCTTAATATACAAATTTTCTAACACTTTTTACAAAAATGTAAACATTGAATTAATACTCCAAATTTTCAAGCATAATAAATTTCATTTATACAATAAATTATTTTCATTCAAAAATGTGATATAAATATAACACCTATAAATCACTTAAGCTTATTAAACATGAAAAAACTTCATTTTTATTACATACTAACTTAACAAATATAAATAGAATTTCATTTAGTTTCACTAAATTTCCAAATTCATTCCCCTAGGGAATAAAGTATGAAATTCAATAATCATCCTCTGTTCAAGCCTATTTAAAGCTGCTTTAAAGTTTCCTGTACAAAAATGAGGCCTAGCCAATACACTAAACCTAAAACTGTCATTTTTACCCTCATGCATTCTACAAAAATGTGCGGCTACAGGACTCTCCAGATTACCTCTCCTTATATCGCCCAAATGCTCCAAGATACGAATCTTAATCTTTCTGGTAGTTTGCCCAATATACCACTTTGCTGGAACACAATCACAGCCTAAAATGTATACAACTCCAGATGACCTACAGTCAAACCTTTCAAAAGCAGTGTACTTCTTTCCATTTATTTTCACCCCATGCATATTTTTAATTTTTAATTTTATTGCAGACAGAACATGTCCCACAGCTATGCATTCCCACATTTCTGACAGCTTTAATTTCAAGTTTTCTGTTCAAAATTTCTTTTAAATTTGGATACCTTCTGTAAGAAAAAGTGATATGTTTAGAAAAAAGGTGACCTATTGTAGGATCTTCACTCACCACGTGCCACATACCCCTAATAATTTTTTCCATAATCCCTGAAAAATTGGAATACTTGGATACAAAAAATAACTTATTTAAATCTAGTGTATTATCAAAATCAAGTGCATATTTGCATCCTCGTGATCTAAGTGTCCTATTCCTACACAATCTACATTTTATAGATTGAAGCTTATCGTAATCGTATCCTCGAGAAGTTAATCTTCCCAAGATTTCATCACACACTTCCTCCCAAAGATTTTTATTTGAAGTATTCCTCAGATTTCTTTTAAATTCCCCCTCCGGTATAGCCTTAATCAAATGTGCAGGGTGCATGCTACTAGCATGCAGAAAATTATTAACAGAAGTAGGTTTCTTATAATTTTTATGTTCAACCAAACCACTTGTCCCCACATAAAATTCTACATCCAGAAAAGGAATTTGGAATTCAGATGTATGTGCTACAAATTTCAGGCCATGGTGGTTATTATTTAAATCCAACATAAATTCATCAAAAAGACTCATGTCACCCTTACATACAAAAATCAAATCATCTATATAACATTTGAAAAAAACTACATTATTAACAAAAAATGTATTTTGAAACAT
>NC_056729.1:1525300410-1525485410 GCF_019279795.1 Protopterus annectens
CCATGACTCTAGACATACCCGCAACGTCCACGTTTTTACATTTACACTTGGACTGGTATTAAGTACTGCATCATATACATATTCCTTTGATTGACTTTTTTCCCCATATCCATGGATATCAGTCTGATTTTTGTGGTGTGTTTCTACACTAAACATTCCTTTACCTAATAGCAAGTTATTCAGTGTAACTCAGGGGATTTAAACCCTCTGTGTTGGAGTCACCAGATGGGTGCAGGAGAAGAGAAGAGTGAACCTGAGAACTATCACTTGTGCTCACACAGGATCAACTGAAACAGAACTAGGTCCCCCCACCCTATGTGCTGGCATTATTTACAAGGCTACTGTGAGCTATTAGGCATAGCCTCTCTTTAGGTGCATGCTTGCCCCATTCAAAATTGACAATACTAACTCATGGACTGCCTGCTCACCTAGTCCAGATGCCATTCATGACACCAGTCTTGACGAAGGCCCAGGGCCACATGACCCACCTGCCTCAGTGCAGCATATGTTCATTATCATTATCCCTCCTCTCATCTCATACATTCCCCAGCCCAGTCCTATAAATGCCTGGAGTGCATAAATGTAAACAGGTGTGGGTCTTTGTCAGGGCTTCCTCCCCTTTCATCAATGTAGCTGGCTTACTCTACAAGAGATGCAGACTCTGGAAAATACTATCGGATCATCAAGTATTTGCAGATATTGACATTGTGTACTATTATTCCCGACAAGATACAGATTTTGCTGAGATTTAGATTCTGAAGCATTGCATGCTAATGAGACCAATTAGTGATACATGGCATCAGAGAGCTAAATATAGTGCTAATGTGTCATATAAGTCTGCGGTATTCTGATACATACACATACATGGAAATATTACCTCTACATAGGAAGATAGTGTTGTTCCTAATACCAATTTATGCCCACTTATCTAGTGTATTACATCCCAGGGCTGCATCATGATTTAGGTCTGTGTTGTATATGTACATGTCTATAGTGCTCCTGCTAAGTTTTGATGCTAAGGTACACCTTTTCATGGAAGATACAACATGTATATTGTGATACTGCCTGTATCTGTTAGGCTTTGTTATAAGCTGTTTAATGTAGATGGCAAAACAAATTTTGTAATATCTATTGTGGGTACTTCTCGTGGATACTGATGCATATTTTTCCACGTGTGTTGTTGTTGTGATGTTCTTATCATAGAAAGCCATTCACAACTGTCCATAATAGATTGCCACATACCAGTTTCCTGTAGTTCAACACACACACACACACACACACACACACACACACACACATATATATATATATATATATATATATATATATATATAATTGTCTATGTGTCAATGTGTCAGGGCAGAAAAGAGAATCAATACAATGTTCTAATAGAATATTCTTTCTTTTACATATACATAAATGTGTGTGTGTGTGTGTGTGTGTGTGTGTGTGTGTGTGTGTGTGTGTGTGTGTGTGTGTGCATTCGCATGGACACGTGTATATTTACCCATAATGTAAGCACAGTCAATATACGCTGCATTAATGTGCTGGGTTAAAATCTATCTTCCAGTTCGTTTCTGTATCACATGTGAACGCTGTTTACTGCCATTTTCATTACTCCAAAAACTTTGAAATACTATATTGCAAATATTTTGTGAATTTCCACTTATGTATGTGTACATACATATAATGCATTTTATATCGTATAAAACCTGTCTTGTCAATATTGCTATTTCTTTGCATATGACACACAAATACTGTTTGCTACATTGCACCTCTAATTATACTGAAGACATGTGCGGGCATGTAGAACTGCGGTGGTGGTCGCCTCACACTTAGACGCTGCCCGCTCGATTCTCAGTTAAAGCGTCTACTGTGTGACGGAATGGGCGTTCCTTCGAAGGTTGTGCGTTAGGCCCGGCAAGCCAGCATGTAAAACTCTACTGTTAATCATTAGCGGACCGGAGTTCGCTGTGGCTAACTTCAACCGAAAAGACACACACACATGTGGGCATGTGTGTGTGTGTGTGTGTGTGTGTGTGTGTGTGTGTGTGTGTGTGTGTGTGTGTGTGTGTGTGTGTGAGTGTGTTGAAGTGTTTATGGGTTAGGGTTAGAATAAAGGCTAGGTAAGGAGATAGATTTAGTGTGGTATGTGACTGGTGTCTTGAGTGACTGTGTCTGAGTGCTTTGTGTAATGGTGCTATTAGGAGGAGTTTTCATAAGGTAATGAGTAGGATTAGGGTTTGTGGGAAGGGGAAGGGTTAGAGTTAACATACATGAATAAGATGGAGTAGGTGTGTGTGCGTATTTGCGTGTGTGTGTGTGTGTGTGTGTGTGTGTGTGTGTGTGTGTGTGTGTGTGTGTGTGTGTGTGTGTGTGTGTGTGTGTGTGTGTGTGTGTGTGTGTGTGTGTGTGTGTGTGTGTGTGTGTGTGTGTGTGTGTGTGTGTGTGTGTGTGTGTGTGTGTGTGTGTGTGTGTGTGTGTGTGTGTGTGTGTGAGTGTGCTTGAGTTTTGTGAGGAGTATTTCAATGAAGGCTAAAAAAACAGAAAGCATGAGTTAGAAAATTTCCAAGAAGGAACTGGATGACAGATGCTGTAAGATTTAGACTTTAAAGGTTCTTAATTTGGATTCAAGTCAGATGCTGTGGGGGACATTATTTTCAGATACAGATATTGCATATTTGTGGCAACTATATCTTCACTGGCATGTAGTAAGTCTGTCTATTTGTCAAGTAGAAGTATGTGCTGAATAAATAGATAAATATGAATTATGTTTGTTTGAATTGTAAGCTGTTTCCCGGAAAAAATACCATTAAACATTTCTATTTTCTGCTAGACAGCAAAATGAAAAGTTTATCAGTCTTTACCTCTCTAAGGACTAATAAATTCCAGATAAAATATATATGCACTAGAAATGAGATATGTAAGTTGATATTTTTCATGTGTTTTCCTTCTTCTGGGATATTTCATAGCACTCATATTCATTCTGGTTTCTATAAATAAAAATAAATCAAACATATTTCTTAGCTTCTTGCTTTTGCTTTTAAATCTCCAAACAATTGAGAATAGTAAAGCCTGCCAATAAACGTGCCTGAATGTAGTTTCACAGTATGACAATGGAATGTGCGTTCTTCCTTTGTTTTTAGATTGATCAGCCAAGCTTGGGAATGCCATCCAGAGATTATTATTTTAATGACGGCAACTATAAAAGAGTAAGTGCTGCTCTCTTTCTTATACAGTTACAATATCACAGTAGAGCTTGCTGGGTCCAGCAACATTTTTATGCATTGTACAGAAAAGCAGAACTATTTTGTATCACTTTCCAGGTGCTTTGTCATACCATTTTATTGATAACTTGCCTTCTTCTTGCCCACAATTCTCAAACTACATATTGAGGGTACCTTGAAGATGGTGTTAGCTTTCATTGAGTCCAAATGTAAATGACAAATGGTAACATAGGAAAACATTACGTTAATAGCAAGGAATGAGGACTTGGTATGGACAGGTGTCATTTCTTTATTCACATCTCCCTCACAACATACACAAACACACATGCATATTGCAAAGAGCATTGCAAGCAATCATACACACTGGTTCCTATAAACAAACTTCTTACAAACACTTATAAAACTACTTATTCATAGCCCATTTAATACATCTTATAGCTTCAAACATCACTACTCACATGTCCACTTATTCAGTGGAATCTCCTTCATAGCTGCATCCCCTCAGCAATGGAACAGCTTAAAAACTTAAAAACTTTGTGGAAACGTGGGTGAAATTCTTGGCTAGGCTTATAAGGGCCTCCAGGCCAATAGCCTAGTGTTGTCCTAAGAACCTATAAATTGCATGGCTTCATCTTTTGATGATGACCTGGACACTAATATAAATGCAGAAGTGTTTAAATCAGAACATTTTAGTTTGAGAAAGCCACTTTCTGGCATTTAGTTAGTCCTGGAAGGATGGAATGCAGCAGTCCACAAAGAAAGGGAAAGGTCTATTTTCCTTTCTGTGTTGTTTAATGATCTCAGTTTGACAATGTATAATAAAAAGCTGGGAGATTAATGTTTCAACAAGTCTAGTTGGTAAACTGTAGGTGCCAGAGGTAACAGTGGAAGAAGCATTTGCAGTGGCAATCTCCTTAAACCTGGGGTCACAGCAGTTCTTATCAATGCCTTCTGTATCAACAATACTGCCAACATTAGTGGTGTTGGCGCTGGTAGCATCGGTACCTGACACTTTTTAGGTCCACAGTGACAAGTCAAAGTTTTTCAGAATGCTTTTGATACCGCTGCCCACAGCAGAATTCTAAATCTCTGACTCCTTGTTATTTAAGCCGTCAGTCACGATGGCTTTTGTGCCAAAACTGGCATATGATGTCAACCAGTGCATGTTGGCAACATTAATTATCTTGATGACAGTGTCTGTCAGTGCTGACCTTGGCTGTTTGCTATCACCCATTTTTTTATGTGCCATTCTGTGCTCCTATGACAGATCCAGTCTTAACCCAAGACATTCTCCCTCCTGCTCCTATGGCCTGTCACTGTTTCCAGAAGGGGGACAGAGGCTGGATAGTTGCTGGCCAGATTGCTATAAAAGAGATGATATAGAGCAGCTTTCTTCCTCCTCAGATTCCTTCCCCTGATTGGTGCAAGAGGTGGCACATTCTCCCACCCTTAGAATCTTCACACTAGATGCAAATGATAGATGTAGAGTACATTCCACACCATTCCTCCAAATGAATGAAAGTTCAGTGAGATTTTCAAATTGTTGGGGGAGGGGGGCTGAAACTTCCCATTACATCTCCAGAAACTGTCTGACAATCTAATGAAGTCCAGAAGGATAAAAGCACTTATTGTTATGTTTTCATTTTTAGAATAAAGTTGTTTTAATGACATTTTATGATGTTTTACTTACTAAGTATTGCTTCAGAGCCTTTTGGAATTTATATGTTATGACACAATTTAAGGTGTCATTCTTTGTTCTGCCATCATTAGTATGAGTGACTCTGTCTCCTTTTCTGAGCACTAGGATTCCTCTTATTAGATCTAGACAATAGCTCCTCTCCTTTGACAGGTTATAAAATGTCTAAAGGACACTTCATCCAGAGAAAATATTGCATTGTTATATCAGAACAATCAATTAAACCATATTCTGATTTAGTGAGACAGCATAACATAAGTAACTGCCAATGTATTGTTAATAGAGATATGTGCAAGGTACATACTTCTGTGAAGAACATTGTTCTTACAAACATCATTCTCACAGATAACATTTAATATATTATCCAACAATATTGGAACATCTAAAAAATAATGACTTTCATAGAGTGGTTTACTTTGAATTTTAGATAACTAGCACTATTGCTAATAGTATTCATAAAAATTTTATGTAATTTTTATGTGTGTATTTAAATTGAATTGTCATTATGCATCTTTATAACCCAAAGCAGTGCTTTACACAAATGTTTGTTATTATTTTATTCTACATTGAATTGTTCTTCTGTGATCACTGTATTTGATTTTCTCTCTTTTTTTTTTTTTTTTTGACTAGACTCATGTTTTCCTGATTGTGCTTTCCTATTTCTGCATTTGGAGTACTCATAAAAATATTAGTTGTTCTGCAGTATCATTCCAAATCCAAAAACTCATCCACAGTCGGCTTATAAAATAAAATATTAGTAAAATATGAAATGTGTTCACTATGAATATTAATTTATTCCAATCTAGACAATGGTATATTAGAATATATATTATCAATGGGGGTACTCATTGCTGTTCCTGTGACCTGATGACATGCCACACTGTCAAACATAAAAACATTGTAGTTAAGTACCAAGTGTTTGGCAGTGCCCTCTATAGCCACATACACCTTGAGTGACATTTTTCCTGTAAAAGCACAATTGAAATTTCACCAATATCTAGTTGCACACAGGACAAGTAGATTGCAGTAACAAGCACTGTTCCCAGAACTGCAAACCGGATACTCCTGACAACCAGTTAATTTTTAAAGAAATTGATAATGGTATATGAGAGATGTATTTACACAGTGTCACTGTAGGCAAAGCTCTCACATAAAAGTCCTCCTAATGTCAATACGTTTGTGAGAAGTACACATGCTGCACCCATCACACACAATTCAAAGCAGACATATCAACCCACGTATGCAGATGCACTTAAATGTAACCTTCCTAAACCCCAAAGACTTCCTAGATGAAGTACACATAACAAATACCCTCAGCAGCCCCAAATACACTTTTTCAAAACAACACCCACATCAGCACTTATAGCCACATCTCATGCAGCCTCTACTTCTAAGCCCATAAGGCAAGCCACCACACTATCCAACATTCTGGTCATGTGCCTCTCACCAGGCTGAGTAAGGAGAAAGTCACGGTCAGTTCATTATCAAAGGCTAGGATCTGCTACATTACACACACTCAGGTCATTGGACCAGAACAACCAGAATGACATAGTCATAGTCCACATGGGTGCAAATGACCTAAGACATATCTCCCTAGACTATATGAAGAGAGAGACATGAAAAAAACAGAACTCACATAAACAGCCAAGAAAACAGCAGCACTCACATAAACAGCCAAGAAAACAGCAGCAAGGAGGAAGCTACTACAAGATAGAGCAAAATCCTTGAAAGGTAAGACACCTTTGAACATTATAAGTAAAAAACTAAGAGCTCTCATAAAATCATCCCAAGGTAATTTGAGAGAAAAAATCAAGGACTCTAGAGACAATCATAAGGCCTTCTTTTACTTAGTTATGTTAGGAAACCTAGAGGAAACCCCCAGATATGCTCAGAGAATTAGTTCAAAAATGATGAGTAAATTACTGAACCACATTGCTAACATACTGGCTGACAGGTTCAGTGCAAACTTTCCCCCTCCCCCCCCAGAGATATCTATTCCAAGAGATTGTGAGGGCCATCTCCAACATGGTGAGAACTGCCCTCACTAGGAGCAAAAACACAGCAAAAATGGGCATGATGGTGGACCGATGGTGTCCCCTGTATGAACTCAATGAACTCAATGAATTAAATTAGGACAGCTCACCCACACATACCTCACCTCAGGAGGTCACCTCCCGGGATGGGCGCTTGCGGCGACTGTGGTGGCGTTCTGTGGTCGGTGCTTCAAGAGGGCGGTGCTACGCCCCATTAGCTTGAACAAGCCCCCATTGCAAAGCCATGCCTTATCTCATAATGGAGAGGATAAGAAATAAAGACAAATAAACACTTGCATACTTTCATAGACACAGTTTGGCTTTTTGTCCAGTTTGATTTTGGCACTCGAGAAACTTTAAAAGGCCTTTGAACTTTTCACCAGGCCTCACCAAGGAAAGGCAGCCCAAAGGCAGTCCATACAGCCTACAAAGGCCTTCGAGGCATTCGACCACACTCATACCCTCGAAAACTCATCAGCTTGAACTCAAACCCATATAAATCCAACCATCACATGACAACTGGCCTAGCGTCAGTTGCCACAGGGTCAAGAGTCAGAGTTGCTGTGTCGGAAGTGGTGTCCCACAGGAAGCTCAGTCCTGGGTCACTATCAGTCAGTGGTGGGTCCTTGTTTGTTCAACCTACTTTTCTGGAAGTACAAGCAAACACAGGAGGGTTATGGAGGTTAAAGTTTGTAGATGAGTCAAACTGGGTGCCATAATTCAGCTACATCTGACACAGATATTCACAGAGGGCCTCCTCCTGATGGATAGCTGTTGCCAGAGCCATGGCCTGAAGTTAAACTACTTAAAACAATAGTCATATACTTCGCAAAGAAAAGGTTACCCCTAGCTACCATATAGGTGACAATCCACTGAGCACAGAAAAAAGTCATCCGGGATCTGGGGACCCAAGTTGACAGTAGTCTTGACACTGTAGTACCTCAAAAATCTAGATCCCTCAGAACCACAAGGGTGGGAGACTTAAAAGAATGGACTTATAAATAGATAACGAATGCGGTTGAGGGACAGATTCATCACCCCCAGAGACTCCTATGCTGTGGAACAAAATCCCCGTAAGGCAGAGGCAGAGCACTGCTGGCTGGCAGAAAGAGGAGACCAATGGATGGGAGGATGAGATAGGATATATCCCAGGCAGTGTCACTGCTTGACAGAGGCGCAGAAAAAGCGCAGAAAATGATAGGCATAGTTTTATTCAATTGGCAAGGGGCCACATAACACATTATAGGCTAGGCTAAAATGCCCTTGGGCAGATAGTAGCCTATAGCCCTGAACTATGGAAAACCTTGCAAGTCTGCAGAGATCTGATGAAGTTTGTTATGGAATAAATGAAAACGCTAATCTTTACAAGTTTCTGTTGCTACTTACCTGGATTTGAATACACATTTGTGAGTTTCTGACTGGTCAGAGTGTCTCTGCAGACTTGCTGCTTTTTTTCTTGTTCATTTATGAAGAAACACATCATGGAGCTCTTGGAATATGTGTCTCAGGATGGTATGAGCCTAGTATTGAGCAACATTTTACCTTCTCCAAGAATGATGCCACAATACAAACAAAAAATGAATGAATTTAATAATTGGCTTAGTTTCTGGTGTCATTCTAAGGGGGTGCAGTATTTGTCAGCATGGAAGGAGATGGTCAACAGACCGTGCTGCTTTGTCTGGGATGGTCTGTACCTCTCCTCTCTAGGCATTTGAATATTAGCTAAAACATTGTCTTCCTCCATAGTGCTTTTTTAGGCAATGCCAAACTGAAAGTATTTCTGACAAATTAAATCAAAATCAAGAAAATCTAAAGGTATTACTGCTCAGTGCTAGAAGTCTAAACAAAAAACTCCACTCCCTAGAAGCTCTCTTCACCCTAGAGAATGGTGATGTCTGTGCAGTCAGTGATACATGGTGTAAAGCCAGCAGTGCAAGTTTATAATGCCTTCCTTACATTTAGACCAGCTACTGCACAGACAAGCACTAAAGGTGGGGCTGTTTTGTTTTACATCAAAAATAAATATGCCTCAAGCCTGGTCAAACAGGACAATGCACTTGAGCTACTCCTTGTTCAAATCACTATAGGCAAAATCTAATACTACTTCCTTGCAAGCTATAGGTCCCTCTCTGACCCAGGATACCCATACCATGTATTTAAACTTATTGGAAATGCTCACCATCCAACCCAATACCATATTCATGGGTGACTTTAATTACTTCACTATTAACTGGGAATCCTACATGACACCAAACATAAAGGTGCATAAATTCCTGGATTTTGTAAACACAAACTCCCTGGACCAGATTGTCAATGCACAGCCAGGGTGCAACCATACTGGATGTGGTCCTCACTAATATGTGAGAGTGACACACACCCCACTAGCATAATGTCTTCCCTGGTAAGGTCATACCACAAAATGGTCTTCTTTGAAGTAAAAATGAAACCTAGACTCCCAGCTAACCCTGGAATATTCAAGAACTACTTTAAGGTGAACTTCCTGCTATTACGTGATAACCTGGCAACATGTCAAGCCCACATAAACCCAAGAAGACTGCTGCCTAATCAGAACTGTTTGGAGAAACCCTATACAAGCATGTTAATGGCTGCATAGAGGCAGGTGTACCCCCAAGGAAGAAGTACAGAACTTAACGCAAAAAACAAGCTACCCTGGTGAAATCACAAAATCAGTAGGCTGTATAACAGAAGGAAGAAAATCATGAGAAAAATTAGGAGGTGCAGCACCCAGCAGGATAAAAGCACTCTCATCAATATAAACAAACAACTCAGAGGACAAATAAGGTCTAGCAAACCCACATTTCAGGTTAATTATTATCCAAAGCAATGCATGAGGGTAAAATGGTTCACACTGCCTACCTTGACTTGGCCAAGGCATTTGATACAACAGCCCACTTCGGCATTGTTGACAAAGTCAAGAGGTTTGGGATAAACTTGCATGTCACCTGATGGATAGCCAACTGGCTCACAGACAGGACCCAGGATGTTAGAAGTGGGGAGCTACCTCTACAAAGAGGACAGTCACAAGTGCAGTCCTTCAGGTATCTCTCCTTGGACTGCTCCTTTTTAGCATTTACTTCTCTGAAGTCAAGGCCAATGTCAATAGTCCCCGGCTGACTACATTTGCAGATGATTGCAAATTAGGAGCTTTCACTGAATCCCACACCAATACAAATGTTCTCCAGGAAGGGCTGACACAGACAAACAACCAATGTCGGAGCCATGGCCTAAAACTAAATGCCAAGAAATGCATAATAGTATCCTTCAGGAAGTCATCCACCCTGGTAACTACCATACTGAAAACACACCCTTTAGAACTGATCCAGTAGACAGGGACTTGGGGACACGCATAGACAGTAATCTAGCCTTTGACCATCACGTGTGTACAGTAGTGAGGAAATCATTCTATGCTGTGCAACTTCTAAACAAATCTATGGCATCTAGGTCCAAGGAAGTAATTGTTCCACTGTATTCGGTATTCATCAGGCCTATTATTGAGTACAATGCCTCCTTTGGTATGTACCTAAGCAGGCATATCCAGCAAATGGAATGTCCACAGAGGTTCCTCACTAAAAGAATACAGACCATAAGCTAAATGTCCTATGCAGACCACGTCAATGCCCTATCCCTGTATTCTGTCTCCTACAGGCTGTTGAGGGGAGAGCTATGTGTGGAATACAGGGCATTGTCAGACCCCACTCTGATGGACTTCCTGCATATTCACAAAACAAACAGCACCAAAATTACCCATTCTAAAGAGTTAAACCTTGCCTGTGATATAAACAGAACCTGCTGAAGAGACAGGTATGTATCCCAGAGACGATTCTGTGACTGTAACAGGCTCCCTATCCAGGTGAAGCAGAGTTCCTCCCTAATCCAGTTCAAGTGTAACTTTGACACTTGTATGGGGAACAGGAAATTCATCCCTGGTTTGGCACCTATATCTCTAATGGACACAGACAGCCTCTAAATGGTTCATCTTCCATGCCCCTGCTTGTAAATGTTTACCAGAATGCGTCAGAGATTTAGGGTACATGGTTAGGCTTAAAAATGCCCTTGTGGTCATTAGCCTAGTAAACACCTATGAACGTAAGAAGAATACACTGAAAAACCTACCAGAGAATGAAATAAAAAAATAAGTAAATAAAGTTACATATCTACAATCCCACAGATTTGAATGACCATGTCTTGATCATGTATCTACAAGAATAAAGTAAATTAAACCAGCAAAAATGTTACAAAGAAAATATGGGCAATTTTTGTATATTTAAAGCTTTGGGTTTTGATTCATATTATTTGGTTACGCATCTTCATGTTATACTCTGTGTAAGATTTATGTGTTCCTACATTTTTTTATACACATTTTAGTTTGCACATAGCTATAATTATAGGATTCTGAGTTTGGTATGCTCACTGTATGTTCCCAGGTGTGTTATATTTTTGCTCCGGTTCCAGCTGTGCATTAGTTAGTGAGTGATGCTTGTTTAAGCTAATCTAACATCCAGAAGGTGTCAAACTCCTGTAACACTGCATGAAAGTGCTGGAGAAGATGATTGATAAACCAATGCACAGAGTAGTAGAAAGGTATATGGGAGATGAGCAGTCTGGTTTCAGATCAGGATGCATCACAACTGACCCAATGTCTGCAGTAAAATATACAGTAGTAAACGTAAGAAAATGTCTGGTCTTTTTGGGACTAGTTAACCATAGGGGTGGTTTTGATTTCCAAGATAGGTTCCTTCTGTTCTCCTGGTGGTCCTTTTACTTGGAGGGGAACCCCAATCCTGATCTCTTGCAGTCTGCTGAAAGTTGCCAAGGTTATCAGACTTAACCTGTTGAAGCTGACTAAATCTCAGGAGCTGTTTGTGTCTTCAAAAATGTTTTATGGATTGCTGAGTCTCTCATTGTGTAAGGTATAAACAACAACATCATATTTGCTCTCCATTAAAAGAACTATAGTTAATATAAGCAGATCTTCAAACCTGTTCTCTTTTCTTCTGCATGTAAACATGTGCACTGAAGACAGAGCAGTTGAGGAAGCTTGCGGTAATGGAAATGAAGTGCATGAGATGGGTGGTAGAATTCACGTTGTACGACAGATGAAGACATGAGGATATCAAAGCAGAAGCCTAAACAGTCTCATTTGCAGAAAAGGTCAAAGAGACTAGATTATGGTGATATGTGATGATTTGGGAGAGATAGAGGAAAGGCAGGAAGAAACAAGGGTATATGGCCAAGCGACGGCTGGATTGCATGAAATAATACAGGCTATAGTCTGTCGTAACTGTTGAAGAAGGTAGGGAAGTTTCACTGACTCAAGAGAGGTGGCCACAGTTGACTAAACATTCTGCCACATGTCAAAAATGTGAAAAGGGGTTGATGATGGTGATAACTAATGTGTGATTAACAGGTATGATGTACTAGTACTGCCCTTCTAACCTATGCAGATATGCAGATATAGCCAGTCAAGCTACAGATAATGGCAAACTAATCTCTTCCTTATTTCTACACTTGTCTAAAGCCTTTGACACAGTTTGTCACAGCAAACTTCTACTTCAAATGTCCTCACTAGGTCTCTTTCAGCCCACCCTTCTGTGGTTGAAAAGCTACCTGTCCAATAGGTATCAGTCGGTAACATGGCACTCCACACTCTCTCCTTACCTCCCAGTTACTACTGGTGTACCACAGGGCTCTATCCTTGGTCCCCTCCTCCTTAACATTTTCACTAACACCCTCTATACCTCCACACAGCAGGCTACCGTAATACAATATGCAGATGATTCCACTCTCATTTGCACATCTGACAGTATGGGACACCTCCAAAAATTACTCAGGAAGGTTTAACAGCCAATGAAGCATAACTGTAACTCACAATTCATGTTGAACCCAAAAAAGACCAAACTACTACTTTTTTTTCCAAATCCTTCTCTCAAGAAAAAATAAAATTCAAAGTCCTTTCTCTTGATAATGCAACTATTGAAGTCACTTCTCATAGTAAACTTATAAAAAACTAGGGACGCTTTACAGAGCCAAAAACTCTCTCACTGATGCAACTAAAATTACAATTGCCACTACTTATCTCCTTCCCAATCCTCTTTATTGTGCTCCCATCCTTACCAATCTCCAGGCTTTACTTAAATTAAAACTTGAGTAATGCTATAACAAAGTAGCTACATTTGCAGCACTTATCCTTTTCAGAACCTACCACTGTATAGCACTGAAAAGCCTAAAACGGTTAGAACTGCCACATCAACTAACATGTACACAGCTTCTTATCACCTATAAAATTATGCAGCATCCATTTGCCTGTCCAGCACTAAAAACATTCTACACAACTATGTTTCTAGTCGGTCATTGCGATCCAGTTACCAAAAACTCCTGTCTGTCTACAAACATAGAAAATCTGATGGGCATTGTCTGTACTCGTACAAGGTTGCTAAGGCTTGGAACTTCTTGCCTGTATACATCAGGTCTATGTCGTCCCTTTCATCTTTCAAAGCCACTCTGAAAGACTTCCTAGCTAAAATCTGTCTGTCTCTGTTCTTGCTGAAAACCAGGATAAACTATATCCCTAAATGTGATTCATTCATTATACCTCCTTACTCTCCCTTCATCACTTACTTCCATACATCTCTTCCATGACTTTCTCTCTAAATGTACCATAAGCCTATATTTTTCTCACTTCAAATTGCAATTCCTGTTTGTATTAAACTAACTTGCCTTTAACTTCTATACAAACTGTCTAAAATTTCTCTGAATATTAAATGATTGCAATACAATTTTTAACCAATGTTTTGTTTTAATTTTGAAGATTATAAAGTTATTGTTCCTAAAATGCTTTGTATTAATTTGGGGCTTTTCTCCCCCGGGCCTCTGCTGAAAATGGGCTTCCACCCATTCGAACTTTCCTGATAATCAAATGTCAACAAATAAATAAATAAATAAGAGACATCACTGTGAAAAAACTTAAACCTCCTCTAAAGGAGGTATAAGGGAAATATGGAAATGAATTCTTAAGGACAAACAAGTCTTTCAGTGAGATGGTCTCTGAATGCCTAGTGACGTTTTACTTTTTATTTGTTTTTTATTAAACACTTTCATCCCTTTTTGGCTGAGACATTATCAGGGTAAATGAAAAATTAGTCCAAGGAAAAATAGATGAAAATGCTTAGTGAATATTAAACAAAGTCAATTTTATGAAACTTCCCTTGTGAACTGAGTACTGGATATTATTTGTTTGGATTTTTTTTTGACAAATCTCAGATTAGAAAAGAGAATGCTACAACTTCATTATGTCCATTTAGCATCTGTCCCTCAAAATTATGTTTCAGTTACTTCTTTAGTGCTATCATTCTTCATCCTGAGTTCTGGCTAACTTCAGTTTTTGAATCAGTTGTAAACAGCATACCCTCGTCCGGTAGGTACAACAGATTAAAATCTTATGAGTCGCACATCTCCAGCAGCACTGGCCTCTTTATCTCTCCTCCCTATTCTCCCATTAAGTTAGTTATAGGTACTATGTTTGCTGATTTTATTTTACTTACTTCTTTTCTTTTGTTAACTGGGAAAGTATATCTGGACTTTTTTCTATCCCATTTTCAGTGGAGTTCTAGATTGAAAAGCTCAAGTCACAATACAACTTAAAACAAAGCAGCAATTTACAGATTCTGCATATGTCAAGACACTCAACATCAAAAATACAACAATTTTGCCATTGTATATGTGAGAGACATAGTACATCTTGAATACATAATGTGCACAACCAAAGAGAACAGATTTAAAGATCTGCTTATATTAACTATAGTTATTTTAAATGAGAGCAGGCATGATGTTTTAGAGATATTTGAGAGGCTTCAAAAACTACACCACTTTCAGGACTGGATAATAATGGAGAAACTACAGCTCTGTAAGTTGAACTTACCATAACAGTTGATGTTTGCATGATCACTGCTGCAGTATCCTTAGCTGTGATCATCTGAGCAGTGATCATTTGAACATCTGCTATTAGGTTCAACTTATACAACTGTAATATGTTCATCATACTGATCACTGCTCCAGCAGCATTAGCTATCCGGGTAGATTATCATGCTATGTAGATTTGGGAGGTGGAAGGAGAAGGGTCCAGATGCTCCTGGAGAATGGTCCTAGCAAAGCATGATCTAGACCTAGAGAAGGAATCCAGCTTATAGTGCTTTGTAAACGTATGTACAAAGGACCATTTAGTAGCTTCTAGAATACTTCTAGGATCCAACCCTTCCCAAAAACATATAGAAGAAGCCAAGGTCCTTGTAGAGTGGGCCTTAACCCTACCTGGAATAGATTTGTCATGGTGAGTATAACAAAAGGTAAATAGCCATAGACAACCATCTGTCCCTTCTTCTTACCATTACAAGAAATGAGCAATTCATCTGATGATCTGAAAGCGTTAGTTTTGTCAAGAGAGTACCTGAGTTGTCTGTGGGCATCCAAGGTAAGGATAATCCTTTCTCTCTCATTTTTGGGTTCAGAAAAGAAAATGAGGAGATGGATAGTTTGACTTAAAGTAAACTTGGATACCACTTTAGGCATAAAAGAAGGATTACTTCTCAAAGAAACCCTGTCCTTGTGGAAAATGAGGGAGGACTAACTCCTAAGAGCATGTAACTCATATACATTTCTTGCAGAAGTCAAAGCAATCAATAAAACTATTTTCCATGTAAAGAACTTCATGTCAGCCAGATTATCTGGTTCAAATAGAGCAGGTGTTAGTTTCTCTAACACAAAATTATGAATCCAGGGATGGGTCACAAGTTTACTTAGAGGCCTCTTATACAAAACCCCGTGAAAGAGGAGGATCCATGGGCAGACAGGCTGAAATAGCCAATAAATTAACCTGGATAGAGAAATAAGAAAGGCCATAAGATAGTGAATCACACAAATATTGTAAAACCAGAGAACAACTAGGCCTTAATGGGTGCTGGTTACATTGCTGGCAGCAACTAGAAAACTTTTTCCATTTGCTAATATATGATTTTCTAAAAGCAGGCTTTCTTATCTCCATTAGTATCTGGTGAACATCCACAGAAAACCTGCCTAAAAGGAGTTAAGACCCTATGATACAGGCAGTCAACTGAAGATGATTGATGTTGAGGTGCATCAAACATGCCTATTCTTGTGTGAGTAGATCCATTCTGTGAGAAATCTTGTGACGATTGCCCCTGGCCTTTTCCAAAGAAGGGAGAACCACAACTGCCTGGGCTAGAAGGAAGTCACCACAATGATCTTGGAGGATTCCTTCTGAATCTTCAGAAGCACCCTGGATATTAGTGGAAAGGGTGAAAAGGCACACAGGAACATTTCTATCCAAAGAAAAGAAAAGGCATCTGCCTTTCAGGCCTTCATGCATGGAGTCCAGGAACAGAATTTTGCCAGTTGATTGTTCAGACAGGCAGCAAAGAGGACTACTTGAGGAATTCCCCAAAAATGGATCAAATCTTGGAAGGCCTTCTTATCTAGTTTCCATTCATGAGGGTCTACTCGGGTCCTGCTCAGTTTGTCTGACATACAATTTTTTTTTCTCTGATGGAATGTAGGATGCCTGTATATTGAGGCTGTGCTGTGAAGCTATAGCCCTAGCTAATATGTCTAGTCTGCAAAGGGGGTATGACCAGGTACCCCCTTGATTGTTGATATACCATATAACTGTGGTATTCTCTGTAACCACTTGAGGTACCGGGGACCAAAGATGGTTCAGAGAATTGAGTAGCTTGATCAGGGCAGGCATTTCCTTGATTATTTATTTTATTTATTATTTATTTATTTACATTTGTTTACCAGGAAATTTCAACTGGACACAGGTTCTTTTTCAGTGGAGGCTGGGGAGAAAAGATCCACAGAACAATAAATGAGCAGCAGAGTACATGAAGAACAATTAAATATACATACAATAGCAAATAATACATACTGCAGCAAAAATTGGATATACATACAATATGAAACATAATAATGAACAGATCTACCGTTGTCTAGCTAGAGTCTAGCAATAAAGGTAGGATGTATATACAGATAGTACTAAGCTCAAACAGATACTGTTCTAAACTCATATACCAAAATCTTATACACAAATATTGCACTAAGCTCAAACAGATATAAAGCAGATGCTCCACATTAAGGTGGAACAAGCTAGAAGGGCTAATGGGATGGAAGGGGAAGATAGAGGAATAAGACAGGAAACTGAGTGAATAGTATATGTTGTAGAAAAAGGAAGCTAGAGGAAGCTAGGCGTAAGTCAGTTGGATATGTATTTGAAGTTGAGATGAAGTAAGGTAGTTAAGCATGTTATAACAGGTCTGAGAGACTGGCTGATGAGGGAAGGTTAGGGTAAAGGGTGAGCCAGAGCCTTCAGAGGAAGGAATGCAATGATCACATGGTGTGAGGCAGAGTGGATAGGGGAGGGGAGGGGAGAGGAAGGGGAGGTAAAAAGGAGGGTTACTAGTTGGGACTGGTGCAACTGCATAACCAGGGAGTTTTAAATGAGTTTTTAGTGCAGTCTTGAAGTGATTGCAAGAAGGTAGTGTGGTTATGGGGAGGGGGGTTGTTCCGTAATCTGGGTATGATGTAGGAGAATAGTGCTTATCCAGCTGAGTCCTTGGGTTTGGTTACTAGAAGTAGATTTTTGCTGCTGGAACGTCGTGGTCTAGTAGAGCAGTAGGGCTGGAGAAGGTTTTGAAGGGATGGGACTTTAAGAGGATGATTTACTAACTTGTGTGAGAGAGAGTTGATTCAGGTGAAGAAGATGAGCGAGTTCAAGCCAGTCAAGTTCTCTAAGTGAGATACAGTGGTGGCTGCAATGAGATGCACCAGTGGCAAACTTAGCAATTTTATTGTAGCAAGCCTTGAGCTTGTTTAGGTCTGTTTGTCTAAGGTAGATAAGTATAGGGGAGGTGCAAAGTGGAGATTAGGTGGGAACTGGCAGCAGAAATTCTAGTTGTCTTGGTGAGGAATTGTTTGTTTCTGTGCAATGCTCCTAGTTTTTTGTGAACCTTTTTTATGGTAAAAGAAATGTGAGTGTCAAATCTGAGATTGTTATCAATCTCAACACCAAGTAGTTTGGTGTGTTCTGTTGGGGAGATGACTGTATTGTCTTTGGCTAGAATATTAAAGTGGGGGATAATTGGGTAAGATTTAGGGGTTGGAAGATAAGGAGTTTAATCTTATGCTGGTTGAGTAATAACTGGGCATTAGATAGCCAGCTTTCTACAAATAAAAAGGCTTCCTATGTGATCTTGTGAAGTTCAGGTATGTTGGTGTTACAGGAAGTCGAGGAGATAGGTCATTATGCCAGACAACTGATTGTTGGCAGCCAGCTAGATAGCTGTGAATCCAATCAGTAGCTTATTGGGAAAAGGATAGGTTAGTGAGAACAGAGATTAGTGGTTTGTGTGAGACCATGTCAAAAGCCTTGGATAGATCCAGAAATATAGCAGAGGAGAACAGGCCATTATTTTATGATGAAGGATAGTGTTAGTGAAAGAAAGCAAGACAGTAGTAGTGCTGTGGTATGGCCTGAAGCCATTCTGGGTGCTGGAGCGGAGGTTTTAGCTCAGAGGTAGTCTAAGATTTGAGAATGGATGCATTTCTCAAGTATCTCGAAAAGTGGAGAAAGAATGGCTATGGGGCAGTAATTGCATCTTTCAGTGGAGGAGCCACCTTTATGGTGGAGAATGATGTGGGATATTTTCCACAGTGTGAGGACATAGCTTTCTGATAAAGACTGATTAATTAAGATAGAGACTGAATAAGCTAGGGCTTCTCCTGTTATTTTTAGGTATTCAGAGGGGAGATTACCACCTGCAAGTTTTGTAGGCTTAAGTTTCAAAATAAGTTTTTTTTATATAGGAGGTAGGTACAGATGAAAAAGAAAGACTGTGGGCAGAATACTTGGTTTGGATGTAGGGAGGGTGGATAGAGGGTTGTGTTGTTTAGTCAAAGACAGAATTGGTTTCGGTAAAGTGTTTATTGAATGAGTCAGCAATACTGCTTGAGGAAGGGGGAGTTGTAGTTTGGGGGCTGCCTACTTCATCTGGGTGGCGAATGGAGTTTATTGTCGACCAGAACTGCTTAGGGCTGTGATGGGAGGAGTTTAGGGCAGACAGATAATATTGGGTTTTATCTTTTTTTATTTGCTTTTTGACCTTGTTGCGCAAGTCTAGGAATGACTGTCTTGAGGAGGGGGGTTGTTAAGCGCCAGTGCTCCCAGGCCTTATCTCTGATTTTCATTAGTGCCCTGGTGCTTTTTTGTAGCCAAGGGGAGTACTGTGTTTTGACTCTGGCATTTCTTATGGGGGCATGTGTGTTGGGATGCTTAGGAAGGTGCTATTGAAGAAGTGGATGGCTTCATCCAGACTGAGGTACTTTAGTGATGATGTCCAATCACATTTTTAAAGGGATGAGATAAAGGAGACAGGGTTAAAGTTTACCCTATTTTGGATTTGCCTATAGATGATGGGTTTAGCACAATTTAAGTGGTGTCGCAAAAGAAGTGTTGGGTTGTAGTCACTGAGGCTGTCTTGTAGACAGACAGCTAAGTATGACTGAGGGTCTTTATTCACTAACATGCAGTCGAGAGAAGTATGTTTGTTAGAGTTTTTATTTATCCGGGTAGGTGACTGTATTAGTTGGGAGAAACCATGAAGGTTTAAGTGGTGGGCTGGGTGATTGTTACTTCAAGATAGCCAGTTGATATTAAAATCATCTAAGATTATGGTTTCCTGGAAGTCTGAATGAATAGGAATATGATGATAAGCATCTTTTATGTCTTGTGTTAGTTACTAGGAAACTTGAAATATGAAGAAGAGCCAACAGGTCTGAAGTGACATAATTTTGAATTTGGGCACTACCACAAACAGGTTTAGGAAAGAAAGAATAAGAACTGATCTCCAAACATTTTCTTTCTTTCTTTGGGACAAGGAACATCCTTGAAGAAAACTCCTCCCTCATCTGGGAAGCAGGAACTGGTTCTATCACTTCTTTGGACAGCATATGATGAAGAACAGGCGAAAATAAAATTGTCTGATCTGCAGAAGGAGGAATGACCCCCCCCCCCCAGAAAGGAAGAATTTCCTCCAACTGCCATCTATAACTATGATGAATGATTTTCAGAACCCATTTGTCTGAAATAATCTGCTGCCCAGGAGAAAAACGGAAATTCAGACTTTCTGGAAGAGAAAGATAGCCAGGGTGGGAGCAGATCACATGGTCTCTTGAGTAGTCATTCAGACTTCTTGGATTGTCCTGGGTTTTGGGAAGTTTCAGACTTCTTTTTTGAACCTCATTGCCACTTCTGTCTGATTACCTGAATTCTGTTGAGATGCTGTGGGATTCATGAATAATCCTGTAGGCTTCAAGCAAAGCCTATACATTATTTACATGTTAGTGCAAGGAACGGCAGTTCTCATAACATATGCATGTTGCTCAATGTGCCTATGCAAATACAACCAAGTTATCATGGCCAGCAACAGTGTTGGCAGCCAGGGAAATGTGCTGTGCAGCATGAGCCCACACAGTAAACAAACAGGTTTGCCTAAGGAAACCTGTTAAGTATGCTTGGGCTGACAACACAAAGAGCTACATAAGGCAAATAATGTATGCTGTACACAGGTGGGGAAACTGTACTGAGTGTACTGTGCACATAAATCAAACATATGAATATAGAAGTAAGAGGAGAGGGGAAACAGCAAGTGCAACTACAATACATGGGTTACCAGACAGGAAAAGTGTACTGAGGACAATGTGCACAGAAATCAAAGAGATGTATAGAGAAATATGTAAGAGGGAATGGTAAATTTTCAAATTCTAGTAAAATAATTGATATGAGGCTGCTTATGTCACAAAGTCAAATTCGTAACAATAAAATTTTGCATTACGTATGTCAGTATAACTAATGATGGTCACGCTTCCTGAGCAAATATAGATAAATAAAAGCAGACATGATATTATAGGATGTGACAGTTACACAAATTCACATTGTAACAGAGGGGGATTACATGACATATGAATGTCACTGACAGGCTGAGTTGAGATGACAGTTCGCCTGGGCAGTACATAAATTATGGGATATTTGCACAGAATACATTTCGTCAATATAACATGCTGGAAAATAGGAATGGTTCAGAAGCTACAATCTCCTTTTGCAAGGATCAAACCCATCCAATCACTGTGAACATTAACCTGTGCATTAACTGTGTATGCTACAGAAATAGGCGTATCACATGTATGCTGATCACTCTTAAAGGGAATTATGAACTTCAATAATGTTTATGCATCCCATACATACAAATGCGGGACCAGAGTGTGACATACATAATATTCTTGCATAAGGCACTCCTGCCTGACACAGTTATTGTGCCTATAGATAGGAAGAGATACAAACACCACACTATGATGCTATGCATTCCCAGAGCTGTGTATTGTCGACATCTGCCACAGCAGGTAGCAGTGTGTATTGTGACAGTCAAATGAAATTAATGTTGGGATTAAGAAAGGATCTCTGAGAATGAATGTCATATCAGAATGACAAACTGATGGCAATTAAATGAGTCTGCTCATGTGCACACCATTGTGATCAGTCCAACATCAGTGTTCCATGGTCAAGGAAGGTTTCTGTACACATACCACCCAAGAACTGTAGCAAACTTGTGTACACCACAGGACTCAATGCATGTGCCAAAGTAACAGTCTCAACATGACATTGGCAGAATAAATGTCTACTGCCATGAAATCCAAAACTGACCTCACATGTGTAACATATCAAGGGATAAGACTGACATGATGTGATGTTTGTTGTGTGATGTCAGCACATTCACACAAAATGAAACCCTATCAAGCTGTATTACTCCTCCAAATAACAATATGACTATTAACTACATTTGCAAAGGAGAAGTGTGTGCAAAATTGACATCTACAGCTATGTGGACTTCTAAATGTTGTGAATAGTAAGAGGTGTAATGCAGTCCTGCATCCATTTACATTCACATACATAATCGGGAGACTCTCACTGCTGTATTCAAACTCCCTACCTATTGACTGGCACAATCTACATACAGTCTAATTTTAGTGGTGTGAGAATCCATTATTGAAATGATAACCTCATCAGTGTGTTGCAACCAGTATGTGTTTGTGGACAGAGTGAAAAGGGGATGTGGGATTGATTTGACAATGTAAATGTTTCTCACAAGGTTGAGTCAAATGAGCACACCTGTTGAATCAATCTTTCAGTTATGCAATGGCCCCACCATCACACACACAAATTGATTCCTGTAAGATTACAGCCTCCTACCTATCTAGCTACACAATCTAGAGGACACAATACTTAATTCAAGCACCACCGCAGAAGTCTGATTTCAATAGTGTGAGAGTGCACTTTATAGGAGACAACATCAGAGTTGTGTTGCTGACAGATGATGTTGAGAGAAGGGTCTGACATTGATGTGGACTCACCGTACAGTGTAAAAGTACTTCCAGGCTACTACTTTATTGAGACCACCAATAGTTAAGGTCATATTTACACAACTCCATATACACAGACATACACAAGTTGACTGCTGTGAGATTAGAATCCCCTACCTACGCAATCTAGAGGACACAGTTTGTAGCACAAGTGCCATCCTAGAACCTGATTTTATATTGTGAGAATGTGAGAATGCACTCTTGTGTAACTTACACACACACACACACACACACACACACACACACACACACACACACACACACACACACACACACACACACACACACACACACACACACACACACACACACACAGACATATATGTGAAAGACAGGATGGACAATGAATCCGTCATGGATCATCAGGTTATGATGATGGTATGTAAACCTTAATGATTGGTACTGATTTTAGTAGTGGTAAGTACTCATGCATGGGCAATGTGGACTGGTAATACCAAGCAATACTTACGTCCCTTCATCTGCGCTGATGACCTGGGTTCAGTTAACAGATGGGATGCTGGGGGGGTGGCAGAAGTAGAAGAAGACTGGCAGCTCCTCTTCTATTCTCAAGGTGAGTGTGTGTGGCTTGTTTTATCTGTCTATAGTTGCTCTTAGATGCCAGGGGTTCTATCTCAGGCAGAGTGGACTAGTATGAAAGCAAGAGGACTGCCTTCTGCAGGGTGTGCACCTGTAGAAGCACATCCACTCAAAATGCAATCACATCATTTCATATCCTGTCTGGATTCATAGAATGGTAGGCTAGTGAGGTGGCACTGTACCAAAACTCCCAAATCATCTGTCTTTCATGTTTATGGAAACAAAAGACAGGCACCGTGATGTGGCATTTGGCAGAAAATAGGAGGGACAGCAATATATTAAGTTAGAAAGAAGAAGGGCTTGTTTGACAAACAAATACATCTCTTACTCATTCAGAAACCAAAGACAAAGGTGACAGCACTTGGTTTGTATGACTTTGTGTAATTAGAGCATGAAACTCACAAAAGTCTTCTATAGTTTTATAAGCGCAACACGGTGCCTTTTGGCATGTTTTACTGCATCAGAATAGAACATCAGGTGAATTATATAAGCATTTTCTAAGTTCTAAGTTAATTAGTTGTGCTGTCTGAAATGAGCTGCTTGTACAAATTGAAACACTACAAAACAAGATTAATGTAAATCATCCTTTGGAAGTTAAGTAAATATAGGCTGTATTACAAGTGAAAACTCAATCATTTATGGATCATTCTTTCTGGAATACTTCACAGTGTTGCCTAAAAACTCAACATGATATCAAGGAAATATATTAGCTAGATTATCTTCTATGGAAATATATTAGTTTTATCACCTTCTATGAAAAATACAGTAATACTTGTAAACATTCTGTGTGCAAACATGTTCAATGGGGGTCTATATCACTTCGACGAAACAGCAGAAATTCAAACACCATATGTTTGAACTTCTAACCTTGAAATGCAAAACCATCGAAGGCTTAGAACAGCAATTAACAGCGATTTGTTTCCCAGGGAAAAAAAATCGCTGTTCCAAGAAACACACACACAACACAAGCACACCAAGAAAACAGCAATCCACACAAATACACTTAAAATCCTACATCTAACCCTACACTAAACTGTACATACACTACTATCTATCCACTTACCTTAACCCAAACCCTAACCCTAAAGTCTGTCACTATCGCACATCCACCTCACCCGCGCCCTAACCCTAACTCACCTATCCGCCCTAACCCTAAAGTCTGTCACTATTGCACACCCACCTCACCCGAGCCCTAACCCTAACTCACCTAACCCTTGCCCTAACCCTAATGTCCACACAATCACAGACTTACCTGAACCGCCCTGTAACTTTCCATCACAGTGCTTAATATCGCAAAGCCACAAAAACAGCCCACCTAATTCTTTCCCTGGGAAAGAATTCTGTGTTCTGTGGCTTCACAATAATCAGTTTTCAAACTTCACAGTTTGAACATATGGTGTACGAACTGGTGACGTTTCAACAAACTGATAGGAACCCGTTTAATTGTACTATTTGGCTTTATTATCTTGTTATGGAAAATGCAACAAAAAGTTTTAGCAAAGTGTCTTTAAAGATATTTAGTCATGCTATTTGCTAAACAATTTATCTGAATTAGAACCTAGCTCAGAGAAAAGAAATAGCTAAGGTTGTTCGCATACCTTCATTTTTTTATTTATCCATTTATTAACCAGGTTAGCCTATTTCCAGATAAGACAAGAGATGGTATTCAGACTACTAGAAGAAACTTGGGCAGATCATCAGGGTACATCCTCTGATAGGTGCCATGAAATCTCTTATAGTCACCTGAGTTGCTACCAAATTAGGGAGATGGAGCCTTTGTTTAACATTTTATCTGAAAGATGGCACATTTAGGAGTGCAGCACCCCATTATACTGCAGTGACAGCAACTGATCTGTTGTGGGAATAGAACTCATAGCCTTCTGCAGCTAAGGTGAGGATGCTACCTGTTCCACCACTGGCACTGCTTTTTATTTTTATTTATTTGGTGTTTATTTATCAGGAAGGTCCGACCTAGGATAATATCCCATTTTTAGTGGAGTCTCCAGGAGAAAAGCTCCACACTGACATAATATGGTTATAATTATATAAAGTTATTACAAATCTTAATACGGAAGAATGACATATTAAAAATAACATATTAACTAAGTAAAAATTCAGCTTCAGTTCATACAGTGTGAGACTATACATAACATATTGCAAATATCTGGACAGCTATAACAAGTTGAAAAAGAACATTGCCAATAGACAAATTATTCACAAATTGCAGTTCATAGAGATGGCATTAAATATGCTGAGTTAACTCTTTGGAACAAAGATGACTTGATAGTATAGTCTAGGCAAAGATATATTTGGTCTGTGTCTAAGAAATAGATTTTAGTAATTCCTTTTCTCTAGATATAGTCAAAGTATGTTGGTGGTGGAAGGAGGATGGGACCAGTTCAGCTTGGGGTAGTGCAGGAGCAGATCCATATTTTATTTGGGTAGTTTTTAATAGTAGTTTAAAGCTGGTGAGGTTAGAGGCATATCTAATTTGCAGAGGGATAGAATTCCATTTTTTATCAACAGACTATGAGTAGAGACTTTGGCCAAAGGATTTGGGGGATTATATGCTGATAAGATGTTGTTCATTAGATCAAAAAGGTCTATTAGGGTGATAGTAATGCAGAATAGGATTAGAAGAATCATTGACTTTGTGAATAATGTTGTGTGTGGAGATAAGCTGTATGTAATCTAAGCACTGAGGAAGTTCGACCCAATTCAAATCCTTAAGAGCAATACAGTGGTACCTAAGGTATTGTTTGTTGATGACAAATTTTGCAATGTTATTATAACATGCTACCAGAGTATTCTTCCAGATGAGCGTTTTCATATGAGGCTAAGGGGTTCGGTCTGGTTGAAATATTTAGAAAAATGTGAAAGTTATATGTATATAAATTAATCTAATATAAACAACAGTTAATATCTCTTTACCTGCACTCAGCATCGGTCAAATTTTAATACAGTTGAGCTTGCCATTGTGTAAGCTTTAAAATGAAATCTTTTAAAACCTTGTACATAGCATGGTTCTGGAATTATTGATGCAAATATCTGATGCCTAGAGACGTCAGTAGGAGTTAACTACAGATACACCTGGAGGTGTCACTCTGATGTACTGAGTTAGCTGTAGCATGAAGGTTGGTTAGGATGGGTGCACCATATGAGAGTGATAGGAGAAGGTAGGCAGTGACAAGGGTGGTTTTGGTGGAGTTGCTAAGGAAGATTTTATTCTTGTAGAGTACTCCAAATTTTGGCAAGTCTTTTTTTGTTATTTTGAACATGCAGGTCAAATTTGAGGTTATCTATAATCACTGCAAGTAGTTTTTTTTGAGAGACTATTTCAAATTCAGTTTTGTTTATTGAAAAGATTTTGAAATTTGCTTTATCAACCGTGTGTGATTTGGGGAAAAATAGCAGTAACTTTGTGTATTTTGGGTTGACTAGTGGCTGGGCATTATGTAGCCATTTTTCAACTAAGGAAAAAGCTTCTTGCGTGATATGGAGGACATGAACAAGATATTAGATGCACATATAATTATAGAATCATCAGCACATAGTATAAGAGAAGCTTGATAAAGATATTAAAGAGTGGGGAACCAAGAATAGAGCCTTGGGGTACACCAATGGAGACTTGCAGGTATGGAGGAAGAGTATTCTGTCATTTTAAAGAATGGAGTCTGTCAGTTAAGTAGCTATTGAACCACAGTAATGAATAATGGAATAATCCAAGTTGAGACAGTTTATACAGGAGTTTAGGGTGAGAAACTGTACTGAAAGATTTTATCAGGTCAAAAATAAGGAGGAAAAAAGTTTGCCTATTAATGCATATTTCAAGAGTTTTTCAGAGAGGTGATATTATTGCAATATGTTGAAAGTTAGAGATGTCAGCCAAGATGCCACTTGTATGAAGAGGAATAATATAGGATTTTTTTTCATTGTGAAAGTACACAGGATTCAGATATAAATCTATTGATAAGGATGGAGACTGGGTATGCTATGGAATCAGCAGCTTTAGGCATTGAGTTGGGAGGTTGTCAGCTGAGGTGAAGCAAGGTTTGAGTTCAAGTAGATTTTTGTGGTGGGAGTGATGGATGCATTTGAGGTGGAGGTGGTATTACATCAATGATCAGCTCTGAGCCCTTTCTTATTTGCAATGGTGATGGACAGGTTGACAGACGAGATCAGACAGGAGTCCCCCTGGACTATGATGTTTGCAGATGACATTGTAATCTGTAGTGAGAGTAGGAAACAGGTGGAGGAGACCCTGGAGAGATGGAGATATGCTCTAGAGAGAAGAGGAATGAAGGTCAGTAGGACTAAGACAGAATATATGTGTGTGAATGAGAGGGAGGATAGAGGAATGGTGAGGATGCAAGGAGTAGAGGTGGCGAAAGTGGATGAGTTTAAATACTTGGGATCAGTAGTTCAAAGTAATGGTGAGTGGGGAAGAGAGGTGAAGAAGAGAGTACAGGCAGGATGGAGTGGGTAGAGAAGAGTGTCAGGAGTGATTTGTGATAGACGAGTACCAGTAAGAGTGAAAGGGAAGGTCTACAAGAGGGTTGTGAGACCTACTATGTTATATGGGTTGGAGACAGTGGCATTGACAAAAAGACAGGAGTTAGAACTGGATGTGGCAGAGTTAAAGATGTTAAGATTTGCACTGGGTGTGACGAGGGTGGACAGGATTAGGAATAAGTATATTACAGGGTCAGCCCAGGTTGGAAGGTTTGGAGACAAAGCCAGAGAAGCAAGATTACATTGATTTGGACATGTGCTGAGGAGGGATGCTGAGTATATTGGGAAAAAGATGCTAAGGATGAAGCTACCAGGTAAAAGGAAAAGAGGAAGGCCTAAGATAAGGTTTATGGATGTGGTGAGAGAGGACATGCAGGTGGTTTGTGTGACAGAGCAAGATGCAGAAGACAGGAAGAAATGGAAACAGATGATCCGCTGTGATGACCCCTAATGGGAACAGCCGAAAGAAGATGATGATGATGATGATGATTATTATTGATGTGGAGACAGGTCATAAGTTGCTAACAATGGCTATAGAGGGTAAATTAGGTTCAGATGCTGGGGGGAGTAAAGGAAGTGGTAGAGTGCATTGTGTGCATTGTGTATGGAGAATGCTGGTATTGATCTAACCCCTTGTTTGCTAAAGTACTAGGACTGGGTGTTATTGAGGGGGTGATAGAAGCACGGGATGTGGGTGAAGAGTTTTTTAGTAAGGAGGTAATGCCTTCTATGAAGTAGGCACTGAATAAGGTTGTAATTTCTAGTGGAGAGATACTACAAGATGGGTCGGGTTCCTGTTTGATCCCATATGTAACAGGTTATGTAATGATGTCCAGAATTTTTTGGTGTCATTTTTGTGTTGAAGTTGTAGATGTTCTAATATTTTTTAGGTTAACTTATTTTTTAATCATACTGTGCAATTCAGTATAAAGATGCAAGTTATAGGGAGTTTTTAGTTTAAATAATTATTTCCAAACCTTGTGTCTGTTAGATATTTCAGCTTTTGTTTGTGCAGTGAGCCATGGTGTCTGGTTAATTTTCACTCTTTTTTTCAGAGTGGGATGGCTATATAAAGTATTTAAGAATAGGGTATTAAAAATATTTGACTGCCTGGTCAAGTGGAAGAGTTTTTAGGACAGAGCAATTAAAGTCATTGAGTGTATTGATGAAGGAGTCTACACTGAATTTAGACAGGTTTCAGGTTGTTTGATGTTGGTGAGTGTTAGGCTGGTGGGTGGTATTTCTATGGGTATAAGCTGCAAGGTGGCCACTAAGTGAGTTCTAGAGATTTTAAATTTACTAGGGTCAGAGACCAGTATCCAGTCTAGAATTGCACCTTTACTGTTGGCATTATTAAATCTAGTGAGTGTTTTGGTAAGTTGTATACATCCATAAAAGTTTATACTAGCTGAGGAAAAGTCTATTGTAAGGTTTTGCCAGTCAATATTTACATCTCCTAGTATCATGTTTTTATAAGTTATATAATTAATTGTCCAGGATAGGATTTCTTCTAAAGCTGTTACATTATTTCCAGACATGATATAGACTGTAATTGCTTTTTTTGTTAAGCTTTAACAATGATACTAGTATTTTGGTATTTTGGAATTTTGAGATTATGTGTGAATAGGGAGAGACATTGTATGAACTTGGATAAATTAGGACTACACCTTCTGCTCTTGTGGGGCCTATCAGCTCTGATAATACTCTAGCCTGGAGAGAGTAGTTCAGAATCTTTAATGTTAGGCTTATGCCAAGTTTCTGCGATGGAAAGAATGCCATGATTATGTTCTGATATCCAGGCATGTAGCTCTGTAATGTTGTTACAAAAGTTACAGTGACTGAAAGTGACAATATTCATTTTTTTTGGAAGACAAGTGGGAGAGTGATGGGGTGAGGGGCTTGATGTGCTAGTTTTATTTTTATGGATAGGTGGTTATTTAATGATAGGACAGTACGGCCAGGAAGAGGTATATTTTGAGGTGGTAAATGAAGGAAAGTTAGTTAATTCATAAATTTTGCAGATGTGGTTCTTTCACTTTTTCAATTTATCCAAATCTTTTGGGTTTCTAATACCATGATGGGAGTAGATCCTGTTCCTAAGTCAAAGTGCAATTAAAGTTCATGAAATTAGTATTGTTTCAATCTTTGATGTCAGCCAGAAGTGCTCTTTGCAGCACCCGCACTGTGCCCAGTTATGGCTCCTTCTGCAATTTGCACAGAGTTACATGTATTGGTAACACATCTAAATACAATTGTAGATTCTTTCCTATTGGGACTGTTTGGGCATCTGCTCTTGTTTCTGCCTGCAAATCCTGATATTTGATGACTTTGTGTCTCAAGACACTGTAGTCACTGGGTGTAGCAATTTCAATGATCAATGCTACTTTTGTATTATGTTCATGGCCCACTATATCCAGTTTTCTAACATCTACCTTTCCAACTGTTAGTAATGGATGATCTCATGTGATTTAAACTTCAGCATTTTCTATGATGCTTTGTGACTCATGTTTCCAGTGTTTTCAGCCACTTCAGTGACATAATGTTTGCACAATCCCCAGTGCAACAATCTTGCCACATTATTATGCCTTTCAATATACAGTCCTTCTGCCATTAGTATGTCACAACCAGCAACGAGGTGTGTAACTGTTTCCAATTTGGTTTTACAAAACCTACATTTGTCTGTTTCTCCTACATGCTCAATGGACTTTGTAGACCAACGTGTATGCAGCCCACAATCTTGGGCCGCCAATATTAACCTTTCATCTCTTGGTTTGAATTTGCCTCTCCTTAATTATTCCTGCATTTGTTCCTGATCAACATGAGATTCTTCCAGAAGTTTTCTATACTTACATCTATATTTATGCATTCTCCATATTTCTTTCCTTCTCATCTGGTCCGTCACCTTATATTCTTTCTTATGTTTTTGGCACATTCAGTTGTTGCTTGATTTTTATCTACTTCTGGTTTGATTTCCATCCCTGCTTGACACCAATATGCTTCTGCTAGATTAAACAGAGAAGTCATCTTAGATTTATTCTCCTCACATTTCAAAATTTGCAATACATTTGGGTCTTGTGAGGTCAGCAGATATGTGTGGAGTCCCACAATTGCAGATCTATACATGTAATCAATTTCAAGGAGGTCCATCCCTCCTTCGGAATGGGAAATATATAATCTTGGTATGCACTGATTTTTATAAATCATTTGGTGAGTATGAAGCATCCTTCTTGTTTCTTCTCTAATCTATCCAACATGTTTTGGGGCTAATTAGTCACTCCAGAATTGTAAGTTAGGACAAGAAGAGCAAATTGGTTCATAGCTTGGATTTTGTTCATAGATGTAAAGCTGTTTTCAGGATTAATTTAAGTCTTCTAAAGCATTCCTTATTAAGTTTTATTTGCATTTTTTCATGTTTTATTGTTGATCCTTCATCAGTTCCCAAATATTTATGCAGTCCTTCTTGCTCAAGTTCTTTTATATCACATTCTTGTCCCAAACTGATGTTTTCCTGGTGCTGCAGTTTTCCCTCCTTTAAAGGTTGCTTTTGCACATTTATCAAGACCAAATGACATTCTTATAGTTTTGATAACTTGCAGTTCTGCGTTTAGTTCCTCATCTGATGAGCTATACAGTTTTAAATCATTGACAAAAAGAAAATAATAAATCTTTACACTTTGTTGTTTTCTAGGAGCCAAATTATAGCCATGGCCTAAGCTGTTAAATAGACAGCTTAATGGATTAAGGGCAAGGCAGAATAGCAGTGGTGGCAGAGAGTTACCCTGGAATATCCCCCTTTGAATTTTTATCCCTGGGATAATAATTTGTCCTTTATCATGGCTTAATTGCAAAGTGGTCTGCCACTGTTTCGTGGTCACTGTAATGAAATTGATCAGTGTAGGGTGTATCGTATAAATTTTTAAGCACTCTTTTATCCATGAATATGGGATACTATCAAATGCTTTTTTGTAGTCAATCCATTCCATACTTAGATTCTTCTCCTTTTTATAGTTCTCCACTATGACTTTATTTAACAACAAATGATCCTTTGTTCCATATGACTTTCTTTTATTGCCCTTTTGTTCTACTGCCTTAATTGAGTTTTTTTTTTTTTTTTTTTAAATGACTACAAACTCTGTCAGCATTAATTCCTGTGTATAGTTTATACATCATCGGAAGGCAAGTTATTGGTCTATAATTTTTAAGGTAGCTTGCAGATTCACTCTTAAGTAGAAGAATTGTTGTTCCTGTTGTTAGCCAGGTTGGTGTCTGTTCAGGGTGCACATATAAATAGTTCTTACTCATGGCTAAATCTTCATGCAAAGATGTTAATATTTTTAAGCAAAAGTTAGGTACTGCATCTGGGCCTGAGATTTTCCAATTAGAGGCTTTTCTTAACTTTGTTTCAATCTCTATGGCTGTTACTTCATCACATTTCATTTCCTGTACCTTTAAACTTCTTAGTCTTTCTTTTAATTCTTCTATCCATTTAGCATCTTTGTTATGTTCTGCAGGATCTTCATAGATACTTCTCCAAAATGTATCTATTTCTTGGCTTTCAATTCCTTTTACCTTGTTTCCCAATTCTGTATAAAACCTTTTTGGGTCATCAGTAAATTGCTTATTGTGTACTTTTCCTTTATATTTATCTGAGCATCTTCTAAGTTTTTCCACCTGCGCTGTGATTTTTAGTTTGTCATTTGCGATAGTGCATGACACATCCTGGTCTGTTCTAATACTGCACATTGCTTTTATTATGTCTATCTTTCTCAGTATTTTTGTTGATCTGTTCCCACTTCTATATTCTTCCAACAGTGGCACTTCTTGTATTAACTACTTTATAGTTTTCTCTATTCGATACTTCCATGATAATATTCGATTTCTCCCCTTCCTTTCCCTCACTACCCTGTGTTCTTGTGGTAGAGCTTTATCAGTTATTAATTTAGCTGCACAGTAATATATCCTGTTTACTTCTGTTATATCACATGGATCTCTATGGACAGTTCTAATTACTGTGTTCATTTGTTTTATCAAACTTCTGACTTTTTGGGTTTTATTGACCTTCTGTAGTCTATTTCTTTCATTGATCTTAATATATCTATCTATGTCTATTAAATCAAACAACTTTTCTCTTAGCTCATTTTCTTCTAAACTGAGGGCACAATTTTTGTTTTTCATTTCCTGCGTGCATTCTATAGAAAGTTCTATAGTATCTTCCTGTGGCACATTCTCTTCAATTTCATCATGTGCCATCCATTGCTCTGTCATATGGGAACTCACTGGCCTATCATTCCTCAACATTGACTGCATCAGAGTTTCCAGAGTTTCCAGTTCCTTCCCTTGTTGTCTAACGCCAAGTGAACATTTATACTGGTTTCCTGTAGAAGGCTCCAAAATATCTTCAATAATGATACCACAAACAGAAAAATGAAGAAAAAATACCATGAATAACAACCCAGCCAATATACAGAATTTATTACTTAGCGCCTCGACTATTCAGCCTTCAAAGAGGTTTTTTTTTTTTCCAAAATATCTTCATATGGCACCTGACCAATTGCTTCCTGTTCCATTGGTTTTCCTTTAATTTGGATATCCATTGCTCTGTCTTGTTGTGGTGCTTTCTGAATTAGATTTTCTACACTGAATCCTTCACTTCGCAGGTACTCCAAAACCTTATTTTCTATTTTTTAACATCTTCATTACTAATTTCCTTTTCTACTTTTCCTCTTTGTCTTCTTATTTTTTTGTATTGTGAAGTTTTCCATGTCCAGATTCCTTTGCCTGTATTTCTCTTCAAATCTTTGGTGCTGCTCTTTTTGTATTGGTTATTTTTGCTTTCTCCTTTGCATAAATATTAAATCTCTCTTTCGTTTTCATGTCTGTTTCTTCTTCAGATGTCTCCTGATCTTCCTGCTTCTCCTTACTTTGGGGACTCACTCCATCATGCTGTGGTGCAACCTGTGTTAGACCTTCTACATCAAATCCTTCACTTCTCAGGCACTCCATAACTTCAACTTCTGTTTTTTTTTAACTTCTTCCTTACTAATCTTCTTTTCTACATTCCGTCTTTGTGATATTTTTTTATTGTGAAATTTTCCATATCCAAATGCTTTTGCCTGTATTTCTCTTCGAATATCTTTGGGGCTGCCTTCTTTATATTCATTAATTTGTCTTTCTCCTTTGCATACATATTGCACTATATCAAATCTCTCTTTCTTTCTTTCCCATGTCCATACTTCCTTTTTATACTTATCAAAAATCTCTGGGTTTTATTGTTTATATTTTTGCACTTCCTTAGATGCTTCTTTTTCTAAATAGATCAAAGTTTCTTGATCTATATACTGTTTTTCACAAATCTTTTGCACTAAGGAATACACATTTTTATTTGAAACTTCTGACAGTCTTTCGTGTATAATTATTTTTCTTTTTTCTAATTTCTCTCTTAATCATTTTGTATATCTTGTATCTGGAAATTCTGGGCTTTTTGCATAATAGTAACAATACATAATTTTTTCTTATCCTCAATAGTCCACTTTATCGGCTTTATGGCTCTTATCTGGCCCATCAGTCTTTGTGATGTTTGTGGACTACTACTTCCTTCTACAATAGGGGGGCAGCCACCCCTGGGCCTTGCCTGGCCCCATTGTAGGAATGTTTCCGTATTTTGAGGATTCTACATTGTCATCTTTTCCAGTCCGGGTA
Source organism: Protopterus annectens (assembly GCF_019279795.1). Taxonomy (NCBI): domain Eukaryota; kingdom Metazoa; phylum Chordata; order Ceratodontiformes; family Protopteridae; genus Protopterus; species Protopterus annectens. The sequence goes on from NC_056729.1 coordinate 1,525,334,679, forward strand.
CCAGTGTGCCTAACAGGACTGGGCACTTTTTTATCCTGGGTCTTGTCCACCCAGCTCTCTTTCTTAATTTTTAACCTACTTCCTATTTAGATTAATTGGTGAATTTTCAGGATCTGGATTGAATGGGGCATCAACACACTGTAGGATTTTTGATAGGTAGTGCATTGATTTATAGAAAGCCTGTATGTGTTTTATTTTTTGAGCAGAGTGGTTGTAGTAAAGTATTTTGTGCTTAAAATCAAGACAAAGTGAAAGATTAAAAGGTAGGAAGATATATTTTGGTATAGCTACTCCTGATTTCATAGTATGCTGAGTAAACTATAGTAGGACAGGTGTGTAGCGTGTAGTGATAGTTTGTTAGCCATGATGCATGGAGAAACATTTGAAATTTCAGTGGTTATAGAGAAGAGAAAAAGTGCAAGTGTACTAAGTAGTATGAAGTGGAAGGAAGAGGAGGTGGAGTTAATGAAGAGAAGTAAATGGAGAGGATTTGTCTTATTAGATAATTCTAATTATGTAATAATGGGAAAGGAAATGGAAGAACATCAATGATATCTGAAGTCAGTCAGAGACATACGTAGCAGAAGGTGTTAATTTAGGTGCATGTAATTGTATGAAGATCAGATGAGGCAGGTGTAATTTCTCTGGCTGGGAGGAGTGAGAGCCTGTGAGTGGTTATTTATAAGACGGTTATGGTGCTGCTGGTGGGAGGAGCTTGTGGTCTTGTGATAGGTTAGAATTTGGAAAGGGATGGGTAGGCGCAGTATAAAGGAAGTGATGTCAGGGTGGCTGGAAATGGCAGTAGGCTATGGAATAAAGTGAAGCCGAGCTGAGTCAGAGTTGTGCAGGAAAACAAATAATGAGGATTATCAAAAGGTAAGTAAAAATGCCTCATTACAGGAAAACATATCAAAAAGCAGTATGAAGGTGCTAAAGGAGATAGAAGTTGCCAAAAACCAGGCCTGGCTTTTGTTTTTGTTTTTGTTTTTATTTTTTTTTAATTTTTTTTCATAGTATGTATTAGGTCTGAAATATGAATTACTAAACAGATGAAATATCGCACAGTATAAATATGTATAGACATGAGATATTTTCAATTTAACCCAAATACTTTAAGGAGAAATATCAAAACAAAGAAGTTTTATGTAATTAATATATATATATATATATATATATATATATATATATATATATATATATATATATATATATATATATATCTGTGTGTGTGTGTGTGTGTGTGTGTGTGTGTGTGTGAAATTTAATGTAAAGTAGGATGTAGATGATACCTGTAAAGGAATGGCATGCATCAGTGTAAAAACATCACGCCTTCTCATTCATAGAGCACTTAAACTGCCTACAGTTTTGTAGATCAGGTTGAGATGTGAAATGCTAAGCACTGATATGTCTTTAGCTCATTAATTCTTGATCACTTTTCCACTGTTATGCCTGACTGATTTGTATGTTTTTCATATAGCAGCAGCCTTTTTGCATCATCTTTCTTTCTTCTACAAGCATATCGATTTAATAGTGATATGGAGTTTGTTTATGCAGTATTCTGAACTTTTGGAAAGTTCCTGTGTTGCCCATTTCCTTTCTTGGATAAAGGGAGGCTTCTTTGCTCACCAGTGGCAGTGGGGAGCTTGGAGCAGCCTATCTATCCCTGGAGGAGTGTTCCCAGCACAATAATCTGGTAGTCTATTGGCCGTTTTGGGCCAATTTCTAGCTCTTTCAAGTCCCCCTGTATAAAACCCACTTTGGCATGTTTTTTGCGCTTGTTACTACTCAGCCAAGCTCCTTGTGGTCCTGCAGAGTGGTGCTAGCAGCAGAGAGGCTAAAAGAGTGACTGCAAACCTGATAAAAGTGTTTGTTTTCCTGCTACTACCTGGGCGACTGTCCGATCTAGCTAAACTGCAAGTATTTCTGCTTCTTGAACTGTTTTAAACTGTTTAAAGTTGATTTTGCACCTGCACTTTTAAAGTTTGTCCTGTTTGTTGCATTTACCTGTTGAGGCTACACACCCAAGTGCGCTAGCCTGTGTTACATATTTATTGCATTTCCCTGCTGTTTGTTGCAAAAAAAAAATTATCCTTGTTTCCCGTCTTTCCTGACCTAGAGTAGTCCAAATACAGGCTTTGCCGTATTTTGGACTTTTGGAAAGTTCCTGTGTTGTCCATTTCCTTTCTTGGATAAAGGGAGGCTTCTTTATTCACCTGTGGCAGTGGGGAGCTTGGAGCAGCCTATCTATCCCTGGAGAAGTGTTCCCAGCACAAGACTCTGGTAGTCTATTGGCCGTTTTGGACCAATTTCTAGCTCTTTCAAGTCCCCCTGTATAAAACCCACTTTAGCGTGGCTTTGCGCGATTTTGCGCATAGCGCAGCATTGGGCAATGCCGCTTAATTGGGTTTAAACCATTCTCGGCTCCACAAAGTATGCTCTTCACTTTTTCCCTTAGAACTGATCTAGTTCTCATAATAAACACCCTATTCCCACTCTAAAGCCTGGCACTTGTTCACTAAAGCAATTATATAAGTCAGCACTAAAAAATTAAAAGCACTACACCCTCACAAACTCCCCTTGAGTACTTTGTTCCCCATTGGCCCTTTTTTTCAATTATAAAGAAATTCCCAATACTATTCTACCATGTCTAAAGGTCAGTTGTCAATCTCCTCTCCGGTCCAGCTGATGAATCTGGGAATCTTGAGGCAATGTTACAACTGCCTCATGTACACAGACAACCCTCTCCTCCTCCCAACAAATTCCAACACATGTGAGAGATGCAACCATATAGCCAAACTGGAGGCTAAGCTCTCTCAACTCAGTACTGGCATAACCAGTCAGGAGGAGAAGGAAACCACACTCACTACAATTCCAGTCTCACATAGACCTACCACGACAGCAAACCAAACACATAAACACACAGAAACATACTCAGAGGCTCTAAATAAAAATCTGCCTAAGCAGCAGAGACCTCCAAAGCAGACACCCAAGCAACCGCTACCCCAAACAAAACATGTGCAACACATAGCTCATAAAGCCAGTGTGCCGAACAGTCACAGCCCTTAAGGCTAAACAACACACCTGATACACTTGTAATAGGTGACTCTATCATCAGGCACACTGACATCCCGCTCATCAGGCTGAACAAGGAGAAGGTCACGGTGAGCTGCCTGTCGGGTGCTAGGATCCGCCAAATAACACAAGCACTCAGGTCACTCCAAGGCAAGTACAAATATGACTCAGTCATTGTCCATGCTGGTGTGAATGACCTGAGACGTACCTCCCTGGACTACATGAAAAGAGACATAGAGGAGCTCTCTGAGCATGTAGCCCAGGCTGGTATGACCCTGACCTTGAGTAGCATCTTACCCTCACCAAGAATGATGCCACAATATGAAGACAAGATGATCAATTTCAACAATTGGCTTAAGTATTGGTGTCATTCAAAGGGGATCCAATGCCTGTCTGCCTGGGATGACATGCACGACAAGCCACGATGCTTCGCTATGGACGGCTTGCACCTGTAACCCCTGGGCTTTCGGATATTGGCAAAGGCTCTTGCCACCCCCATAGTGCCTTTTTTAGGCAAGGCTCAAAAGACAAACCCACCTCCATAGGTATCACAAGGGATAAGAAACTAAGAGTAATGCTACTCAACGCCAGAAGTCTAAACCTCAAGATGCATGCACTCGAAACTCTCCTTAGCATGGAGAACATCAATATCTGTGCAGTAACAGAAACCTGGTTCAAGGCTCCCGAGAGCACCCCAGCACTACCAGGTTATACCTCATACCGTGTTTTTCGGCCCCAAAACTTGGACTGAACCACAAAAGGAGGGGGAGTATCAATATCCGTCAAAGATACCCACACCTCCAGGTTGGTGGCACAGCACGAAGCATCACAGACTATCCATGTGCAACTAACAGTGGGTAAAACTGCCTTCCAGTTTATAGCCTGCTACAGACCACCCTCCCAAACCCAGGAACCCATTCAGCCTTCCTGAGAACACTGGAAAATATGAAGGTCTCTCCAAACACCATTATATTGGGTGACTTCAACTACCCTAACATAGACTGGGAGCATTACTCTAGCTCCAACACCCTATCCCAAAGGTTCCTAGAATTTATAAACTCAAATGCTATGGAACAACTTGTTGCCACTCCCACAAGAGGGGAATACATACTGGACCTGATCATCACCAACATGGGGACTCTATGCCCCAGACCAGAAGTGTATCCCTCACTGGTAAGATCAGACCATAAACTAATCTCACTAGATATTCACATCCCGACCCCAGCCCCTGCCCAGAAAACCACAGTGAAAAACTTCTCTAAAGCAAATTTCACACTCCTCAAAACCGAGGTGGAATCCTTCAAAGCCCCCGGGCCTATGGAAAATATGGCCCAGACCGCAGAATCCTTTATAAACGCATTCTATGAACATCTTCAGGAATGCATGGATCATGCAATCCCAAATAAAACCAAGACCCAATCCTGCAAAGTTAGGCATCCTGTCTGGTGGACCCCAGCCATAAACAAACTATACAATAGAAGGAGGAAGCTACTACATGATAGAGCAAAATCCCAAAAAGGGAAGGCATCTCTGATCAGTATTAGCAAAAAACTACAGGCACTCATAAAATCGGCTAAGGCCAGCTTCGAGAGAAAAATTGCACAGGACACTAAGGATAATCACAAGGCTTTCTTTAGTTATGTTAGAAACCTGGGTGGGAATTCCCAGATATGCTCAGAATTAGTCCAAAATGACAAAAAATACACCGAACCCACAGACATTGCCAACATCCTAGCTGACAGCTTCAGCTCAAACTTCTCCCACCCCTTCCCCACCAAAAGGGCAAATATCTATCCCAGCAGAGTGCTGCCCCCCTGACATCTCAGATGCTCAGGTAAGAGCCGCCCTCTCCAAAACAAAAAACACAGCATCAATGGGACCAGACGGTGTCCCAGGCTGCATCCTACATGAACTCCAAGAAGAGCTAAACACAAACATAAAACTACTGTTCAATTTCAGCCTTACTACAGGATATGTACCCAAAGAGTGGCATACAGCAACAGTGGTCCCTCTCCACAAAGGTGGTGCCTCAGCAGATCCTGGAAACTATTGCCCCATAAGCTTGACTAGCTTGGTCTGCAAAGCTATGGAAAGGATCATCATGGACCTCATAAATAAAGATATTGGGGACCTACAGACACTGGATCCTACCCAGTTTGGCTTTGTTAAGGGCAGATCCTGCCTCTTAAACCTGGTCAATTTCTTTGAAACAGTCACCAAGGTCATTGACGAGGGGAAGGTGGTCCACACAGCCTACCTGGACCTTGCAAAAGCCTTTGATACAATACCCCACTTGGGCATTATAGATAAGCTCACCAGCTTAAATATAACCCCCTGTGTCACTAGATGGGTTGCAAACTGGCTCAAGGACAGAACCCACAAGGTTAGAATTGCTGGAGCCATGTCAGACTCCAAACCAGTTACAAGTGGTGTCCCATAAGGCTCACTCCTGGGACCACTCTTGTTCGGTATATATTTCTCGGAGGTACAGGCTAACACGGAAGAACTGTGGCTGACCAAGTTCGCAGATGACTGCAAACTGGGCGCCATAATCAACTCTCCAGCCGACACAAGCATCCTACAAAAGGGCCTCATAGAAACAGACAACTGGTGCCAGAGCCATGGCCTCAAGCTAAATGCCAAAAAGTGTATAGTCATCCCCTTTGGCAAAAACAAAGTGCCCACAAATTACCACATAGGTGGTAATCCATTAAGTACGGAAGAAGTAATTAGGGACCTGGGGACCCAAGTTGATAGCAATCTCTCATTTGACAACCACGTGGCCAAAGTGGTTAGAAAAACATTTTATATAGCCCACCTAATCATGAAGGGATTCACATCTAGATCAGGGGAGGTCATCGTGCCTGTTTACTCATCCCTCATCAGGCCCATAATTGAGTACAATGCCCCTTTTGGGATGTACCTTCCCAGATACCTGCAGCAACTGGAAAGACCCCAAAAGTACCTCACCAAGAGGATCAAAGGGCTCAAACAGATGCCATATGCTGCCTGGTTAAAGAAACTCCAGCTCTACTAAGTGGCATACCGCCTGCTCAGAAGCGATCTGTGCCTGATGTATAAAGCCATGTCCAACCCGGAATTAATGGACATGCTGCACCTCAGAAAATCCAAATCCCATCGAGCTACATGCTCGAGAGACTTGAACCTCAGCACTGAAATAATAGGACATGCTGGAGGGACAGATTCATAACCCAGAGGCTCCCTTCACTCTAGAATAAAATCCCAGTCCAGGTTAGGCAGAGTCCCTCATTGACTCTCTTCAAGAGGAATCTTGATGCGTGGATGGAAGATAGTAGGTTTATCCCGGGTATCACTTCTGTGTCACTGTTAGACAGAGGCACAGTATACTAACCTCAAAAAAGGGCATAGTAAACTTCATTTAAAATGGGTGGCGAAAGCCAAACACACTCTGGCTAGGCTTATAAATGCCCTAGGGCAGATAGCCTAGCATGAACCTATGAACCTATAAGATGTACAAAGCATATTCCTTCAGTTAACCTTTATCTCACTTATACACCATTCATACTATTTTGTCAATTAATGTGAAGCAATGCTTATACCTGAATTATTTAAAAAATGCTGTCTGAAAACAGCCTGCTATTGGGTAATGGAACTATAGTTTCAGTTTACAATGTCATCCTTCTTTTTTCTGCTTTGCTAAATTTGATAGCGTGATGCACTTTATGGCTTCTGTCTGTCTAGCTTTAACTGCCTGTATTGTTGGTTTAATAATATTGTATTCTGCCTTCCTTGCTTTTTGGATATAGGCAAATGTTTGTTTAAATTAACAGTTGTAAAATTACTAAAAGTAAATTGTAAAAGTTAAGTATAGGAAGCAAAATGCTGTAGTAATTAAAACAACTCAGCATGTGTTTTTTCATGTTTGGTCTTAAAATAACTCACTAGTTTGAAGCAGTGGCAGTACAGTTGAATCACATAATAGATATATTATAAATTGTCCAAAATATACACAGACCTGGTGATTTTGATTATACAGTTCAGACTGACATGATAATATGAGGAAAATAAAGTAATATAGAAAGTCTTTTATGTCAGTAAAAATGTTAGTGCTTTTGCCTATAATTTGGGATAATTGGTTAGGCTTAAAATGGCCTGCAAGGGCAGTTAGCCTAGTATAAACCTATGAACCTAAGAACTTAACAATGTGACTCATCAAATTACTCATAATCCCATAGCATAACTGCTGCTGGATAAAATACATAACAAACTATTCTAAAATGAGCAGTCCAAAGAAGTATGTAGTCTTAGACAAATACACTAATATTCATGTCAAAATAAGACAATAGTTTTTTTTTCATACACCACTATGCTTACGTGTTTTTTATTAGTTAATTTTTATTATTCTGTCTCAAGTGTTGGGACATTGCAGTTGAATTGTCAGATTTTAGGAAAATAGGATGCTTTTTAAGGAGCAAGTCATGCATAACTAGTCACTTTTCAAACAAAGGGATTAGAAACAGACATTGCAAACAGTACACAATCATTTTTAAAGTGCTATATGTAGACTTGCACAGATAATTCACTGCAGTATGATAGCAGAATGGGAGATATAAAGTAAATTATTAGTGCCACACAATGGAAAATGCTTTCCGTAATAACTGAGTGATATTACTTTTTAGAGAATCTCTCTAACTGGAGAACAATATAGGTAATACCTGCTGAAAAACAAGTCAGCCGTTTCACATCAGCTTATTAAACTGCCTTGAAGCTCAGAAAGCTTATAAAGCAAATGGCTACCATTTTTTACAGTTGCTAAACAGTGTTTTGTGATAATTTTATAAAGCAAATGGCTACTATTTTTAAGGTTGCTAAACAGTGGTTTGCGATCATAAAATTAAAATGGTAAAGTAAGAAAAAATATATATGTACATATATAAATAATCAATATGCATTTTTGTGAATGTGTGTTTGTGTGCATGAGAAAAACTGAAAAAGAGAGACAGTGTTGACTGCAGTAGACATTCTATTTATCAGGGAGCTTTTAAAAAGAAATTATGATGCTCAGTCATTAAATAGCAAATACGACGCAAACTCAGACAGTTAAGAGCAAACAGGCACCATTTTTCACGATTACTAAACAATGTTTTGCTATTCAGCAACTGTAAATTAAAATGGTAAAGTAACAAAATATGAAAAATAAAATGTGTGTGTGTGTGTGTGTGTGTGTGTGTGTGTGTGTGTGTGTGTGTGTGTGTGTGTGTGTGTGTGTGTGTGTGTGTGTGTGTGTGCGTGTGCGCGTGTGCGTGTGTGTGCGTGTGTGCGTGTGTGTGTGAACATGTGTTTGTGTCTGTCTGTGTCCGTGCATCTGTGTTTGCATGTTAGTATGTCCTTGCATATGTGAAATAAACTGGGAGAGAGAAAGAGACAGGGACATAGAGTGAGGAAGTGCTGACTGCAACAGGCAGTCCATGAGTACAGAGCTTTTCAAGAGTAATTTTTTGAGACCCATCAAAAGTGCATGTGGTGTGTGTGTGTGTGTGTGTGTGTGTGTGTGTGTGTGTGTGTGTGTGTGTGTGTGTGTGTGTGTGTGTGTGTGTGTGTGTGTGTGTGTGCGCCTATCTATGCTTCTGAATGCATAAGAGTTTCGATATTATTTGTCTGTGAGTTTGTTCTGTATGTGATTCTGAATGTGTGTGTGTGGTGGGGGAGGTTGGTGTCAGGCCTGAGAACATGTATTGGCATGTGTTATTTCCACAATAACAAACACCTTGTCAGGCATTATTGTTTGTGTCAATATACATGGGCTGAATGAGTTTTGCTGATCAAAGACTGAATACTGCAGTTCTAGTCTGTTTTTGAATAATTTGCCATAAATAAGAAACTAAATATATGAATTAATGAAAAACAAATATGAAAAACTATTTCAAGTTTAAATCAAAATAAGTTAGATTATCTACTGAATAATAACCATAAGGAAAAAACATCACACTGAAAGAAAGGCTGGACCAAATAAAATGAAATTCACCCCAAAGTCAAATCTGTGTCAAAGGGTGAAAGCCCTGACTAATCCAAAGGCAACCTATGTTTGGGTAGCTGATCTGGTGTCTGAAAAGCTGGCTGGGGAGAATGGCAGTGAACAGCCATTGCCAGCTCGCCTATCCTTGGGGAGAGGGAAGTGTCGCTGATTCATCACATGGATGACACCTAGCGGAAGCACTAGCTGTTCACTTAGTGCCTATCTGTCAGCAGGAAATAGAAGACTAATAGGAATAACTGGGCAGGAATGTATGCCACACAAACCTCTTGCTTAGCTCTGGAATATCCATCTCCCATTGTGACAAAATAAATGGGCCAACTGAGTGAAGGTATAGGAGCAAATCAGACAAATCAGACAAGGTCCTAGGGGAGGAAACAATAAACAAAACCAAGGGAATTTACCTCATGATCAGTGCTAAGCAAATTTCGAGGCGAATCTTAACATCCATGTTTCAAACACATAACTAATTAGTATGCTCAGAGAGGCCTGATTATAATTCTTTTTAGTACATGGAGCTTTCACTGCCACAACATACTACTAGTTATTGAAAAAAATATACAAACACAAAGTATTTTACATCCTTTAATAAAAGCTGCAAAATTCATTATTATTATTTAAGAACCTTTCTTGTGCCATACTGGTGCTTAACAACGTTGTCTTGTTTACTAAAGTGAAATCAGAGTCCTCCGTGTACCACTGATGTCAAGATGCCATCTCAAACTACATGCAAATTTAAACCCATAGCAAAGCTGCAACTAGTAAAATACAAGACTATGACAGAATGAGCCAGTGCAATCTGCACATAACTCACTTTAAAATTGCTACTTATATGTTTAGTATACAAAAACCAATTAACAACAAAATACTGATGCCTTCTGCTTACTTTAATCCATTCACCCTATGTGCATACACATATACACACACACCAAACACACAGACACACACACACACACACACACACACACACACACACACACACACACACACACCTACACCCACACACACCCACACACACAAACACACACACATCCAGACTCTCAATTCCCTACTTAACCCCTCTAGTACAGCCACCCATGCAGTCTCACAGACACAGCCCCCCACATACACATACACACTCATGCACACACACACACAGTCTCATGCCACTTTATTTATGCTCCTACAGACATGCACGTGCTCACAAACAACTACACACTTAGACACACATTAACAGTTCCATCACCCCACATCTTTGCTGCACTTTCTTGCACCACAGCTTCTTTCACGAAAAGCTGACTACCGTCTTGTAACAGCAGTTACTTTTTCCTTCAACAGTGAAACTTACAAGCTTTTGTGACCAAGTGTTTCCCTAAATCATTTAGCAGTATAAATCGAGAGCTGTTAGTACTTTCAGGGGAGAGCAGATGGCTAACGTTTCTCCCCCAGACTGCTGCATTAGTAGTGCTGACAATGAGATCACCTTTTGCTCTGAGGCTCCCACTAGTAGGAAACCTCACTGACAGAGCTAGCCAAGAATCAGTAAGATTTACCTTGAGGTGAAAAATGGATGTATTGTCCCTGTGGTTAGGCTTTCTGAATCCCAGTGTATGTTTCTTACATGAAAAAAAATTATTGTCAAGGCAGAGTTCTATTTCATTAGTCCTCTTGCTTTTATCTGTGTTATTTCATGATTAAATTCAAACAGCCTGCAAACCAAGCTGAATCAAGCCATGAATGCTATTGGTACACTATTTACAGCTGAATGATCACTATATACCATGAAACATGCTCTGATTAATTGCAGCTACATTATTTATTCTAACTTTGTAAAGCTTATTTTATTTTTTCTTTTGTGATCAGGTTACCAGCACCTAGCAATCCTCACTGCAGAATAGCAGTCATCCAACTTGTTTCTTGTATTAACCAGCTTCTGTACAGCCTTAGACTCTGTGATCAGCTTCATAGTTTAATACAACAAACCATTAAAATATACATAATGCTACCGCCCAAGCATAATGTTGTGCAGTCCAGTTAACTATAGTAGAAGATGCATTGTGCTCCACACCAAGCAGAACTTTACCCCACTATACAAACCCCCATTTTCCTTCATTTATCTGTAACAGCCTTTGATCCAGTTGTGTCCTTACCCAGTGAGTTCATTGTTACTTTATCTAAATCCACACATGGAGCTTACCCTTCTTAAATAAATGTAGGCTTCTTCAGCAATGTAGTCAATCCATCTTAGTACTGAAATTTGTTTGAAGGGCAAAGATCTGTGCCATTTCCTGAAACAATGCAAAATAAATCTGACTCTCTTTTAGCACTGCTATCCTTTCAGCTTTGACCTAACCCTTTTTTGTGCCTGACTGATGCCTGAAGACTACCTCCTTACCTCTTTGTATCTAGTAGTTGGGTCAGATAGAATGACTTCCTGACTGCTGTGGAGACATGATGGTCAAAGGATGCAGAGTTATCTACCAGGTAAGTCATTCACTAAATTATTATTTTGAAAGGGAATACTGTTTATAGTGTACGTTAGGTGAGAGAGCTTATTACAAAAGTGGTAATACTACACTTTTTCGCCTTGCATCTGAGCTCATTATTTGTGCACCAGGAGTTTATTGAACTCAAACACCAGGATCTCTATTGCCCATCATTCTACTGAGAAACTGCCATATACTAAAGTGGTACCTGTGAGCAGCAGTCTACAGGGGTTACTTGTTAGTGCTCAGTCTAATCAAGGTTAATATGATGACTCTAGCTATAGTCCCTAAGCCTGCCACATCTCAGCCAACTGGCTCCTTGTCAGCTTGCCATACTCCTCTGCTGACATGCTTGCCTGCTCTCCCTGACTAGCTAAGCTAAAAAAAAGAAATAAAACAATTGTGATCTCAACTCTGAATATTCACCGTGTGGCTGATTTAGAGTACAAAAACACCTTCAGTGATCACTGTACACAAGCTACAGGAATTCACTATCCACACCACTACAAGCCAAATGCCAACCAATTAATATGTGGTGTGGATATCCCACCACTGCCAACCAAATATGTGATGTGGATATCCCACCACTGCCAACCAATTAATATGGTGATGCCCGCACATTGGCCCAGTAATCAAGGAGCCTCAATCCTCACCACTAGCACAAATGAGGGGAGTCCACATTGGGAGGGATAAGAAGTACATACACAGTAAAGTACAAGTTCCCTTAAGAGCACTCAGAGATTACAGTCAGTCTGGGGCTGGTTTCTCCCTTTCTCTCCAGATCCCCAATAAAACTCCCCATTGGCACAGCTATAGAGTGAGGTCCATAGCCAGGGTCCCAAGCCAAATCTTCCTAGCACTCTCTCTGTCCAACCAGTGCATCATGGCCCTGGCCAAGTAGCTGACACACACATACTCTTTGAGATATGAGTTATATACAAACACACAGACACTCCTGAGGAAGGCTGGCACAGGTTCTCCAGCTATGCCCTCTCCTGCCAGGCTATAAGGTAGTAATCACTGCCACCAACTACTCTTATCAGCTACTAAAAGGCCCTTACCAAAGGGTGTCTGATTATACTGTGCAGTATTATTATCCAAATAGTAAGTGGATGAACTGCAAGGCTTACTGGAGTGGCTTAGTACAGTATCACTAAATACATGCAAGTATTTTAGCACTTACATTATTTCTATACCAAACAGCCACAGTTGAAAGGTTTAAAAATATTTAATAATAATAAAAACACAAGACAAATCTTCTCAGTTCAATGCAGTGCTAGTCAAGAGTTCAGAAATTACAGGAAAATGCTTAAAATAATGCTCTAGAATAGTCTGACATAAATACAGAAAACAACTAGACTAAACCTGCCTAAATACTTATCTAACTCTAAGAGCAATCACAGTTCTAAATAAACGTACATATAGAGCAAAGGCAGAGTACTGGTGAGTGAATGTTCTTCAGACAAAATCCAAAATGCTTTCCCTTTCTCTCTGAGATCCCTTAAATTGGTAATACATCACTGCTGACTTACTTTAGATTACATCATTCTTGACACTTTGGCCTCCAGGCTACCAGAAATTCTAAGTTTACATTTCTTAGTTTTCTTAGTAAGCTTGCACCTGGCCAAGAAGCCATGACAATAAAATATATTATGCATGTAAAACCTTGCAATTAACTCTGGTCTCAAAACAAATGAAGGAATTCCTCAGTCCAGACATTATGTCTCCGAGCTTTGAGATCAAACAGTCATACAATGCTTAACTTATCAGCTTTCTTCCAGCAGATTGCACTGTGGTTACATTTTTGAAGTCCAACATTTAACACAGATTTCTTACGTTTAAGAGGACAAGCCTGTGGATTATATTCATATTTACAATGACACAGAATTATCAACAAAATTCTATCTAGCTAGGCTGGCAGCCTTCACATATCTTCACAACTCTAGCTATAAAGTGGTCAGATGTTTATTGCTCTGTACTGGCCAGTAACAGTGACATCCCTCCATGTGATTAGTCCTTACACTGTATGGACTGATGACCTACTTGGTCACAGTCCATGCATGTGACCATTAGATTACACTGTCTAAACCAGCTAAATCCTCCCCCAAGTTTCTAGGTGTCTGCTTTCAGTAACTGAAACTAAAACCTGTTTGACTTTTTGTTTACATGCTAATGATTAAGCAAAATATATAAATTGATTGCTTTCTGAAGTAAAGAGCCACACAGATCAGGTAAGCCCTGCTATGCTCAGCTTTGCTTGGCTCCTTAACCCTACTCCAAATTCCCACCCATCATGCCTTACTCCAGTATTAGACAAATCTTCTCCCCCTTTCATTTGTGACACTCCCATCCCTACATCTCCCTAAATTACTGTACTGCTATCACAGAGCCACTCTTAGGATTATAAGATCATAGGAAGTTACTAAGCTAATAGCCCTGGAACCTTTACAAGCCTAGCCAAGAGTTTATCCCCCAAAAGAAACCTCAGTCAGCACCTGTTGCTCCTGTCAATGAGGGACACAGGTGGAACCCCTGGGACAAATTTGTGTTTCCCATCCACTCATCAGGGTTGCGCTTGAAGAGGGTCAGCGAGGTACTTTGACGTGTATGGGATGTCTATTCCAGAGATGGGGTAGCCTCTGGGAGACAAACCAGTCTCTCCAGCAGGTTTTGTTGATATTACATATTAGATTCAGGCCTTTTGAGTGGGTAATGCGCGATGAGTTAGACTTACTGATACGGAGCATCTCTAATAGGGCATGGTTAGAGGCTGCACCACTAACCTGGAGGTGTGGATATCCTTGATGAATATGGATACACCCCCGTCTTTTGTGTTTCGGTCCGGGTTCTGTGGCCAAAAAGTATGTTATGAGTTATAGCATGGTAGTGCTGGGGTGCTCTCTGGAGCCTTAAACCAGGTTTCTGTTACTGCACAGATATCGATGTTCTCCATAGTGAGAAGTGCCTCGAGTGCATGCATTTTGAGGTTTAGACTTCTGGCATTGAGTAGCATTACCCTCAGTTTTTTGGTTACTTGTGCTATTTACAGTGGTGGGTTTGTCTTTTGAGCCTTTCCTAAAAAAGGCACTATGGGGGCGGCAAATGCCTTGGTCAATATTCGAAAGACTAAGGGTGACAGGTGTAAGCCATCTCTTCTGAAGCAACGTGGCTTGTCTAGCATGTCATCCCAGGCAGACAAATACTGGATCCCCTTTGAATGACACCAGAAACTTAGCCAATTGTTGAAATTGATCATTTTTTCTTCACACTGTGGCATCATTCTTGGTAAGGGCAGGATGCTACTCAGGGTCAGGTTTCATACCGGCCTGGGCTATGCAATCAGAGAGCTCTTCCATGTCTCTTTTCATGTAGTCCAGGGAGGTACGTCTCAGGCCATTCACACCAACATGGATAATGACAGAGTCATATTTGTACTTGTTCTGGAGTAACCTGAGTGCTTGTGTTATGTGGCGGATCAGACAGGCAGCTAACTGTAACCTTCTCCTTGTCCAGCCTAGTTAGTGGGACATCAGTGTGCCTGACTATAGAGTCACCTATTACTAGTGTGTTGGGTATGTTATTTTGCCTTAAGGGCTGTGATTGCCTGGCACACTGATTATGTGAAGTATGTGTTTCATGGTTTGTGATGGGGTGTGGAGGTTGCTTGGATGTCTGCTTTGGAAGTCTCTGTTGCTTTTGCAGATTTTTATTTAGAGACTCCTCCTTGTTTTCGTGAATTTATGTGTGTTATTTGCCAGTGTTGGTTTAATAGGTCTCTGTGCGACTGGTGGTGTGTTGCAAGTATTTCCCTTTTCCTCTTGACTGTCAGTTCCAGTCTTGGGTTGAGAGAGCTTTGCCTCCAGTTTGGCTGTATAATTGCATCTCTCACATATATTACTGTTTGGTGGTAGGAGGAGAGGGTTGTCTGTGTACATGAAGCAGTTGTAACATTTCCTCAAAATGCCCAGATTCACCAGTTGGACTGGAGAGTACACCTGAAACTGCCCTTTGGACATGCCTGAGTAGGTAAAGTGAGCTGTTTTACTGATTGGCTGGTAGGGACAAATATAGAGCCTTGTTCTTCTGGACAGTATAGTGGGGTCTAGTGCTAGGGTTAATTAGTGCTTGCTATGAGTTTTGAACAAGTGCTGGGATGTGACATTAACGGTTTGAGTGCTTAAGTTGAAAGTTTGTCTAGTTCCAAGGGAAAATTGAAGAGTAGAATTTGTGGAGCCAGGAATAGTTTAACCCTAGCTAACTGGCGCTGCCCGGACTGCAAAACCATGCAAATGCGGTTTTAATAGCAGGGAAATGTAAGAGATAGAAAGTAACCCAAAATGGCCAATAAACTACTAACTTCTGGGCTGAAACCACTCCTCCAGGGACAGATAGGCTGCTCAAAGCTCCTCTCTCTCACAGGTGAACAGAGAAACTTCCTTCTATCCAAGTAAGGTATGGACAACACAGAAACTTGTAACACAGCCCTGAATTCAGGAATAACCTGAAAACTGGACTATACTAGTTCAGAAAGTCAGGAAACAAGTATATATTTTGTTGTTTTTTTTTGTTTTGTTTTTTTTTTTCAGAAAATAAAGCAGATACAATCAAAAAAACACTTTAAATGCACAGAAATGGCTATTGCACTTTAGTGTGTAGCCTGCAACAGTTAAACAGATTATTTAAACACAAAAACAACTTAGTATAATGACAGTTAGTCCAAGTAACACAGCTAAGATGTAACCAAAGCTTAGCAATAACTCCAGCATAAACTGTATGTAAAACAAATAAAGTATTCGTATTTGTAAAATAAATCCTAGTCTTTAATTTGTATACAAGGTAAGCGCTTTCACATAAGCTTCATCCAGACCTTTTTTCTGGATGAAAAGCCCTTAGTGATGAGGTGTGCCACATAGAAGGATTTCCTGACTGTTGTGGCAATGTGGTTATCGAAGGTGAGACCACTGTCCACCTGTGTCCCTGAGTCTCTTATCACACTTTCTGTGTTTAGTGTACTGCCACCTATATGGTAATTCACGGGTACATGTTTTTTCCCAAAGGGGATAACTATACATTTCTTGGCATTGAGCTTGAGCCCATGGCTTTGGCACCATGCATCTGTTTCTGTAAAGCCCTTTTGTAGAGTATCCACATCATTTGGGGATTCAATAATGGCTCCCAGTTTGCAGTCATCTGCAAACTTTTTTATCCAGAGTCCCTTAGTGTTGGCCTGTACTTCAGAAAAGTAGATGCCAAACAAGAGCGGTGCCAGGACTGAACCCTGAGGTACTCCACTTGTCACTTGTCTGGAGCTGGATTTGGAGTTGGCTACTTTTACAGTGTGGGTTCTATCAGTAAGCCAGTTAGCAACCCATTGGGTGACGTAGGGATTAATGCCCAGTTTAGTAAGTTTATCTATGATTCCAGAGTGGGAGATGGTGTCAAAGGCCTTGGCAAGGTCTAGATAGGCTGTGTGGACAACCTTACCCTTGTCCATGGCTCTGGAGACTGATTCGAAGAAGTCAATCAGGTTCAGGAGACAAGATTGGCCCTTCACGAACCCAAACTGGGTGGGGCCCAGTGTTTGAAGGTTGCCAATGTCTTTGTTTATAAGTTCCATGATAATACGCTCCATGGCCTTGCAGATAAAGCTTGTCAGACTGATGGGACGGTAGTTTCTGGTATCCAAGGTGGATCCCCCCTTGTGGAGTGGGATAACTGTAGCTCTGCGCCACTCAGTGGGCACGAAACCTGAGGTGAGGCTATGATTAAACATGACACTTAGGTGAGGTGCCAGTTCATATTGTAGTTCATGTAGTACACAGCCCGGGATGTCATCTGGTCCCATGGATGCTGTATTCTTAGCTTTGGAGAGTGCATTTTTTACCTGTGTGGCCGTTATTACCGGAATTTGGCAATCTTCCAGTATTGAGATGGGCCATTTAGGGGGTGAGAGGGGGGTGAAGTTGGCAATGAATCGATCTACCAGGATATTGGCAATATCCTTGGGATCAGTATATTTAACGCCATTCTGTTTTAGCTCAGAGCAGACCTGAGCATTGCCATTTAGATTCTTGACATAGTTATAGAATGCCTTGTGGTTGTCTTTGGAATCTTTAGCAATTTTATTTTCGTAACTAGTTTTGGAGGATTTTATGAGGGATCTCAGTTTCTTACTGAGGCTGGTAAGGAAGTTTTTTGCATCCTGGGATTTTCCTCTTTTCTGCAACAGTTTCTTCCTTTTGTTGTAAAGTTTGTTTATGACAGGGACCACCAGATTGGCTTCCTTTTTTTGGATGAGAGCATCTTGGTTCTATTTGGGATGGCACGATTCATGCATGAGTGGATGGGCTCGTACAGTGCCTTAGTGTAGAATTCAGCAGTTGAACTTTCAGTTCCCGTCTGCATGGGTGTCATGAGGTTTGTCACTTCTGACTTGAGTAGCATGAAGTTGGCTTTGGAGAAGCTTTTTATGGAGGTTTCCTTACTGGGGGGGTGGGGGTGGGATGTGGATGTTAAGGGTGATTAGCTTATGGTCAGACCTGACTAACGAGGGGATGACCATAGGTGTGGAGCATTGATTTCCCATGTTGGTAATGACCAGGTCTAGGATATTGGGACTACGGATTAGTTGATCCAGGGCGTTGGAATTTATGAATTCCAAGAACCGTTGCGCAAAGGTGTTGGGACATGAGTAGTTTTCCCAGTTAATGGCAGGGTAGTTAAAATCACCAAGTATTACGGTGTTTGGTTCTATCTTAATATTTTCCAGTATGCTTAGAAAGGTGTAGTGAGAATCTTGGGGTATGGTGGGGGATCTGTAGCAAGCTACAATTTGGATTGCAGTCTTATCTAGTGTTAGTTGCACCTGGAGAATTTCAGACGCATTGTGTTGGGCAACTGGCCTGGTGGTGTGAATATCCTTGGTGAATATTGACACTCCTCCACCTTTAGTGTTTCGGTCCTGCTTTGGTGGCCGAAAAGTGTGGTAAGAGTTATAGCCTGGTATTGCAGGGGTGCTCTCTTGAGCCTTGAACCAGGTCTCAGTTACTGCACAGACATCGATGTTCTCCATTTTTAGGAGTGCCTTGAGAGAGTGCCTTTTGAGGTTTGGACTTCTAGCATTGAGTAGCATTACCTTCAGATTTTGCATGCTTGTACCTGTTACGGTGATGGTTTTGTCCTTTGAACTTTGCCTAAAAAAGGCACTATAGGGGTGGCAAGAGCCTTAGCCAGTAACCTGAATCCCAGGGGCGACAGGTGCAGACCATCTCTGGCAAAGCATCGTGGTCTGTCAATCATGTCGTCCCAGGCAGACAGATACTGGATCCCCTTTGAATGACACCAGAAGCTTAGCCAATTGTTGAAGTCAATCATTTTGTCCTTATATTGTGGTATCATTCTGGGAAAAGGCAGGATGCTACTCAGGGCTAGGGTCATACCTGCCTGGGCCACATGATCCAAGAGCTCTTCCATGTCTCTTTTCATGTAGTCCAGGGAGGTACGTCTCAAGTCATTCACTCCAACATGGACAATGACAGAGTCATATTTGTACTTGTTGTGGAGTGACTTGAGTGCATGCATTATGTGGCAGATCCTGGCACCCGACAGGCAGCTGACTGTAATTTTCTCCTTGTTCAACCTGGTGAGAGGGACATCAGTGTGCCGGACTATAGAGTCACCTATGACTAAAGGGTTAGGTACATTGTCTTGCCTTAGGGGCTGTTGCTGGGTGGCACACTGGTGTTGTGAACTATGTGACATTTTGGTTGTGATTTGTGTTTGTTTGCGTTTCAGCTTCAGAGGTCCTTGTTGCTTGGGCAGGTTACAGTTAAGGGCCTCTGCATATGTGGATTTTGTGTTGCTATATGTGGGTGTTGGTGGTGTGGGTTTAGAAGGGCTATGTGTTGCTTGAAGTGTAGTGTGGGTGTTAACCTTCTCCTCTTGACTTGGTCACAGTCCATGCATGTGACCATTAGATTACACTGTCTAAACCAGCTAAATCCTCCCCCAAGTTTCTAGGTGTCTGCTTTCAGTAACTGAAACTAAAACCTGTTTGACTTTTTGTTTACATGCTAATGATTAAGCAAAATATATAAATTGATTGCTTTCTGAAGTAAAGAGCCACACAGATCAGGTAAGCCCTGCTATGCTCAGCTTTGCTTGGCTCCTTAACCCTACTCCAAATTCCCACCCATCACGCCTTACTCCAGTATTAGACAAATCTTCTCCCCCTTTCATTTTTGACACTCCCATCCCTACATCTCCCTAAATTACTGTACTGCTATCACAGAACCACTCTTAGGATTATAAAATCATAGGAAGTTACTAAGCTAATAGCCCTGGAACCTTTACAAGCCTAGCCAAGAGTTTATCCCCCAAAAGAAACCTCAGTCAGCACCTGTTGCTCCTGTCAATGAGGGACACAGGTGGAACCCCTGGGACAAATTTGTGTTTCCCATCCACTCATCAGGGTTGCGCTTGAAGAGGGTCAGCGAGGTACTTTGACGTGTATGGGATGTCTATTCCAGAGATGGGGTATCCTCTGGGAGACAAACCAGTCTCTCCAGCAGGTTTTGTTGATATTACATATTAGATTCAGGCCTTTTGAGTGGGTAATGCGCGATGAGTTAGACTTACTGATACGGAGCATCTCTAATAGGGCATGGTCAGAGATTGCATTGTAGGTGAGACACAGGTCACCTCTGAGCAATCTGTATGATACTGAGTAGAGTGATAGTGATTTGAGCCTGCCCACATAGGGCATGTGTTGGAGGCCATGGATTCTCTTTGAGAGGTATTTCTGTGGCCTTTCCAGTTGGTGCAGATGTTTGGAGAAGTACATACCAAACAGGGCGTTATATTCAATCATTGGTCTAATGAGGGAGGATTATAGAGAGGTATTAACCTCCTTTTTTCTGGATGTAATCCCTTTGGTTATGAGATGAACCAAGTAAAATGCTTTTCTGACCACTGCCGCTACATGATGGTCGAATGTGAGATTGTTATCAACCTGAGTACCCAGGTCTCTCACCACAGGTTGTGTACTTAGGGGGTAGTTGTTGATGTGGCAATCAGTAGGAGTTGTGTTTTTGCTGAATGGTAGGATGATACATTTTTTTGCATTTAGCTTGAGGCCATGACTTTGGCACCAGTTATTAGTTGCTGTGAGATCCTCTTGCAGTATGTTAATACCATTTTGGGGAGTCAATGACAGCACACAACTTACAGACGTCTGCAAACTTGGTCAGCCACAGGCCTTTTGTCTTTGCCTAGACCACTGAGAAGTAGATGCCAAATAGTAGGGACTCCTTGACAGATCCCTGGAGAACTCCACTAGCAACAGATATGCTATCAGAGAAGAAGGCCCCTATTTTGCCCTTGAGGGTCCTGTTGGTAAGCCAGTTGGCCACCGACCTGATGAGATAGGGATTTACATCAAGTTGTGTTATCTTTTTGATGATGCCCAAGAGGGGGACTGTGTCAAAGGCCTTGGCCAAGTCAAAGTAAGCTGTATGCACTGACTTTGCCTCATCCAGGGCCTTGGTGGCAGCCTCAAAAAAGTCAACCATGTTCAACAGGCAAGATCTGCCCTTGACAAATCTGAACTGGGTGGGGTCACGTGCCTGGAGATTGTTTATGTCCTTGTTTATGAGATCTATAATAATACACTCCATGGCTTTACAAATCAGACTTGTCAAGCTAATGGGGCAATAGTTTCCAGGGTCAGTAGTGGCACCACCTTTGTGCAAGGAGATAAAAATGGCAGTTCTCTGCTCTGCTGGAATGACGCCTGTACTTAGGCTGTGGTTGAATAGGGTGCTCAATGGCAAAGCCTGTTCTTGCTGGAGATGGTGCAGAATACAGCTTGGGATACTATCAGGACCAATGGAAGCTGTCTTCTGTTCCTTGAACAGGGCCCTTAACACTCAATCTACAGAGATGTGAGGTGTGGAACAAGTATCAGGGATGTCAAAAGGGCTTTTGTGGGGCAGGGGTGTGACATTTGCACTGAATCTATCTGCTACCAGGTTGGCTAAGTCAACAGGATTGGTGTAAGTGATACTGTTAAGTACTAATTCAGAACAAACCTGGGCTTTGCCATGGAGGTTCCTGACATAACTGAAGAAGGAGTTGTGGTTTCCCTTTGTTTCGGAGGCTCGTTTTGATTCATAATTGGCTTTGGAGGTTTTCAGTAGTGACCTAATTTGCTTGTTGAGGCTAAGGAGGGAGTTTTCCAATTTGGAATTTGTTCCTTTTTACACTTGGACAACAGTTTCTTCCTTTTGTTGTAAAGCCTGTTGATAGACGATGTTCACCAAACAGGTTTGTTTTTCCTTGAGGAGCAGATTTTAGTTCTGCTGGGTATGGGTGAGTCTATGCAGTTGTACAGGTGCTTGTATACTGCATTGGCGTACTGCTCAGCATAGTCATCTGCATCTCCTGAGGGGAGCGGTGGTATGAAGCTACTGATACCCTCCTTTAGGAGGTTGTAGTCAGCTTTTGAGAATTTTTTTAGCTTGATTATGGGTGCGGGGGGGTTGGTTGGGTGGGATAGAAACTTGAATGAGACAGCCCGATGATCTGATCTCACCAGGGAGGAACATACTATGGGAGTGGTGCAGAGGTTGCCCATGTTGGTTAGAACCAAGTCCAAAATGTTATCTCCCCTTGTGGGGGATTAGACAAGCTGGTCTAGTACATTAGAACTGGCTAAGTCAAGGAATCATTGAGTGAGTGCATTAGTGCAGGAATAGTTCACCCAATCTATGGTGGGGTAGTTGAAGTCACCAAGGATCAGGGTGTTAGGAGGTCTTCTTTCTACTCACCTATTTCCCAACTTCCATTTAATATTTATCATAATTCAAAACACCCTTTCTTTCTCCCTTATTGCTCTGCACTTCATCCTATCCTACTGAGCCCTCTCCTTGACAGAGCATCTGAGCAGATCTTTAGCAATAGTCCCTCTTTTATTCATCCCATCAGTCTTCCATCATGTAATACAGACTAGTTTTTAATCAAACTCTATTATTACTGCTACCAGCAATGCCTCTAACCATTATGTTGCTATTTTGTGTACTCACTGCACTAACCCACCTAAGTAGCTGTCATATCTTTCCCATACCTATAAATATTACCCCTAATAAGCCACATTTACCCCACCATAACATACCTCAACTCTCCCACAAAATAGCACTTTATCTCTATAGTTCTATTTTTTCTGACTTCTTCAACTACACATACATCAAGTCAAAGTCCTTATAAAGAAAACATTTTGTTAAAACCTAAACTAAGATATAAGTGTCTCAACACTTTTATACACAATAATTCCACCCAGAAACTCAGCGGCAACATTCATCCCAGTCCAGCTCCACTAAATAGTAATCCAACAACTCAACCAACACAACTACAAAAGTTTTAGATCTACTTCCCCATCTACTGCTGAACCCAAACATCTGCTTCTAAACATGAATTTCAGAAGTATATGTAACAAATTCCTAGACGTTCATGAATATATAGCTACTCATTCCACTGATATATAGTCAATGAAAGAGTTATTAGATAATTAAGTCATCCCCTGGATTTAATATACTTAGGCTTTACAGGAAAAACAAACATGCAGGTGTTGCGATTATCTAAAAAATGGTCAGAAATAACCACTACCCATACAGATCCCACCATTTAATAATGCAAAAATGCTGTTACTGGTCCTCAAAAGCAACAATAGAAAGTCCCTATGCATTTCAGCTGTCTATATTCCACCTGGTAACAATATTTCCACATGGTTAGATATCCTCTACTGGATATCTCATCATACTCAACAAGAAACTATCATAGTAGGTGACATCAACATAAACTGTCAGGTAATAACCATAGCACTCCCTCAGAATTGAGTAACTTATATGGCCTTACATAGCCAATCACCTCTGCCATTAGAATAAATACAAAGTCTGACAGACACTAAATTTTAGATTGGATCTTTACCAACAAACCAAACCAAACATTTGGATGTCTGCCAGACACAATAAGCGACAGATGCTGTCAGAAACTACAATATCCAATCCGAAACCATAATTTATAACCAAATACATAATACAAAAAAATTAACACTTTTATCAATACTCTGACCCAGTATAACTGAAATATGTTAAAATCCATGCCCCTTGAGGCTGGTGTCTCACAGTTTAATGTTTAAATTTTCTTAACAGTCTAACCCCTATATGAACAAAAACAGTCAAATCAAACCATGCCCCATGGCTATCTCAAGAAACAAAAAAACATCATGCTTCAAAGAGACAAAAGCTGGAATGACTGGCATGAAAGCATAACACAAAATGCATTTCATACATTTAGCCATCTCAGAAATTTAGCTAGGGACTACATTAAAGTGGATAAACAAACCTTACCAACCTCCAGTATAAACATCAAAAAAATCAAAAACTGTTTTGGTTATCACTAATCAAATACATCCTGATCAAAGTACCACACTGCAGAAAATGATTGACTTCAACAATTGGTTAAGTTTCTGGTGTCATTCTAAGGGGATCCAGTATCTGTCTGCCTGAGATGACATGATCGATAGGCCTCGATGCTTTGCCAGAGACGGCCTGCATCTATCACCCCGGGGATTCCGGGTACTGGCTAAGGCTCTTGCCACCCCTATAGTGCCTTTTTTAGGCAGAATTCCAAAGACCAAAATTCCACTGTAACAGCTACAAACAAATGCAGTCTGAGGGTCATGCTGCTCAATGCTAGAAGTCTAAATCTCAAGATTCGCTCGCTCGAAGCTCTCCTCAAAATGGAGAATGTCGACATCTGTGCTGTAATGGAGACCTGGTTTAAAGAAGCAGAAAGCACCCCTGCACTCCCAGGCTACAACTCATTCCATACCTTTCGGTGCCAGAATACGTCCAGAAGCTGCAAAGAAGGTGGAGTCACCATATTCGTAAAGGATGTGCACACCTCTAGACTGGTAGCCCAGCATAATGCATCTGAGGTACGTCAGGTACAACTAACACTGGATAAGACGGCGATACAAGTCATAGCCTGCTACAGAACCCCAAACATGTCCCTATACTCTTACTCCAACTTGCTAAGCACCCTGGAGTCTATCAAGGTCCAACCCAATACTCTAGTACTGGGTGACTTCACCTACCCTTCCATCAACTGAGAAAACTATTCAAGTACCAATGTACAGGCCCAACGCTTTCTGGAATTTAGCAATTCCAATGCCCTGGACCAGCTAATTCTGACCTCCAGTAGACGAAGCAACATCCTCGACCTGGTTATCACCAACATGGGAGACCATTGCTCCACATCAATAGTCAATTCCTCCCTGGTTAAATCTGATCACAAACTGATCACCATGGAAATTTCCATCTCGCCTACTCCCCCAGATAAGGTGACCACCCGAGAAATTTATCTAAAGCTGACTTTGGGCTCCTAAAAACAGAGGTGGCTAACTTCTCAGCACCCATGCCAATGGAAAATAGCTGCATGAGTGCCAAATTATACACCAATGCACTATATGAGCAAGTACACAAATGCATGGACCTTGCCATACCAAACAAAACTGAAAAACTTAAAAAAAAAAAAAAAAGGAAGCCAATCTGGTGGTCCCCAGCCACCAATAAACTCTACAACAGAAGGCAGAAACTGTTGCATAAAAAAATGTAGTCACAAGACTGAAAAACCTCCCTTATCAGTCTCAACAAAAAGCTGAGATCCTTTATCAAATCCTCTAAAGCCAGCTATGAAAGCAGAATTGTGGCTGACACCAAAAACAACCATAAAGCCTTCTATAGCTATATCAAAAACCTCAAAGGCAATACTCAGATTTGCTCTGAGTTATTGCACAATGGCACCTCCTATACTGAGCCAACAGATATAGCCAGCATACTGGCCGACAGATTCAGTGCCAACTTTACCCCCCCCCCCCCAAGGGCCCTATCACAATACCAGAAGAAAGCCTGGTAACTACCATTTCTGCAGCACAGGTAAAAGCTACATTGTCCAAAGCCAAGAATACAGCATCCATGGGATCTAATAATATCCCTGGCTGCATCCTAAATGAGCTACAAAATGAACTGGCACCACATCTGTGTGCCCTGTTCAGTCACAGCCTTACCTCAGGCTATGTCCCTAATGAATTGCACACAGCTACAGTCATCCCGTTCCATAAAGGGGGAGCAACTATAGACCCTGGGAACTATTGCCCCATTAGCCTGACTAGTCTGGTATGCAAAGCTATGGAGCGCATCATCATGAACCTGCTTAACAAAGATATAGGCAATCTCCAAACTCTTGACCCCACACAGTTTGGCTTTGTCAAGGGGAGATCCTGCCTGCTGAACCTGGTTGACTTCTACAAGGCAGTCACCAAGGCTGTGAATGAGGGTAAGGTAGTGCATACAGCCTACCTTGACCTGGCCAAGGCCTTTGATACCATTCCCCACTAAAGTATCATTGATAAACTCAGCAAACTAGGCATCAATCCTTACATCACTAGGTGGGTTGCAAACTGGCTCACAGACAGGACCCACAGAGTGAAAGTTGTGGATTCCAAGTCAGACTTTCAATCAGTTATGAGTGGAGTCCAACATGGCTCAGTCCTGGGCCCTCTCCTGTTTGGCATCTACTTCTCAGAAGTCCAGGCCAACACAGAAGGACTCTGGCTGACCAAGTTTGCTGATGACCGCAAGCTAGGAGTCATTATCAACTCCCCAAGTGATGCAGACATCCTACAAAAGGGCCTCTCTGAGACCAATGACTGGTGTCGGAACCATGGCCTGAAGCTTAATGCCAAAAATGTGTTATCATCCCCTTTGGAAAAAACTCATTTCCCATGAATTACCACATTGATGGGAGCCCACTGAACACTGAAGGGGCCATAATAGATCTGTGCACCCAAGTCGACAGCCACCTCACCTTCGATGACCACATTGTCACTGTGGTCTGAAAGTCATTCTACATCGCACATCTTATAACCAAAGGTTTCACATCCAGGGAGAAAGAGGTCATCATCCCTCTCTACTCATCCTTCATTAGAGTCATCGAATATAATGCCCCGTTTGGCTTGTACCTGACCAGACACCTGCAACAGCTGGAGATGCTACAAAAGTACCTCACAAAAAGGATCGTAGGCCTTAAACACATGTCCTACATGGACAGACTCAAGAAACTTCAGCTGTTCTTAGTCTCTTATTGTCTACTTACAGGTGATCTCTGCTTGACATACAAAGACATGTCTGACCCCACCTTACTTGAAATGCTGCACCTAAAGAAATCCCCCCACACCACATGCTCCAGAGATCACAACCTCAATTCCACAATTAAAAGAACATGCTGGAGGGAAAGGTTCATCTCCCAAAGACTGCCCATACTCTGGAATTAGCTTCCCATTCATATCAAGCAGAGGACCTCGCTGGCTGTCTTCAAGAGAAATCTTGATGAGTTGGTGGGTAACAGAAAGTTCACTCCAGGGATCATTCCAGTTGCCCTACTGGATATGGGCACTGTGAACTAACATCAGTTGGCTCGGTGCCTGAGCAATTTATTTTGGGATAGGCTTGTAAAGGCTCCGGGGGCATTAGCCTAGTACACACCTATGAACCTATGAACACCAACTCCTTCTGCTTCTTACTCCACTGACTAAATACCATCTCAGTTCAACTCCTACTTTATACAGACAATACTGTCTCCGATTAATAACAGTTCACCCCTCCCTCCCCCATCTTCCCCCTAAACAGTCAGATTCATTTTCCTTCCTTTAGTTGTCTGCTTTAAATACTCTTTTTCCACTATCTTATAAACAGGCTCTATGTCAGTAAGTACACTAGTATTCTTACTCCACAACCTTTGACTCATCAGTTATAAAATGCCTATCTCGATCTTCTAACTTTAACGTTTATCTACCTACTCACTAATGTTTCACACTCCTTACCTCAATTTCATTGGTCCCTAACATCTATACTGTAACCATCCTTACCCATTGCATATAATTCATATCTAATGTCTGCTTATCACAAGTATTGTACATGAACTGTTTACCTATTAATGTTTTATATTTTGAATTCAATATTATGTATATCACCACATAAGAAATATCAATTTTATCTTTGCTTATTGTCAATAAAAAAACAGTTATCTGTTGGTATCTAGTAATGTATCTTATTTTTTTTTTTTTAATTATATTATTTGTTATATATATTTTTATGTAAAATGCTTCCTCCAACACCATATACTACAGAAAGTTTGAAACATTAGGTGGAGGAACTATTGTACATCTAAAATATATATTAAAAAATAATATACTACTTAAAAAAATAAGTATGTAAAACACAATAATTTTACAGAGAACCCATTCTCTAAGTGCAATAATGCCCTCCAGGGTGTGCTAATGTGCAATTAATGCCCTTCCAGGGGTGTAGAGGTCATCCACCTGTGGCAGCAAGCCTCATAACACTCCTGGAAGGGCATTAATTACACACACCCCTTTGTTAATCCTAGAACAAAATCTGGTCAAACTGGCCTACTCCTCAATAGTAACTACGGTAAACATGGTCATTTCCAACCATTTCTCTGGCCAGCCTGAATAACATGGGCATCCTTAGACAAAGTAGTAATTGCCTCATATATACTGACAACACTCCAAATTTGCATGTACCTCAACAGACACCTGCAGCAGCTGGAGAGACCACAGAGGTTTCTCACTAAGAAAATTCAGGGCCTCCAAAACATGACCTACATGGAAAGAGTGAAGCCCTGTCACTGTACTCTGTATCCTACAGGCTACTGAGAGGTGACTTGTGCCTGGCGACAGATTAGTCTCTGACCCTGCCCTAATGGAAATGGTGCACATTTGCAAATCAAACAGAACAAGAGTCACTCGCTCCGGGGATCTCAACCCAACCTATGACATCAACAAAACATGCTGGATAGAGAGATATTTCTCCCAGAGATTGCCACCCCTCTGGAATAAACTCCTAATTCATGTGAAGCAGAGCTCCTCAATGACCCTATTTAAACACAACCTAGATAGTTGGACTGGAGACCATAAATTCACCCCAGGGGTGGCACCTATGTCTCTTATGAACAGGAGCAGTCGGTGCTGATCATAAAATTGCACTGCAAATAAAGACCTTCTAACCATGGTCAGTTGTTGAAAATGGTTATAACATTCCTAGGCTTGTAAAGGCCCCAGGGCCATTAGCCTAGTAACCTCCTATGAGCCTATAAGCCTATAAAACAAAACATATATGAACAGTTGTATAGTATCTAGTTTAGCAAGCGTGCTTTATCATAATATGAAGAAAGTCAATTATCAAGAGAAAATGCAGACAAATATGGGAAGAAAATGCATACTCTTCCCAGACAGTAGTCAAAGGTTAGAGCTGAATCCCCAGATTAACCATCGGCGAGTATGCTGAAAAAGTCCAACTGGATGGAGTGAATTTATCACAATATTCAACTATACAGGATATTTTTTTCATATTTTTCCACTCAGTATTTGGAAAATGTTACCAGCGCATTAAAGAAATTGTAAATGGAATTTTATTAAGTAATTTTACATCCTTGTAGTACATGAACCAATATAATATGTTAAAATTTGTTAAGAGAGTTTAATATTTATGCCAGGTTTATTTTTGCCTTGTCCTTTAAGTGAACATGTGAAAAAAACATCTCTGTGAATCACAGTACTCCAATTTTATTAAGAAATAAGATAAACAGAAATTACATTAGTAATACCTCTCTATCTGCATAATCCAAGTGCTTTTCATCAGAAATATTCACTTGAGATATATGGGAAAACCTACTTAATTGGAAAATCCTGATAGTTTCTCAGCAATGATTCAGTGGAGCTTCTTAATGGTCCTCTTGGCCATAATTATTTTAAGAATCCATGAATATGTTGAAGTTTATTCTTAGAGGCTATTTTATGCCTGGATGAGTGCAGGTGGACAGCCTTATACAAGATACAAAATATGCCCTGTGTTTGCTTTTACCCTTATGGAATCTTGTATAACCTGATTTCTCAAATATTGCTTTACCTAGACAATTTCTCATAACCATCTATTTTAGCGTTTATTGTAATTTTCTAGTTGGGCACTGTCTGTTGCTGTAATCTGCTTTGATTAACATTTTCTATTTCCGTTATGGAGCAATATATTAATTTGCCCTAGAAGTTCATTGTCCATGTTCGTGTTTCTGTGTCATGTTGCCACTTCGTGTTATACAATTATTCATTAGTGTCAAACAGTCTCTGTAAACAATATAATACCAGTAGTTCAAATTAATTCTTTTGCAAATCTGTTTTGACAACGTGTTGCCCTATGCTGTGTTGTCATTCACCAACATGATGCATAACAATTATAATATATAGGAAGGAAATATAATTTAGAGTACCTATTGGTAACTTATTCTCATACAAACAAAATGATAAAGCTCTTCTGTCACATTTATTTGTCTTCACAAAAAATCCATACAGCTGGCGTGTTCAGATCATAGCTCTCAACTGTCCAGATTTTCACAGAATGTCCAGATTTTTGACTCATATTTTTGGTCAGTTTCTTATAAAATTGGAGTTTTCTTGCAAATCAGTGGCAAATCATTGATGAGTGAAGTCAGAAAATCATGGCAGGAATTTAGTTTTCAGAATTCATATGCTACAGAAAATGCATGCTAATACAAAACATGTTATTCTATCAACTTTCTAAGTTTGTAAGAGCAATGTGTCTCTATTTTTGGGACTTTGTCCCCCCATTATTTGTGACTTTATCCAGATTTCTTGTTCTAAGATGTTGAGAGGTATGAACTGTGTTCTCAATCTTATTTTAATCAGTTAGCCCACCTGTCATATATTTATTGACTTGAATCTGTTTTGCTTGATGTATATTTTGACCATATTTCTGCTTGTTTTTCCTTTTTTAAAAAAACTAAAACAGGTACGAAAGGCTTACCTACAGTTCATGATTACAATTGCAAAAATGATCAGAGAAGATCGAAATCTGACAAAGGATGACAAATTTGTTGAGGAGGAGATGATACGTGTGATGGAAATGGAGACAGAAATTGCAAATGTAAGTGTTTTCTCTCCATATGTATGCCTTTTTCATTATTGTGCATTATAATAAAGGGATGGTAGTGAAGTATTGTAATAATCATCACTATTCTGTATCATTTTTCCTAAATGATTTTGGTCAACCTCCTGGTTAATGTTGTTACCACAACATTTTACACAGGCTCCCATAGGAAAGCTCAGCAGGCAGACATTTTGTGAGGATAAGCGAGTGAAATTTTCACCAAACCTATCTTCTAGTAGGTTTGCTACCTTTGTGGGGTCAATGTGTGTGTGTGTGTGTGTGTGTGTGTGTGTGTGTGTGTGTGTGTGTGTGTGTGTGTGTGTGTGTGTGTGTGATATCGTTGGCCACTACTTCTGCACTTGCTTGGGTTCTACCCTTTAGGTTATGTACCTAGCTGTAAAAGGCCTTATGGTTATCCTTTGCTGTACTTACCAAGTTTCTCACAAAGGAGCCCTTGGAGGATTTGACACGTTGTTTTATTTGCCTGTTGAGGCTGAGGAGGCTGCTTTTCCATTGTTAGGGCCTTGTCTTTGTTTTCTTGGACATCAGCTTTTTGTGTTTATTGTAAAGTTTGTTGATGCTGGATGGCCACCATGGCAGCTTATTTTTAATTGGGGTTCTGGCTTTGATTCTTTCTCAAATGGCCAAGTTTATACACTTATGCAAGTGATTGTACAGGGCTTTAGTGTGAGCTTCGGCACAGTTACCACTTCCAGCTTGGGATGGGGCTTGAAATGCATTTATACCTTCACCTGGGAGGGTATAGTTTGACTTGGTGAAGTTTTATTAGTCTGATTTTACCTTGTCTGAGTTCTAGTGCTAGTGCTAGCTCAAAGGTGACTGATTTGTGGTCAGTTTTAACTAATGAGGGTCCGACAGTTGCAGCAGTACATCTGTTTGACATGTTCGTGAGAACCAGATCCAGAATATTTGTTCCCCTTGTCGGAGTGTGGATAATTTGTTACAGGGCATTTGAATTAATAAAGTCAAGGAACTTTTGCACTCGTGAGTTAGAGTTAGCATAGGTTTCACAGTTGATGGTGAGATAATTGAAATCCCCCATAACCAGTGTGTTCACTAATCTTCTAGTAAAGTAACTTATTTTGTTCACCATTTGAAGTTCACTCTTTAAAGATAAAAGATGACTCGTTAGGTTCAGTTTCTGATTATATGATACTTTCATAATGAATTTGTTCTCAATGCTCTGCTTATAATTTTCTTTAAAGAAACATGGTAGAAGATGGCTGGAAACCAGCTATCCTGCCTGTTACTCTTACGAGCTATTAGAAACAGGTTCAGCCTGGCTTTGTGAACTGAGTGTGTTAAGTATTCTTGATTGGGTTTGTTAACAGAATGAGGTAAGACATTTTTAATTGAGACTAGAATAAGACTTTTTTACCAAATGGCTGCTAAAAAATTCAACAGCTATACAGCACTTATACGTTAAGAATTCAGCACTGGTAATATGTACTTACACTACCAAACATCAATCTGGTCATTTTATGTAGCCTATTTGCCACTGCAATAAGCCGTTTAGAACCCATTGTTATACAGTTTTATATTTTTTGCATTCAGTATTATGCAGTTAAACAGCAAACTGCCAAGTTTAAGTTTTTCACAGGGTACAAGACTTTTTTTTCCATGCACAGGGTTGCTTGTAGTTTAGAAACAGTAAAAGAAAAGAAACCAGCATGTATCTGGTTAACACAACTAGGATGAATCCACTCAGTTTACTTTATAGTCTGTACAACATCTATGGGTGTCAGTGAGTCTGGGATGCTGAATCAGTAACTGCAGCAGCCCTCTATTCACATCTGTGATCAGTCACTAACTAAAAATATGTACAGAAATGATGGGATGCAAAAATATTTAGGTGTATACTCTGTCAATGAATGAGGCATGGAGATGATCAACAGGCCTTTAAGTACTTTCTGTAGGGCCATGTATGAGGTGAGCATTAAGGACTGACTCTGGAGTGTGCACAGTGTACTATCTGCCACTGTTGCAGTAATCTCCAGGTCACCTAAAGTGTATTGCAGGGAGCACAGTCACCCACAGAAAATACAATCTGGTGATCTTGCCGTTCTACATATCAAAGTTACTTATAGATCAAAGTAAATATAACAATCAAGGACCAGGCATTTTATTAAGAACCAGAGGTGGCTCGTGGTAGTTTGCTGGGCTGCAGTCCCCCCCCCATGTAAATAACAAATGAAAGATAAAGGATTGTATTATTTTTATTTACCTTTCTGTAGTTCCATCTCACTTGTATTTACACATGCCTGCTATTTTAATTAGTCTTATGAATGTCAGTTATCCTGGATGTAGAAAGCCAAGTGTTCAAAGTGTGTGAGTAAGTATGTGTGTGTGTGTGTGTGTGTGTGTGTGTGTGTGTGTGTGTGTGTGCGTGTGTGTGTGTGTGTGTGTGTGTGTGTGTGTGTGTTATATATATATATATATATATATATATATATATATATATATATATATATATATATATATATATATATATATATATATATATATATATATATATATATATATATATATATATATATATAGTGTGTATGTGTGTGTATGTACTACAAGCTTTTTTGTATCTGTGGATGAAAGGATGCTCTCAGCAATCTCTGATTTTTGCAAACTGTCTCTGATTTTTGCTTCATATTTTGGTTTGTTCAATGTAACGCAAGTTTTTTTTCTTTGCATGTCACTGAGGATTACATTTAATAAATAATGACAGACATTTGAGTTGCAGACTTAATAGCCTTCAGGAAAAGAGTACCAATGTAAAGCCTTATCCTGTATTATCTAAGCAGCTTTCTAAGTATTCAAAAGCAATACCTGTCCCTGATTTTGGCCTTTGTTCTCATTATTAGTTTGCTTTCTCGTTCAGCCTTAAGCTAAAAGGTTGAAAGATAACTAAAGGTGTGTGTGTGGGGGGGGGTGCAATGGTTTGAATAGTCTATTGTGACAGCAGTGAGATGAAAAGATACATACCTGTGACTGAGTATTGGCATAGTGGAACTGTATGTAGCATTGCTATCTCACAGCTCTTAGTTACCTGGTA
Source organism: Protopterus annectens (assembly GCF_019279795.1). Classification (NCBI taxonomy): domain Eukaryota; kingdom Metazoa; phylum Chordata; order Ceratodontiformes; family Protopteridae; genus Protopterus; species Protopterus annectens. Next base: position 1,525,368,381 of record NC_056729.1, read on the forward strand.
GATTTTTTACCATACTTCATTCTGTGTGGAGTCTGCATGTCTTCCATGGTTCATAGGTAAGGTCTAGGCTATCTGCCCGAGGGCATCTATAAGCCTAGCCAGAATGTGTTGCCTTTTGACGCCTCCTTAGATTAGTTCCCTGTGCCTCTGTCCAGCAGAGCCATTAGTTCCCTGTGCCTCTGTCCATCAGAGCCACTGCAGTGATCCCCGGGGTAAATTTTCTGTTTCCCATCCACTGGTCAAGGTTTATCTTGAAGAGTGTTAGTGAGGGGTGCTGCCTAATGTAGACTGGAATCCTGTTACAAAGCATGGGGAGTCTCTGGGACAGGAATCTATGCTTCCAGCACGTCCTATTTATTGTTGTGGTGAGGTTTAGATCCCTAGAGCATGTTCATAGGTTCATAGGTTCATACTAGGCTATCTGTCCGAGGGCATTTACAACCTTTAGTATGGGGAACTATACCCATTATTTTGCTGTGCCTCTGTCGAGCAGTGACACTGAGGTTATCCCTGGGGTATATCTGTGATCTCCCATCCATTGGTCAAGATTTCTCTTGAACAAGGCCAGCGAGGTGCTCTGCCTCACATGTACCGGGATTTTGTTCCACAGCATAGGAGTCTTTGGGTGATGAATCTATCCCTCCAGCACGTGGCTCTGATGGATCTAGATTTTTGAGGTGAAGCATATTCATCAAATCTGGGTTTGACATGGCCTTGTATGTTAGGCAAAGGTCACCTCTGAGCAAGCGGTAGCGACTGAATAGAGCTGGAGTTCTTTCAGTCGGGCAGCATAGGACAGATTTTTGAGACCCTTTATCCTTTTGGTGAGGAACTTTGTGGCCTCTCCAGCTGCTGCAAGTGTCGGGTCAGATACATTCAATGGGGCATTGTACTCAATCATTGGTCTGATGAGTGATGAGTAAAGGGAGACTATGACCTCCCTTGATCTAGATGAGAATCCCTTCATGATAAGGTGGGCAATGTAGAAGGTCTTCCTAACTACTTTAGCTACATGGGTGTCGAATGACAGACTACTATCAACCTGGGTCCCCAGGTCCCTGATAACTTCTTCTGTGCTCAGTGGATTGCCACCTATTTGGTAGCTAGTATGACTATGCATTTTTGGCATTTAACTTTCTGGCACCAGTTATCCGCTTCTGTGAGACCCTTCTGAAGGATATCTGTATCAGATGTGTTGCAGTCATCTGCAAACTTTGTCAGCCATAACCCTCCTGTGTTTGCTTGTACAAAGTAGATGCCAAACAAGAGTGGGCCAGGGACTGATACCCCTGGGACACCACTTGTGACAGGCTTTGAGTCTGACATGGCGCCAGCAACTCTGACCCTGTGGGTTCTGTCACCAAGTTTGCAACCCATCTTGTGATGTATGGGTTGACATTTAAGCTGATGAGTTTTTCAATGATAGCCAGATCGAGGTAGGCTGTATGGACTGCCTTTCCCTCATCAATGGCTTTGGTGACTGTTTCAAAAAGTCAACCAAGTTTAAAAGGCATGATCTGCCTTTGACAAAGCCAAACTGGGTTGGATCCAAAGTCTGCAAATTCTATGTCTTTATTTATGAGGTCCATTATGATCCTCTCCATGGCTTTGCAGATAAGGCTTGTCCCACAGTTGCAGTTTGATTAAACAGCTGTCCTAGCTGTGGGTTTAATTCCTCATTGAGTTCATGGAGGACACCATCAGGTCCCATGGATGCTGTGGAGCAGTTCTTTGAACTAGCTCTGAGCATATCTGGGAGTGGCTTTCGGGGATTTGTTTTTTTTTAGGTGGAGCATGTCCATCAATTCTGGGTTGGATATGGCCTTGTATGTCAGGCAGAGATCACCTCTGAGTAACCGGTATGCAACCGAGTACAGCTGGTTTGCTTCAGTCGGGCTGCATAGGGCATCTGTTTGAGGCCAGTAATCCTCTTGGTGAAGTACTTCTGTGGTCTTTCCAGCTGTTGCAGGTGTCTTGTAAGGTACATCCCAAATAAGGTGTTGTACTCTATGATGGGTCTGATGAGTGATGAGCAGAGGGGCACAATAACCTCTTTTGTTCTAGATGTGAACCCTTTTGTGATTAGGTGGGCCACATAGAAGGATTTTATAACCACCTTGGCAATATGATTATCAAAGGAGGGATTACTATCTACTTGGGTCTCCAGAGCCCTTATTACATTTTCTGCATTTAGGGGACTACCACGTATGTGGTAGTTCATGGATACTTTGTTTTTTCCAAAGTGGATGACTATGCACTTTTTGGCATTTAGCTTGAGGCCATGATTTTGACACCAGGTATCCATCTCAGTGAGACCCTTCTGGAGGATGTCTGTATCAGCTGGAGAGTCAATTATGGCCCCCAGTTTGCAGTCATCTGTGAACTTGGTCAGCCATAGTCCTCCTGTGCTTGCCTGTACCTCTGAGAAGTATATACCAAACAGGAGGGGTCCCAGGACTGAGCCCTGGGGGATGCCACTTGTAACCAGTTTTGAGTCCGACCTTGAGCCTGCAACTCTCACCGTGTGGGGTCTATCCATGAGCCAATTGGCAACCCATCTCGTGATGTAGGGGTTTATGTTCTGGCTGGTGAGCTTGTCTATAATACCAGAATGGGGAATGGTGTCGAAAGCCTTTGTGAGGTCTAGGTAGGACGTGTGGACCTCCTTTCCCTCATCTAAAGCCTTGGTAACTGTCTCAAAGAAGTCCACCAGGTTTAAGAGGCATGATCTGCCCTTAACAAAGCCAAACTGGGTAGGGTCCAATGTTTGGAGGTTCCCAATGTCTCTGTTAATGAGTTCCATGATGATGTGCTCCATAGCCTTGCAGACCAGGCTAGTCAGGCTTATAGGCAATAGTTCCCAGGGTCCGTTGTGGCTCCACCTTTGTGGAATGGGATAACTGTTGCTGTGTGCCACTCTATGGCTACGTAGCCTGTAGAGAGGCTGAGTTTGAACAGTGGGTTTAGGTGAGGGGTTAGTTCATTTTGGAGCTCGTGTAAGACACAGCCTGGGACACCATCTGGTCCCATTGAAGCTGTGTTTTTGGCTTTGGATAGGGCTGCTTTAACCTGTGTGTCAGTGATTGCCAGGGCTCTACATTCTTCTGGTATGGTTATGGGCCCTTGAGAGGGAGGTGAAGTTTGCACTAAACCTGTCTGCCAGAATGTTGGCAATATCAGTCGGTTCAGTGTATTTTGTGCTATTCTGAACTAACTCAGAGCAGATCTGAGAGTTACCACTTAGGTTGTTGACATAGCTGAAGAATGCTTTGTGATTATCTTTGGAGTCCTTGGCAATTTTTCTTTCGAAGCTAGCCTTGGATGATTTTATGAGGGATCGTAGTTTCTTGCTGATACTGATCAGGGATGTCTTTCCTTCTTGGGATTTTACTCTTTTCTGTGCTAGTTTCCTCCTTCTGTTGTATAGCTTGTTTATGGCAGGGGTCCACCAGACTGGTTTCCTTTTCTTGGAGTAGTGAGTCTTGGTTTTGCTTGGGATAGCACGATCCAGGCATTCTTGCTGGCAATCGAGTGCTTTTGTAAGGTATTTAGCAGCTTGGACAGCATTGTCCTTTAGCATGGGTGCTGTGAACCTTTCCACCTCGGTCTTGAATAACGTCAAGTTTGCTTTTGAAAAGTTTTACATGGTGGTTTCCTTGATTGGGGGTGGGGGCAGAATGTGGATATCCAGAGTGATTAGTCTATGGTCTGATCTAACCAATGAGGGTTTGACCTCTGGTGTGGAACACTGGTCGCCCATGTTGGTGATGACCAAGTTCAATATGTTGTCACCTCTGGTTGGGGTGTTGACCAGTTGATCCAGGGTGTTTGAGTTTATAAATTTTAGGAAGTACTGGGGAAGGGAGTTAGTACTTGTGTAGTTCTCCCAGTTAATGTTTGGGTAATTGAAATCACCCAATATCAGGGTGTTTGTCAGGACCTTCGTATTTTCCAGTGTCTCCAGAAATGCAGAATGGGGGTTCTGGGTCATGGTGGGTGATCTGTAGCAAGCTACCATTTGAATTGTAGTTCTGTCCATTGTTAGTTGCACATGGATGATCTCTGAGGCATCATGCTGCACCACTAACCTGGAGGTGTGGGTATCCTTGATGAATATGGATACACCCCCGTCTTTTGTGTTTCGGTCCGGTTTCTGTGGCCAAAAAGTATGTTATGAGTTATAGCATGGTAGTGCTGGGGTGCTCTCTGGAGCCTTAAACCAGGTTTCTGTTACTGCACAGATATCGATGTTCTCCATAGTGAGGAGTGCCTCGAGTGCATGCATTTTGAGGTTTAGACTTCTGGCATTGAGTAGCATTACCCTCAGTTTTTTGGTTACTTGTGCTATTTACAGTGGTGGGTTTGTCTTTTGAGCCTTTCCTAAAAAAGGCACTATGGGGGCGGCAAATGCCTTGGTCAATATTCGAAAGCCTAAGGGTGACAGGTGTAAGCCATCTCTTTTGAAGCAACGTGGCTTGTCTAGCATGTCATCCCAGGCGGACAAATACTGGATCCCCTTTGAATGACACCAGAAACTTAGCCAATTGTTGAAATTGATCATTTTTTCTTCACACTGTGGCATCATTCTTGGTAAGGGCAGGATGCTACTCAGGGTCAGGTTTCATACCGGCCTGGGCTATGTGATCAGAGAGCTCTTCCATGTCTCTTTTCATGTAGTCCAGGGAGGTACATCTCAGGTCATTCACACCAACATGGATAATGACAGAGTCATATTTGTACTTGTTCTGGAGTAACCTGAGTGCTTGTGTTATGTGGCGGATCAGACAGGCAGCTAACTGTAACCTTCTCCTTGTCCAGCCTAGTTAGTGGGACATCAGTGTGCCTGACTATAGAGTCGCCTATTACTAGGGTGTTGGGTATGTTATTTTGCCTTAAGGGCTGTGATTGCCTGGCACATTGATTATGTGAAGTATGTGTTTCATGGTTTGTGATGGGGTGTGGAAGTTGCTTGGATGTCTGCTTTGGAGATCTCTGTTGCTTTTGCAGATTTTTATTTAGAGACTCCTCCTTGTTTTCGTGAATTTATGTGTGTTATTTGCCAGTGTTGGTTTAATAGGTCTATGTGCGACTGGTGGTGTGTTGCAAGTATTTCCCTTTTCCTCTTGACTGTCAGTTCCAGTCTTGGGTTGAGAGAGCTTTGCCTCCAGTTTGGCTGTATAATTGCATCTCTCACATATATTACTGTTTGGTGGTAGGAGGAGAGGGTTGTCTGTGTACATGAAGCAGTTGTAACATTTCCTCAAAATGCCCAGATTCACCAGTTGGACTGGAGAGTACACCTGAAACTGCCCTTTGGACATGCCTGAGTAGGTAAAGTGAGCTGTTTTACTGATTGGCTGGTAGGGACAAATATAGAGCCTTGTTCTTCTGGACAGTATAGTGGGGTCTAGTGCTAGGGTTAATTAGTGCTTGCTATGAGTTTTGAACAAGTGCTGGGATGTGACATTAATGGTTTGAGTGCTTAAGTTGAAAGTTTGTCTAGTTCCAAGGGAAAATTGAAGAGTAGACTTTGTGGAGCCAGGAATAGTTTAACCCTAGCTAACTGGCGCTGCCCAGACTGCAAAACCATGCAAATGCGGTTTTTATAGCAGGGAAATGTAAGAGATAGAAAGTAACCCAAAATGGCCAATAAACTACTAACTTCTGGGCTGAAACCACTCCTCCAGGGACAGATAGGCTGCTCAAAGCTCCTCTCTCTCACAGGTGAACAGAGAAACTTCCCTCTATCCAAGTAAGGTATGGACAACACAGAAACTTGTAACACAGCCCTGAATTCAGGAATAACCTGAAAACTGGACTATACTAGTTCAGAAAGTCAGGAAACAAGTATATATATATATATTTTTTTTTGTTTTGTTTTTTTGTTTTTTTTCAGAAAATAAAGCAGATACAATCAAAAAAACACTTTAAATGCACAGAAATGGCTATTGCACTTTAGTGTGTAGCCTGCAACAGTTAAACAGATTATTTAAACACAAAAACAACTTAGTATAATGACAGTTAGTCCAAGTAACACAGCTAAGATGTAACCAAAGCATAGCAATAACTCCAGCATAAACTGTACGTAAAACAAATAAAGTATTCGTATTTGTAAAATAAATCCTAGACTTTAATTTGTATACAAGGTAAGCGCTTTCACATAAGCTTCATCCAGACCTTTTTTCTGGATGAAAAGCCCTTAGTGATGAGGTGTGCCACATAGAAGGATTTCCTGACTGTTGTGGCGATGTGGTTATCGAAGGTGAGACCACTGTCCACCTGTGTCCCTAAGTCTCTTATCACACTTTCTGTGTTTAGTGTACTGCCACCTATATGGTAATTCACGGGTACATGTTTTTTCCCAAAGGGGATAACTATACATTTCTTGGCATTGAGCTTGAGCCCATGGCTTTGGCACCAAGCATCTGTTTCTGTAAAGCCCTTTTGTAGAGTATCCACATCATTTGGGGATTCAATAATGGCTCCCAGTTTGCAGTCATCTGCAAACTTTGTTATCCAGAGTCCCTTAGTGTTGGCCTGTACTTCAGAGAAGTAGATGCCAAACAAGAGCGGTGCCAGGACTGAACCCTGAGGTACTCCACTTGTCACTTGTCTGGAGCTGGATTTGGAGTTGGCTACTTTTACAGTGTGGGTTCTATCAGTAAGCCAGTTAGCAACCCATTGGGTGACGTAGGGATTAATGCCCAGTTTAGTAAGTTTATCTATGATTCCAGAGTGGGAGATGGTGTCAAAGGCCTTGGCAAGGTCTAGATAGGCTGTGTGGACAACCTTACCCTTGTCCATGGCTCTGGAGACTGATTCAAAGAAGTCAATCAGGTTCAGGAGAGAAGATTGGCCCTTCACGAACCCAAACTGGGTGGGGCCCAGTGTTTGAAGGTTGCCAATGTCTTTGTTTATACGTTCCATGATAATACGCTCCATGGACTTGCAGATAAAGCTTGTCAGACTGATGGAACGGTAGTTTCCGGTATCCAAGGTGGATGCCCCCTTGTGGAGTGGGATAACTGTAGCTCTGCGCCACTCAGTGGGCACGAAACCTGAGGTGAGGCTATGATTAAACATGACACTTAGGTGAGGTGCCAGTTCATATTGTAGTTCATGTAGTACACAGCCTGGGATGTCATCTGGTCCCATGGATGCTGTATTCTTAGCTTTGGAGAGTGCATTTTTTACCTGTGTGGCCGTTATTACCGGAATTTGGCAATCTTCCAGTATTGAGATGGGCCATTTAGGGGGTGAGAGGGGGGTGAAGTTGGCACTGAATCGATCTGCCAGGATATTGGCAATATCCTTGGGATCAGTATATTTAACGCCATTCTGTTTTAGCTCAGAGCAGACCTGAGCATTGCCATTTAGATTCTTGACATAGTTATAGAATGCCTTGTGGTTGTCTTTGGAATCTTTAGCAATTTTATTTTCGTAACTAGTTTTGGAGGATTTTATGAGGGATCTCAGTTTCTTACTGAGGCTGGTAAGGAAGTTTTTTGCATCCTGGGATTTTCCTCTTTTCTGCAACAGTTTCTTCCTTTTGTTGTAAAGTTTGTTTATGACAGGGACCACTAGATTGGCTTCCTTTTTTTGGATGAGAGCATCTTGGTTCTATTTGGGATGGCACAATTCATGCATGAGTGGATGGGCTCATACAGTGCCTTAGTGTAGAATTCAGCAGTTGAACTTTCAGTTCCCGTCTGCATGGGTGTCATGAGGTTTGTCACTTCTGACTTGAGTAGCATGAAGTTGGCTTTGGAGAAGCTTTTTATGGAGGTTTCCTTACTGGGGGGGGGGGGGGTGGATGTTAAGGGTGATTAGCTTATGGTCAGACCTGACTAACGAGGGGATGACCATAGGTGTGGAGCATTGATTTCCCATGTTGGTAATGACCAGGTCTAGGATATTGGAGCCCCTGGTGGGACTACGGATTAGTTGATCCAGGGTGTTGGAAGTTATGAATTCCAAGAACCGTTGGGCAAAGGTGTTGGTACATGAGTAGTTTTCCCAGTTAATGGCAGGGTAGCTAAAATCACCCAGTATTAGGGTGTTTGGTTCTATCTTAATATTTTCTAGTATGCTTAGAAAAGTGTAGTGAAAATCTTGGGGTATGGTGGGGGATCTGTAGCAAGCTACAATTTGGATTGCAGTCTTATCTAGTGTTAGTTGCACCTGGAGAATTTCAGACGCATTGTGTTGGGCAACTAGTCTGGTGGTGTGAATATCCTTGGTGAATATTGACACTCCTCCACCTTTAGTGTTTCGGTCCTGCTTTGGTGGCCGAAAAGTGTGGTAAGAGTTATAGCCTGGTATTGCAGGGGTGCTCTCTTGAGCCTTGAACCAGGTCTCAGTTACTGCACAGACATCGATGTTCTCCATTTTTAGGAGTGCCTCGAGAGAGTGCCTTTTGAGGTTTGGACTTCTAGCATTGAGTAGCATTACCTTCAGATTTTGCATGCTTGTACCTGTTACGGTGATGGTTTTGTCCTTTGAACTTTGCCTAAAAAAGGCACTATAGGGGTGGCAAGAGCCTTAGCCAGTAACCTGAATCCCAGGGGCGACAGGTGCAGACCATCTCTGGCAAAGCATCGTGGTCTGTCAATCATGTCGCCCCAGGCAGACAGATACTGGATCCCCTTTGAATGACACCAGAAGCTTAGCCAATTGTTGAAGTCAATCATTTTGTCCTTATATTGTGGTATCATTCTGGGCGAAGGCAGGATGCTACTCAGGGCTAGGATCATACCTGCCTGGGCCACATGATCCAAGGGCTCTTCCATGGCTCTTTTCATGTAGTCCAGGGAGGTACGTCTCAAGTCATTCACTCCAACATGGACAATGACAGAGTCATATTTGTACTTGTTGTGGAGTGACTTGAGTGCATGCATTATGTGGCAGATCCTGGCACCCGACAGGCAGCTGACTGTAATTTTCTCCTTGTTCAACCTGGTGAGAGGGACATCAGTGTGCCGGACTATAGAGTCACCTATGACTGAAGGGTTAGGTACATTGTCTTGCCTTAGGGGCTGTTGCTGGGTGGCACACTGGTGTTGTGAACTATGTGACACTTTGGTTGTGATTTGTGTTTGTTTGCGTTTCAGCTTCAGAGGTCCTTGTTGCTTGGGCAGGTTACAGTTAAGGGCCTCTGCATATGTGGATTTAGTGTTGCTATATGTGGGTGTTGGTGGTGTGGGTTTAGAAGGGCTATGTGTTGCTTGAGGTGTAGTGTGGGTGTTAACCTTCTCCTCTTGACTGTCTAGCACAATCTTGGGTGGAGAGAGCTTTGCTTCCATTTTGGCTATGTAAGTGCATCTCTCACAGGTTGTAGTGTTGGGTGGTAGGAGGAGAGGGTTGTCTGTGTACATGAGGCAATTGCTGCATTGACCCAGTATGCCCAGATTCACCAGGTGGACAGGAGAAATCACTGGAAGCTGACCCTTGGACATGCCTGGTTTGGTGCTTTTTTTTTTTTTTTTTTGTAAAGTACAGGAGCTGTTTTCCCTTACCTTAGCAAGGTATTTTGCAATTATAGGCTGTTTAGTGCCTACTATTAATTTCTCCTTATTAACAAGGAAAGTTGAGTGCTTGTATCAGTTTAAGGCTTCCTAGTGCTTTCCAGCAGGTATTAGAGAAAGTGCTAGTCACAGGGATGCTTAAAGGTAAGATGAAAAAAAAATGCACACTGCAGTGTGCACTACAGAAGTTAGATGTGAAAGTAGGTAACTTAAGATGTAATGGGATCCTATCTCGCCTACATTCATAACTGATGGGTTCGGAGCCGATCCATTGGCTCCGACTCGGCCAACTAGTATACTAGAACGAAGTCTCTTATTGGCTGGGCTACCCTCTATCCCAGGATGCACCACACCTGCTTCCCCAGATCTCGTTTGCCGCTTTATCAAGCTAGACGTGGTCTCGACTTGGCTGGAGCTAAGTGTATTTTCTTCTTTTTTCTGGTCTTTTGACCTGGGGTTTCTTCATAAATTCAATCAACAGCTGTTTTAACAGCTATTCTTAAGTTTGTGTATTGTTTGAGTGTTATTGGCATTTTTGTATCTGTTGGTACTTCGGGCAAGGCCGGTTTAAGTTAGAGGGCCTTTGCCCTTCTTAGTGGAGTGAGTGTGTTGTCCGTTGTTATTCCTTTTTTCTTCTCCGGTAAAGCCCATTTAAGTTAGAGGGCTTTGCCCGTTGTTGTTCCCTTTGTTGTTGTTCTTCTCCTTGTGAGGTAAATCTTCTGTTCAGAGGGCTCGCGCCTATTCTCGCTTTAAAGTTTTGGTGAAGTACTGTTTTTGTGTGGCAGTTAGATTGTTCCACTATTCCATTAGTTTGTTGATGAAAATGTCTAAAGAGCAGAAATCTGGTTTTAAAAAGTGCACTAAGTGCAATTATAAAATGTCTATCACGGATAGTCATGCCATTTGCGTTTATTGTTTAGGGCCAAAGCATTTGCAAGAGACATGTAGTGTTTGCCATGCCTTTTCCACTAGGGTTCTTCAAGAACGTAAAAATAAATTAATCCTGAAGGGCCTTATTAAGCCCTCCTTTGAGGAAGCTTTGGCTTCATCTTCTGCTACTGCTTCAAAGAAAAGGTCGCCGGCTCCGACCAGTCCGTCGGAGCCGACTACTAAGAAGCATAAGTCGACCTCTTCTTCCTCAGCTCCACTGACTTCGGAGCCGAGGGTCGAAGGGTCTGCCTCGATGCCTCTTTCCTCGGCTCCATTAGTTTCAGAGCCGCAGGTTGGAGCATCGAGAGTAATCACCTCCCTCGGTTCCATTGGTCTCGGAGCCGATGGAGGTGTGCAGCTGAAACTCTTCCCCTCGGCTCTGAAAGCTCCTTCGCGCCGATCCTTATTCATACTGTGTCGGATCCGGCCGATAGTGTTGGAGCCCTTCGAGCCGGTCCCCTACCTTGTCTGAGCCGAGAGAAGTCGCCTCGCCCCTTTCTATTTCCTCTAGATCCTCCAAATTATCTGATTCGGATTTGGATAGAGTTATTCAGAGGCTTTTCCAGTCTCCGGTTTTCGCAAAAATGGTCTCGGCTCCAGCCCATTTGGCCCCGGAGCCAATCCCCCTCGAAGCTTTCGATTCCTCCTCCAACTTCCTCGGAGCTGTTGGAGTCGGTGATGGTGGAGCAAGGTGGAGCCGCACAGTCGGAACCGAGACCCCTTTGGAGTTTATTGGTTCCGACCATTGTTCCTACCCTGTCCTCGGGTTCGGGGTTCAGTACCGGGACTTCCTCAGCCGGGGCCGAGGGGAACCTCTTGGAGCTAGGTGCCTCGGTGCCTAGTCTTCCCCTCGGAGCATCGGCTGCGGGGATTCCTAGTGCCGTCGTGGTCTCTCGGCCAGTGACCTCCATGGAGTCTGGAGGTCCTGCCTTTGAGGCCATGAGGAGCGCGCTGGCCATGTCCTTGCCGGCTCAGCAGGTTTCCATCTCACTGTCCCTAGACCTAGAGACTGGTGCTTCTGGCGTACAGCAGTCCCATGACAGTGGGGTCCCAGGGCCTGAGGATACCCCCGTGGGGGGTTCCCTTCTTCCGGGGGGTCCGTCCGAAACCGCTTCGGATGAGCCTCAACGGAAGAAATTGTGCAAGAGGAAGCACGTGGACTCCCAAGATGAGTCTATCACATCTGACACTGACCTCGATGATGCGGAGGGGTCCCCAAAATCATCTTCAGATGATGTCTCTTTCTCGGATATCCTTGAGATTCTGAGACAGAGAGGAGATTGGCAGGCCAAAACCCCTTCCGCTGAGGAGTCAGTCTTCCTCAAGGCCTTCGGGGCCCAGCCCTCCGCCTCCTGGGTGTCTCCGCCCTTCGATGAATTACTTGATTTAATTTCTCGAAGGGCTTGGGAGTACCCTGACTCTGTGGAACCGGTGCCTGCAAGACCCAACAAATTCCTTTCAGCCCCCCCTCAAAAGGAATTTTTAACGAAAGGAGTTCCTGTAGATGCGATGGTGGTGGCATCTGCCACACAGCAGGACGTGGCAGAGGCTTCAACGTCTATCCACCCTCCTAATAAGGATTCCAGGAGCATGGATAGGTATGGGAAGCGCACTTTCTTCAGCGGCCTTTACCTTACGGTCGCTGAATTACCTATGTCATTTTACTAGGCTCCAAAGGGACCTCCTTAAAGAGCTAGGTGAGTCCCTCACAGGTAATCTACCTGAGGCGTTAGCCCACACTGTTGGCGCCCAGATGACTACCTTATCATCCATTGTGAACTCGTCCATGAGGCTCATCTCGTATGCGGCTGAGGGGGCAAGTAGAGCAGTGGGAACAGGCGTGGCCCTTAGGAGACACGCCTGGTTACGCTTGTGTTCCTTTGCGGAGGCCTTCAAGTCTTCCTTCGCCGACGCCCCTTTTGATGGGTCCTCTTTGTTTGGACCCAAGGTGAAGGACACACTGACTCAGTGCGAGCAGGAGGGCAAGACCTTGACTGCTGTTGGGGCCTGTTTTTCCACTCCCTCTAGGCCTTATCCCAAGGCCCAGAGAGGAGGGAAAATGTGGTTCAGGAAAACTCAGAGGTCTTTCCCTACTCCACCCAGTGATCCCCCCTCTAGAGGCAGGGGGGGGGAATTCGGGAAGACGCCATCCCAGAGGTGGCAGAGGCCCCCGTAACTCTGGAGACCGCGATTCCTTTCGTGGTTCCTCCTACGCTCACCGTCCCTGAGTTGGTGCCCGACTGTGCAGCTCCAGAGCCAGTCGAGGGTCGTTTTGCGGAACACCCACAGGCTTGGGAAGCTATTACCAGCGACCAGTGGGTGCTCCAGATTATTACCGGAGGCTATCTCATTCCCTTCATCAAGCCCCCCCTTCCCTTCAGGGAAATCCCGGACGTGCCACCCAGTCAGCGGGATCAAGCAGCAATAGAGGTTTCAAAGCTGCTAGAAAAAGGAGTCATCCAGCCTGTCCCCACGATCAGATCGGATCAGGAACTTACTCAAGACTATTTTGGTGCCAAAAAGACAGGGGACTTCAGGCCCATTTTGGACCTCAGTTCATTGAATCGCTTTGTGAAAAGTCCAAATTCAATGGTCACTCTTCAGTCCATTCTCCCACTATTGGAGAAGGATGTCTGGATGTGCTCCATAGATCTCAAGGATGCTTACTATCACATTCTGATAAGTCAAGAGTCCAGGAGTCATTTATGCTTCCGCCTGGGAGACAGTCATTTCCAGTTTCGAGCACTGCCCTTTGGTCTCACCACAGCCCCCAGGGTGTTCACCAAGTGTCTGGCAGTGGTGACTGCTCACCTGAGAAGTCTAGGATTCCAAGTGTTTCCATATCTAGATGACTGGCTCCTTACTGCCACCTCCAAGCATCTACTAATTCAGTCGCTCATGGCCACAGTCAGCTAGGGCCGTTTCCTAGGAATCAATTTCAACTGGGAAAAATCTGTGCTACAGCCATCTCAGCGTATTACCTTTATAGGTGCAGAGTTAGACACAAGAAGGATGCGCGCCTTCTTACCGGCAGAAAGGATTCAGGTTTTGCAGAATCAAGTTCGATCCTGCCTCCCCCTATCAAGAGCTCCGGCCAATCTGATTCTGCAGGTATTGGGGTCGATGGCATCAACTATTCTCCTAGTCCCCTTAGCCAGACTGCACATGTGAGTACTGCAATGGCTACTTTCAGTTCAATGGTCCTATCAGGAACTTCCCTTGAACCACTTGGTTATGATTACGGAAAGTTGCCGTCGAGATCTGCGTTGGTGGCTCCTCCGATCCAATCTCGACCAGGGGCGACCTTTTATCCTTCATTCCCCTGTTGCCACTGTGACCACGGACACCTCCCAGGTAGGGTGGGGGGGGGTCATTATCTGGACAGGTCTGTCCAAGGCACATGGCAACCCCAGGAAGTGCATTTACACATCAATATCCTGGAAATGAGAGCGGTGCTACTGGTACTACAAGCTCTCCATCACGCTCTCCCGCAAGGTCTGATTGCTATCCTATCCGACAACATGTCGGTAGTTTGGTATATAAACAAGCAAGGCGGGACCAGGTCGTACCCACTGTGCAGAGAAGCCATGAGACTTTGGCACTGGGCGGTAGCTACTAACCACTTCCTAATGGCAACGCACATCCCGGGGAAATCCAATGTGATTGCGGACAGACTAAGCAGGACTATCCTGTTACCCCACGAGTGGTCCCTCAACCAAAGAGTGGCTGTGAAAATCTTCTCCAAATGGGGTCTCCCTTCCTGCGAATTGTTTGCCAGCCCCCACAATGCGAAGTGCAGAGAGTTCTTCACTCTGACTCTCTCTCAGGGACAGATTCCCAGGGACGCTCTAACCCACATTTGGCCCCCTGGTCTCCTTTATGCCTTCCCTCCGGTTCCCCTCCTGCCGAGGGTGATACGGAAGGCAATTTACCTGGAGAGCAACATGATTTTGATTGCCCCGCACTGGCCTCGTCAGGTTTGGTTCCCCTTCCTTCGGAGGTATGCAGTGGAAGGTCCATGGTTTCTGGACCCGGTGCCAGACCTGTTGACTCATCAGTCAGGACAGTCTCACCCATCTCTCAGGTCCTTGAGGTTGGCTGCTTGGTTACTCCACTTCCATCCTTAGTCAGGGACAGTTCCCTGTCTCCGGAGGTTATCCACATTTTGTCCTCTTCTCACAAACCTTCCACTATCAAACTGTATTCCAGCAAATGGAAGAGGTTTGCCCTTTGGGCACAGAGACGAGGTATAGACCCTCTTACTGCCCAGTACCGGAGGTCTTAAATTTCCTGGCCTCTCTTTTTCAGTTGGGCTCTTCAGTTTCCATGATTAAGGTTCAGCTAGCGGCCATCTCTAATTTTCATGTTTCCTTTGAACCTTCATTAATGGCAAACAAGCTTTGCAAGTCTTTCCTTAAAGGAGCGTGGCTCCTTAGGCCCCCGATATCTCATCCTGTGCCCTCTTGGGACCTAAATATGGTCCTGGCTGCCTTAACTGCCCGCCCCTTTGAACCAGCAGCTACCTGTGATATGAAATTCCTGTCTTGGAAGACCGCTTTTTTAGTGGCCATAACTTCGGCCAAGCGGGTTTCAGAGCTCCAGGCTCTTTGTTCTAATCCTCCTTATTTGATTTTTCACAAAGATAGAGTGTCCCTTAAATTAAATCCCTCTTTTTTACCAAAGGTAGCATCTTCTTTCTGCATTCAACAGTCCCTAGAGCTCCCTGTATTTTTTCCCAAATTCTCCAATAACGCAGAATATATCTTTCATCGGTTGCGTTTTTATTTGAACAGGACTACTCAGACGCGGAAGTCAAATCAACTGTTTGTGTCCTTTGCAAAAAACAGGTTGGGTGAACCAGTGGCTAAAACCTCCATAGCCAAATGGATTAAAGATTGCATCTGTTTCATTTATTCGCAGGCTGACAAAGAGCTTCCCTTTCCAGTCAGGGCTCATTCTACCAGGGCAATAGCTACTTCTCTAGCATTCCACTCCAAATTATCAATAGATGATATTTGTGCTGCGGCTACCTGGACTTCTCCGCACACTTTCATTTCTCATTACAAAATAGATGTGGCTTCTCGAGGCAGGGCTTCCTTTGGTTCCACAGTTCTCAGGAGTGTTTTCCAATGAGCCACCCGGGATTTAGGTGCTAGGGACGCTGTCCCATCAGTTATGAATGTAGGCGAGATAGGATCCCATTACATCTTTTAGTTATGTACTTACCATAACTTCTGATGTATGGGATCCATCTCGCACATTCATTCACTCCACCCTCCTTTCCCCCTTCCATTCGGATTTAGAGGAAATGTTGGTCCATTTGGAGATCTTCTCTTGAAGAACTTTAGTTGGTTGGAGTAACTGGTATTTTTTCTGTGTTTGCATGTAAGTATGAAAGCGAACAAACAAGATCTGTGGAAGCATGTGTGGTGCATCCTGGGATAGAGGGTAGCCCAGCCAATAAGAGACTTCATTCTAGTATACTAGTTGGCCGAGTCGGAGCTGATGGATCGGCTCCGAACCCATCAGTTATGAATGTAGGCGAGATGGATCCCATACATCCGAAGTTATGGTAAGTACATAACTAAAAGTTTTACCTGTTTAAAAAGTTAAGGTTTAGTGGAGAGTTACTATTTTTAAAACAGCAAGATGGGTTGAAATGGGTGGTCACTTTTGTATTCTGGTACTATGGAATACAGTAGGATGGCCAATAAATATAAATAGTTGAAGGGGAGGGGTTTTTGATTTTGTGATTACTCACACAAGCCAGTGAAAGTAGAGAGGAAATGAGATATATGGTCAGATTAACATAAGAGGCAGGCAACTAGAAAGACAGTGGTATTCTGCCTGACTCAGAAGAGAGAGAGAGAGCTGTGGTCTCTTTTGAAGTTTTAATATGCTGTTAAAGCAGAATGCAAGTAAAACACAAGTAAAGAAAACAAACTACAGTATTTAAAATATACAAAATACAAAAAATAAAAGCAAACTAACCTTTCCTTCACAGCAAAGTATAGCAGAGTCTGGATGAGCCTTTCTGGTAAAGCTCTGAAATGTTTTATTTTACCCCTTAAATAAAAGGTTTAGTTCCTAGCCTCCATCTTTAGTTGCTCAGGTGTACGTTTGTGGCTATTTGTGCTTTTACCTTCATCCAAATCAACACCAGAGAAGTTCACAGAAGGTAAATTTTTTTGGAAGGAAAGGGAGGCAGCCTCTTTTTCCATATAAGATTTAGATATCCATGCAGGGATATGTTATCTCAGTTCATTAGGAACTACTAATCTGAAGTAGGCACTTCATTTGTCAGCAAACTTTGGGATACGGATCCGATCTCGGATCCGAGTCGGCAACTTCTACCACAGCATAGATCCGAGCTCCTAGCTCCTCCCTTTACCCATAATCCCCTGCCAACCCTGACTGACCTCAGATCTAGTTTGCCGCACTTCAAGCTACAAGCTGGATTTTCGAGCTCCTGCTACTTAGTGAAGATTTGTGAGAAAAATTTTCTATTTTTACTCCCCTTTTCTTCGTGTGAGTGAGAGCGAGTGTTTAGGTATCCTTAGCCCTATATATCTCTCAATTTAACTTAATTTGTGTTTATTTTTCCTCCCTGCCCTCGCTGGTCGTAGTGTGTGTTTGTGGTGTGTGTAGGGGCCTAGTGAGTGTGTTTTCTGTGCTTCTATGTCGGAGGCCACTAAAGCCATCTTTTCAAAGTGCACTGAGTGTGGCCATAAGCTTTCACCGGCGGATGGCCATACCCAATGCATTAGGTGCCTTGGGGTTGAACACCTCTCCTCGGGATGCGCGATTTGCGTGGCGTTCAACCCCAGGGCACTTAAGGACCGGAGGTCGAAGCTGATTCTGGTGGGCCTTTTGCCCCCGGATTCGGCTCCGGCCTCCGGTGCTTCTGTGGCTGCTACCCAGCCCTCGGTGGCAGCCACCCCTGCCTCCCTCCCTCCGGTCGGGACTCAACCTCCCGCTTCGGCTCTGGAGGAGAGGGAGGCCGGGAAAGCCAAACGAAAAGAGAAGCACCATAAGCGGCGAGCCGAGGACTCCTCCTCGGCCCCGCCCGCCAAACAGGCTTCTCCCTCCAGAGCTTCTGGATCGCCTCCTCCTCGGCTCTGGTCCCCTTGTTTCTCACCGGGACCAGTGGAGGAGGGAACCCGGTCCCCATCGAGGTCATCGAGGCGGCACTCTAGGTCTGCCTCAGTGGCCTCTTCGAGGTCCACTTTTAGTATGTCAGATGCAGACATGGACCGGATGATGAGGAGGTTCATCAAGGCCCAGCTGCATATGGGAGTGCTCTTGCCTCCCCCCCCCCTCTGGGGGGGGAGCTCGACCCCATTTTTTGCTCCAATCGCTCCTTCTCCGACCCGCTTTCTGGGTTCGGAGCATTCGGAGCCGAGCCGCGTTGGATCCGAGGGTGGGTTGGAGCCGATAGAACTGGTTACTTCGGCTCCGACTAGTCCCTCGAGCTGGTCGGATCCAACCTCTCGGAGCCGTGGACTGAACTTCGGATCCGAGAGATTCGGTGTGACTTTGGCTCCATCCAGGTCAGAGCACACAGGTCCTTCGGATCCGAGGGTCTCGGTCCTGGATCCGGTCCCCGCTTCAGATCCAAATGGGAGTCGACTCTCAGATCCTATCGAGAGTGGCTCCCCCTCGGCTTTCGCTGTGGTAGAGAGGGCACTGTTGAATGCATCCGGGCCTCGGGTCCTGGCTTCGGCTCCCCCCTGCACTCCCTCTCAGCTGGTTCAGGCTCCCATCACCCGGCCTTTGGGGCAGCCTGCTTCAGCGCCTCTGGGTGTTCCTTTGGAACGTGACATTGCTGGTGAGACTTCCTCAAACAGCCCCCCTGAGGAGGTTCCTCACAAGGCTAAGTGTAAGAGGAGGCACGTGGACTCCCCTGAGTCCCTTACAGAAGATACGGACTTAGATGAAGGGGAAGGCTCCCCAAGGTCACCCCCGAGGATGTCTCCTTTGGAGACATCATGGAAATGCTCAGGATTAGGGGAGCGTGGTCTGTCCCCAAGGCTTTCTCCGATGAGTCCGTATTCCTAGAGGCGTTCAAAGCAGGGCAATCTACCTCTTGGGTGTCCCCTCCCCCCGACCCACTGGTGGACCTTATTTCCACCAGGGCTTGGAAGGAGCCGGACACTGTAGAGCCAGTCCCCAAGCGCCCAGATAGGATCCTGTGTCCCCCTGAAGAAAGAACCCACTGGAGCAGAGGTCCCCCGTGGATGCCATGTTGGTGGCTGCAGCCACCAAGAGGGAGTTAGCTCAGGAGAGCTCCACGGTCCACCCATCGAGCAAGGAGTCTCGGCCGATGGACCACCTTGGGAAGCGGGTCTTCAGTTCAGCAACCTTCTCCATGAGGGAGCTGAACTATATGGCACACGTCATCCGGATGCAGCGAGATCTAATAAAAGAATACGCTGCCTCCCCCCCAGAGTCCATGTCGGAAGGGGACAGCAGCTGTACTCCTCCCGAATGTCCACTCTACATTCCATTTCTAACACCTCTATGCGGCTCTTGTCTCATGCCATGGAAGGAGCCACTAGAGCTGGTGGAGCTGGCCTGGTAATGAGGTGCCAAGCCTGGCTCCGACATTGTGATTTCTCGGAATCCTTTAAGGCGTCATTCACGAATGCCCCCTTTGATGGTTCTGCATTGTTTGGCAAAACCGTTTGTGACACTTTAGTCCAGAGCAAGAAAGACGGGAAGATGTTGTCTGCCATCGGAGTCCACTTCTCTGCTCCCCAGAGGTCCTTTTCTAAGAACCAAAAGGGTCAGAAGAAGATGTGGTTCTGGAAATCGCATCAGTCCCAGTCTGCTCTGGACAACCAGTCCTCTCGTGGCAGAGGAGGACAGGGAGGACGCCGCCCTAGAAGCAGAGGGGGTCCCAGAAATTTTGGGTCCAGAGAACCCTTCTCTGAGAGGCCCACGCAGAACCCCTGAGGGGTTGCCCGGCTGCTCCACTCTGGAGGCAGTCGGGGGGCGTCTTTCGAGGCACCTAGCAATGTGGGAGTCCATAACAACAGATCGCTGGGTGCTTCGCATCATATCCAGAGGTTACCAAATTCCCTTTATTGTAACCCCCAAAACCAGAAGCCTCCCCGACGTACCACCCAATCAGAGGGAGGCGGCTGCTACAGAAATTCAGCAGCTTTTACAAAAAAGAGCCATCCAACCCATCCCCCCAGATCAGCTCGGATCAGGGTTTTACTCCAGGTTCTTTCTGGTGCCAAAAAAGACGGGGGACTTGAGGTCCATCCTCGACCTCTCTCTCTTGAAGCTGGCAGTACCCAAAGAAAAGTTCCATATGGTCACGCTTCAATCTATTCTCCCCCTGTTACGGGAGAACAACTGGATGTGCTCGATAGACCTCAAGGATGCATACTACCACATTCTTGTGGACAGACGTTCCAGGAGGTTCATCCGCTTCCGGCTGGGAGGCAGTCACTTTCAGTTCAGGGCCCTCCCCTTCGGTCTCACCTCAGCCCCCAGGGTGTTCACCAAGTCTTGGCGGTTATAGCGGCCCACCTGAGGTTTCAGGGAATTCAGGTCTTTCCATACCTGGACGACTGGCTCCTCATTGCCCCAACAAGGCATCTGCTCTGTTCAGGCAGGGATTATTTCCTCAATCTTGCTCCACGCCTATGGTTGACTGTCAACATGGCCAAATCCTCTCTGGCTCCTACACAGGTAATAGATTTCATAGGGGCGAGATTGGATTCCAGACTAATGCTTGCTTTCCTGACTCCCGATCGGCTTCAGAACCTGAGGTTGCATGTTCAGGCCATTCTCCAACATCCTGCTCCACCGGCGGAATTGATCCTGAGGGCTCTAGGGTCCATGGTGGCAGCAATTCCTCTGCTGCCCCTAGCCCGTCTAAATATGAGGGTCCTGCAGTGGACCCTCCAGGTGCAATGGTCCCTGTCTCACAACCCCCTGTCCCATCCTATTCCCCTAAGCAGGGCTTGCAGAGGGTCACTCGTGTGGTGGCTCCAGTCCCCGAGCCTTCACACGGGATGACCATTCTCAATGCCTTCCCCGTCGCCACAGTGACCACGGACGCCTCTCACCTGGGATGGGGGGGGCACTATTCAGGCAGAATGGTCCAAGGCACTTGGAACGACATAGAGACCTCCTTGCATATTAATGTCCTAGAGATGAGGGCGGTGCTTTTGACATTGCAGGCATTTCACAGCCTTTTTCCGATTGGGACGATTGCGGTACAAACGGACAACATATCAGTTGTCTGGTACATCAACAAACAGGGGGAACCAGGTCTTATCCTCTTTGTCGCGAGGCCATGAGAGTGTGGGAATGGGCAATATCCACCAACCGCTTTATCATTGCAATGCACATTCCGGGACAGGCCAACATCCTAGCAGACAGGCTCAGTTGTTCGATTCTGACCCCATACGAATGGTCACTCAATCCTCTAGTAGCGAAGCAAATATTTGCCCAATGGGGGCAACCCAGTTGCGATCTTTTTGCCTCTCCTTCAAATACCAAATGCAACAGTTACTTCGCTCTAATCCCCCCTCAGGGGGAGTCACCGAGAGACTCTTTAGTACATGCTTGGCCTCCCAGTCTCCTTTACGCTTACCCTCCATTGCCCATGATGCTGAAACTCTTACAGAAAGCCAGTCAGCTGGGGAGCAAAATGATCCTCATTGCCCCATTCTGGCCTCGTCAAACGTGGTTCCCGTACCTGTGGTCTCATTTGATTCATCCACCCTGGATTCTGGATCCGCTCCCGGATCTCATTACTCACCCTTTGGATCTTCCGACCCCCGACCTGGTCAACCTCAAGCTGACGGCTTGGTTGCTCCAGTTCCACTCCTGATAAGGACTCCCGGAATCTCCTCACCAGTCAAAGCCATCCTAGTAGCAGCACATAAACCTTCCACCAGAAGGGTCTATCGGAGTAAGTGGAAACGTTTCTCCATCTGGGCAGAGCACCATCACTTAGATCCTTTCATGGTGCCTCTTACGTCGGTTTTGGATTTTCTAACTACCCTCTTTCATCAGGGGGCTAGCTGCTCTACAGTCAAGGTACAACTAGCAGCGATTTCACATTATCATGTAGGGCATGAATCGGGCCCTCTAATTACTTCCAAGCTTTGTAAAGCTTTCCTCAAGGGTACCTTCCTTCTCAGACCTCCAGTCAGGGAGGTAGTACCCCCATGGGATTTATCTTTGGTTCTACAGGCCTTGACAAGCCCCCCTTTTGAGCTGGCGGCTACGGTTGATCTTAAATACCTCTCTTGGAAGATGGCCTTCCTGGTGGCCATTACTTCAGCCAAAAGGGTCTCTGAGCTTCAGGCTCTCTGTATTAACCCACCGTATTTAGCCTTCCATCAGGATAGAGTTTACCTCAGGATCAATCCATCCTTTCTGCCTAAGGTATCTTTGGAAGCTAATATTAATCAATCTTTTTAATCTTCCCATGTTCTTTCCCAACTACCAGAACAAAGGAGAGTACAAACTGCA
The DNA here is from genome assembly GCF_019279795.1 of Protopterus annectens. Classification (NCBI taxonomy): domain Eukaryota; kingdom Metazoa; phylum Chordata; order Ceratodontiformes; family Protopteridae; genus Protopterus; species Protopterus annectens. The sequence goes on from NC_056729.1 coordinate 1,525,390,334, forward strand.
TTCCTTGGATGTGCACAGACAATTACACTTTTATATTCATTGAACTGCTGGTCATAGGCAATCTGACCAGTTGTTTGTCTCCTTTGCCAAAACCAATTTAGGCAAGTCAATTTCTAAAGTTACCCTGTCACGGTGGATAGCTAGTTGTATCCTCTTGGCATATCAGAGTTCGGGATGGCCTGCACCTCAGGGAGTCCGAGCTCATTCTACTAGGGCCATCACTACTTCGGCGGCTTTAAAATCTAGGGTCCCCTTGGATGATATTTGTTCCGCAGCCACTTGGGCTTCATCTCATACCTTTATCAGCCATTACAAACTGGATGTTGTCTCCAGAGGTAGGGCGTCCTTTGGCTCTGCAGTGCTCCAGAATATTCTTCCATAACGGCCACCCAGGATTCAGGTAGCTGGGGACCCTGTCCCAAAGGTTGCTGACAAATGAAGTGCCTACTTCAGATTAAGAAGTTATGCACTCACCATAACGTTCCATCTGAGTAGGTATCTTCATTTGTCTGCAACCATCCCCCCCTCCTTCCCCCTGACCTATATGATTCTGTTTAGGATCTGTCTTAGATAAGCCCCTTCCGGGGCACAGTAACAGTTGTTATATCGGGCAAACTTGATCTGAGGTCAGTCAGGGTTGGCAGGGGATTATGGGTAAAGGGAGGAGCTAGGAGCTCGGATCTATGCTGTGGTAGAAGTTGCCGGCTCAGATCTGAGATCAGATCTGTATCCCAAAGGTTGCAGACAAATGAAGATACCTACTCAGATGGAACGTTATGGTGAGTACATAACTTCTTATTTTGTGCTTTAAAGTAAAAATAAGACTGAATTTCATTCCTTACTGATGATTTTTGTTTGCATTTCAAAACAAATTGAACCCTATAACTTCTCGAGACCAAGCATCCCCCAAGCCTCCATCTTAATTCAGTTATTTCCTCCACAGTAATTACTGTGCAGTCTTGGCCAGTTAGGGTATCTTAAAAGAATGGAAGAAACAGCTAAAAAGCTAGACAAGGTAAGAAAAAACAAAAAGGAAGTAAGCTAGGAGCACAAGATTACTGACTTTAATAATTGGCTTAATTTCTGCTGTCATTCTAAGGGAGTGAAATATTTGTCAGTATGGAAAGACATGGACAACAGGCCCAACAGTCCATGCTGCTTTGTCAGGGATGGTCTGCACCTCTCCCTTCTAGGCTTTTGAATATTAGCTAAAACATTGTCCTCCCCATAGTGCCTTTTTTAGGCAATGCCAAACTGAAAGTATTTCTGACAGCAAATCACACCCAACAAAATCTAAAGGTGTTACAGTTCAATGCTAGGAATCTAAGCAAGAAATTCCACTGCCTATAAGCTCTTCTTACCCTATAGAATGATGATGTCTGTGTGGTCACTGAGGCATGGTTTAAAGCCACAGAGAGCACACCAGCAGTGCAAAGCTATAATGCCTTTTACAGATTTAGATCAGCTACAACACAGACAGGGAATAAAGGTGCAGGTGTCTCTCTTTACATCAAAAATAAATATACCTCAGACAGAATGATGCACTTCAGCTTCTCCATAGGTTCATAGGTTCATAGGTTCATACTAGGCTATCTGCCCTAGGGCATTTATAAGCCTAGCCAGAGTGTGTTTGGCTTTCGCCACCCATTTTAAATTAATTTTGCTATGCCCTTTTTCGAGGTTAGTATACTGTGCCTCTGTCTAACAGTGACACAGAAGTGATACCCGGGGTAAACCTACGATCTCCCATCCACTCATCAAGATTCCTCTTGAAGAGAGTCAATGAGGGACTCTGCCTAACCTGGACTGGGATTTTATTCCAGAGTGAAGGGAGAATCTGGGTTATGAATCTGTCCCTCCAGCATGTCCTATTTATTTCAGTGCTGAGGTTCAAGTCTCGAGCACGTGGCTCGATGGGATTTGGATTTTCTGAGGTGCAGCATGTCCATTAATTCTGGGTTGGGACATGGCTTTATACATCAGGCACAGATAGCCTCTGAGCAGGCGGTATGCCACTGAGTAGAGCTGGAGTTTCTTTAACCGGGCAGCATATGGCATCTGTTTGAGCCCTTTGATCCTCTTGGTGAGGTACTTTTGGGGTCTTTCCAGTTGCTGCAGGTGTCTGGTAAGGTACATCCCAAAAGGGGCATTGTACTCAATTATGGGCCTGATGAGGGATGAGTAAAGAGGCACGATGACCTCCCCTGATCTAGATGTGAATCCCTTCATGATTAGGTGGGCTATATAAAATGTTTTTCTAACCACTTTGGCCACGTGGTTGTCAGATGAGAGATTGCTATCAACTTGGGTCCCCAGGTCCCTAATTACTTCTTCTGTACTTAATGGATTACCACCTATGTGGTAATTTGTGGGCACTTTGTTTTGCCAAAGGGGATGACTATACACTTTTGGCTTAGCTTGAGGCCATGGCTCTGGCACCAGTTGTCTGTTTCTATGAGGCCATTTTGGAGGATGCTTGTGTCGGCTGGAGAGTCGATTATGGTGCCCAGTTTGCAGTCATCTGCGAACTTGGTCAGCCACAGTCCTTCCGTGTTGGCCTGTACCTCCGAGAAATATATACCGAACAAGAGAGGTCCCAGGACTGAGACTTGTGGGACGCCACTTGTAACTGGTTTGGAGTCTGACATGGCTCCAGCAATTCTAATCATGTGGGTTCTGTCCTTGAGCCAGTTTGCAACACATCTAGTGACATAGGGGTTTATATTTAAGCTGGTGAGCTTATCTATAATGCCTGAGTAGGGTATTGTATCAAGGCTTTTGCAGGTCCAGGTAGGCTGTGTGGACCACCTTCCCCTCATCAATGGCCTTGGTGACTGTTTCAAAGAAATCAACCAGGTTTAAGAGGCAGGATCTGCCCTTAACAAAGCCGAACTGGGTAGGATCCAGTGTCTGTAGGTCCCCAATATCTTTATTTATGAGGTCCATGATGATCCTTTCCATAGCTTTGCAGACCAAGCTAGTCAGGCTTATGGGGCGATAGTTTCCAGGATCCGCTGAGGCACCACCTTTGTGGAGAGGGACCACTGTTGCTGTACGCCACTCTTTGGGTACATATCCTGTAGTAAGGCTGAGATTGAACAGTAGTTTTATGTTTGGGTTTAGCTCTTCTTGGAGTTCATGTAGGACGCAGCCCAGGACACCGTCTGGTCCCATTGATGCTGTGTTTTCTGCTTTGGAGAGGGTGGCTCTTACCTGAGCATCTGAGATGTCAGAGGGGCAGCACTCTGCTGGGATAGATATTTCCCCTTTTGGTGGGGGGCAGTTTGCTGAACCTGTCAGCTAGCATGTTGGCAATGGCTGTGGGTTCGGTGTATTTTTTGTCATTTTGGACTAATTCTGAGCATATCTGGGAATTCCCACCCAGGTTACTAACATAACTAAAGAAAGCCTTTTGATTATCCTTAGTGTCCTGTGCAATTTTTCTCTCGAAGCTGGCCTTAGACGATTTTATGAGTGCCCGTAGTTTTTTTGCTAATACTGATCAGAGATGCCTTCCCTTTTTGGGATTTTGCTCTATCATGTAGTAGCTTCCTCCTTCTATTGTATAGTTTGTTTATGGCTGGGGTCCACCAGACAGGATGTCTGCCTTTGAAGGACTGGGTCTTGGTTTTATTTGGGATTGCATGATCCATGCATTCCTGAAGGTGTTCATAGAATGCATTTATAAAGGATTCTGCGGTCTGGGCCGTATTTTCCACAGGCCCGGGGGTTTTGAAGGATTCCACCTCAGTTTTGAGAAGTGTGAAATTTGCTTTAGAGAAGTTTTTCACTGTGGTTTTCTGGGCAGGGGGTGGGGTCGGGATGTGGATATCCAGTGAGATTAGTTTATGGTCTGATCTTACCAGTGAGGGATACACTTCTGGTCTGGAGCATAAAGTCCCCATGTTGGTGATGATCAGCTCCAGTATGTTTTCCCCTCTTGTGGGAGTGGTAACAAGTTGTTCCATAGCATTTGAGTTTATAAATTCTAGGAACCTTTGGGCTAGGGTGTTGGAGCTAGAGTAATGCTCCCAGTCTATGTTTGGGTAGTTGAAGTCGCCCAATATAATGGTGTTTGGAGAGACCTTCATATTTTCCAGTGTTCTCAGGAAGGCCGAGTGGGGTTCCTGGGTTTGGGAGGGTGGTCTGTAGCAGGCTATAAACTGGAAGGCAGTTTTACCCACTGTTAGTTGCACATGGATAGTCTCTGATGCTTCGTGCTGTGCCACCAACCTGGAGGTGTGGGTATCTTTGACTAATATTGATACTCCTCCTTTTGTGGTTCGGTCCAAGTTTTGGGGCGAAAAGCATGGTATGAGGTACAACCTGGTAGTGCTGGGGTGCTCTCGGAGCCTTGCACCAGGTTTCTGTTACTGCACAGATATCGATGTTCTCCATGCTAAGGAGAGTTTCGAGTGTGTGCATCTTGCGGTTTAGACTTCTGGCGTTGAGTAGCATTACTCTTAGTTTCTTAACCCTTGTGATACCTATGGAGGTGGGTTTGTCTTTTGAGCCTTGCCTAAAAAAGGCACTATGGGGGTAGCAAGAGCCTTTGCCAATATCCGAAAGCCCAGGGGTGACAGGTGCAAGCCGTCCCTAGCGAAGCATCGTGGCTTGTCGAGCATGTCATCCCAGGCTGACAGGCATTGGATCCCCTTTGAATGATACCAATACTTAAGCCAATTGTTGAAATTGATCATCTTGTCTTCATATTGTGGCATCATTCTTGGTGAGGGTAAGATGCTACTCAAGGTCAGGGTATTACCGGCCTGGACTACATGCTCAGAGATCTCCTCTATGTCTCTTTTCATGTTGTCCAGGGAGGTACGTCTCAGGTCATTCACGCCAGCATGGACAATGACTGAGTCATATTTGTACTTGCAGTGACCTGAGTGCTTGTGTTATGTGGCGGATCCTAGCGCCCGACAGGCAGCTTACCGTGACCTTCTCCTTTTTCAGCCTGGTGAGCTGGACGTCAGTGTGCCTGACGATAGAGTCACCTATTACAAGTGTATCAGGTGTGTTATTTAGCCTTAAGTGCTGTGACTGTTCAGCACACTGGCTTTGTGAGCTATGTGTTGCACGTGTTTTGTTTTGGGGTAGCGGTTGCTTGGGTGTCTGCTTTGGAGGTCTCTGCTGCTTAGGCAGATTTTTATTTAGAGCCTCCGAGTATGTTTTTGTGTGTTTATGTTAAAATCACGATTGGCAAAATCCCATACCAATTCCTTGCATTCTATAGGCCCCCTTCTATGACTCAGGAAACCCATAGCATGTATTTAAGCTTATTGGAAACACTCACCACCCAACTCAATACCATAGTCATGGGTGACTTTAATTACCCCACTATTAACTGGGAATCATATATAACACCAAACATGCAGGCACAGAGATTCATGGATTTTATAAACACAAACATCCTGGACCAGAATGTCAATATGCCAACCAGGGGCACAAACATACTGAATCTGGTCCTCACTAATATGGGAGAGTACTGCACATCCCTAGTGTAATGTCTTCTCAGGTAAGGTCAGATCACAAATCAATCTCCTTTAAAGTAAAAATAAAAACCGGAACCACAGCTAATCTTGAATTGTTCAGTAACTACTCTACTCTAAGGCTAACTCCCTACTATTAAGTGATAACCTGGCAAAATTTCTAATAGAGGCAGCTGTACCCACCAGGAAGAAGTACATAACTAACTCAGAGAACAAGCCATCCTGGGGGGATTACAACATCAATAGGCTGTATAACAGAAGGAAGACAATCATGGCAAAACCTACAAGTTGTAGCACCCAGCAGGATAAAAACAGTCTTAGCAAACTAGACAAAGAACTCAGAGGACTAATAAAATCTACCAAAGCCAAATTTGGAGTAAATTTTTCTTCCCAGGCCAAGAACAACCACAAGGCATTCTTTAGTTATGTCCTCATCCTCAAAGGCAATGCAAAATTGTGTGCAGAGCTCATTGTAAATGGATACACCTATACTGAGCCACAAGATATAGCAAACCTACTTGCAGACAAACTCAGCTCTAAGTTTACCCCCCTCTCCCTCAGGAAGCTCAAGCTCCCCTCAGGAAATACCATCACATATAACTCTCCCTTTTATCACTAGGGAACAGGTCCTCAATGCTCTGCCTATCTAAGGCTAAAAACACTGCACCAATGAGCCAAGACAATATCCCAGGATGCCTTCTAAATAGTATGAAACATGACCTATCATGCCATCTGGAATTGATATTCAAATTTAGCCTGCAAACAGGCTTTCTGTCGTACATATACAGAACAGCAACAATCATCCCTCTGCACAAAGGTGGCCCATCTATAGACCCTGGAAACTACAGACCTGTACGTCTCACTAGTCTCACGTGCAAGGCCATGAAAAGAATTGTCATGGAAATAATCAATAATGACAGGAAATCTACAAACACTGGACCCAGCCTAATTTGGTTTTGTCAAAGGCAAGTCATGGCTACTCATCTGGTGGACTTGTTTGAGAAGTTCACCAAAGCAATGGATGAGGGCAAAATGGTTCACATTGCCTACCGTGACCTAGCCAAGGCATTTGACACAATACTCCAATCAGGTACTGTTGAGAAACTCAAGAGGTTAATTGTAAACCCTTATGTCAATCGGTGAACAGTCAGCTGGCTGACAGGACCCAGGAAGTGAGAATTGGAGCGTATACCTCTACAAAGTGGTCAGTCATAAGTGTAATCCCTCAGGGATCAGTCCCAGTGCTGACCCATTTTGGCATTTACTTGTCTAAAGTCAAGGACAATATCACAGGCCTCTGACTGATCAAATTTGCAGTTCATAGAATCCCCCGCCAACAATAATGTTCTCCAGGAAGGGTTGACACAGACAAATAACTGCTGGGAGACATGGACTAAAACTAAATGCCAAGAAATGCATAATAGTTTATTTTGGGAAGTTATCCACCCCTGGTAACTATCATATTGACAACACACTCCTAAGAGTTGACCTAGTAGGGACTTGGGGACACACATAGACAGTATTCTAGCCTTTGACCATCATGCGTCTAATGTAGTGAGGAAATCATTCTATGTTTTGCAACTTATAAACAAAGGTATGGCATCTAGGTCCAAGAAGGTCACTGTTCCACTGTATTCAGCATTCAACAGACCTGGCATTGAGTCCAGTGCCTCGTTTGGTATGTACCTAACCAGGCACATCCAGCAATTGGAAAGTCCCCAGAAGTTCCTCCTAAAAGAATACAGGGCATAAGTAACATGTCCTCTGCAAACTCTCTCAAAACCTTATCCCTGTGTTCTGTCTCCTACAGGGAGGTCTATGCCTGGCATACAATGCATTGTTAGACCCCACTCTGATTGACATTCTTCATATCTGCAAAACAAACAGCATCTGAATTATGAATTCTCAGGTCTTACACATTGCCTGTGGTATAAATAGCACCTGCTGGTGAGAAAAGTATGTATCCCAGAGGCTACCCCTTCTCTGAAACAGGCTTTCCAATGATGTGAACTAGAGTGCCTCCCTAATTTAATTCAAGTGTAATATGGACAGTTGGATGGGGAATAGGAAATTCATCCCTGGTTTGGCACCTATGTCTCTAATGGACACAGACATCCTGTAAATGGTTCATCTCCCAGGTCCCTGCTTGTAAATGTTTTATCTCCCAAGCCCTTGCTTACACTTATGAAGGTACCAGAACTTGTCAAAGATTTGGGATGCACTGGCTATGCTTAAAAAGGCAAATTTATACAAAAAACATCCCATCATTCCCTCCATCTTTGGAATACACAAGATACATACAAATATAGAGGACCCCTCTTTTAGGCCAATTGTGGCAGCCAGTGGGTCTAAAACTCATCCCCTGGCTGTCTTAGTTGATTTGTGGGTAAAAACGTTGGTAGAAAATACCCCACACTTGGTCAGGGATTCTTGGGACTTCCTCGGTCAACTAAAAAGGGACCTATGGAAAAAAAGAATTATCACTTTTAACTATTGATATCAAGGATCTTTTTTCTGTGATCCATAAAGAGGAAGGATTACAACTGTTTGAGGAAACCCTGTTTTTGTGTTCTACTCTTTCTCATGACCAGATCACTTTTATTTGTGAACTTATGTCTTTAAGTTTGGAGAACAATTTTGTATATTTTGAAGGTGAATATTTCCAACAGGTTAAGGGTGTAGCTATGGGTTCATAGGTTCATAGGTAGGTACTAGGCTATCAGCCCTAGGGCCTATACAAGCCCAGCCAAAAAGGTACCCTGGCTTTTGCCACCCAAGAAAATTATTTTCCTGTGCCACTGTCGGGCAGAGCCACAGAAGTGATCCCTGGGGTGAATTTCCTATTTCCCATCCAATCATCAAGATTTTTCTTGAAGAGTGCTAATGAGGAGCTTTGTTTGATATAAATAGGTAATTTATTTCAGAGTATGGGAAGTCTCTGGGACAGGAATTTATCCCTCCGGCTTGTTCTGTTTATTGTGGTGACAAGGTTTAGGTCCCTAGAGTGTGTAGCTCGGAGGGATTGGGATTTCTTTAAGTGGAGCATGTCCAACAGCTCTGGGTTTGACATAGCTTTGTATGTTAGGCAGAGATCACCTCCGAGTAGGCGATATGCAACGGAGTAAAGCTGGAGTTTTTTGAGATGGTCTGCGTAGGGCATCTGTTTGAGGCTGCTAATCCTCTTTGTAAGGTATTTCTGCGGCCTTTCCAGTTATTGTAGATGTCTTGTGAGGTACATACCAAAAGGGGCGTTGTACTCTATAATGGGTCTAATGAGTGATGGGATTATCAAAGGAGAGACTACTGTACACCTGTGTCCCAAGGTCTCTTATCACACTTTTTACCAAAGGGGATGACAGTGCACTTTTTGGCATTGAGCCTGAGGCCATGGCTTTGACACCAGGCATCTCTCTCAGTGAAGCCCTTTTGTAGGATGTCCACATCATTAGGAATTTCGATTATGGCTCCTAGTTTGCAGTCATCTGTGAACTTCGTTAGCCAAAGTCCTCCTGTGTTAGCCTGTACTTCAGAGAAGTAGATACCAAACAGGAGAGGACCCAGGAATGAACCCTGTGGTACTCCACTTGTCACTGGTCTGAAGTCAGATTTGGAGTCTGCTACTTTCACAGTGTGGGTTCTGTCAGTGAGCCAGTTGGCAACCCATCTTGTGATATGGGGATTTATGCCTAGTTTAGTGAGTTTATCTATAATTCCAGAGTGGGGGGTGGTGTTGAAAGCCTTGGCAAGATCTAGATAGGCTGTGTGAACCACCTTACCCTCGTCTACGGCTTTGGTGACTGCTTCAAAGAAGTCTGTCAGGTTTAGCAGACATGATCTGCCTTTTATAAACCCGAACTGGGTGGGGTCCAGAGTTTGGAGATTACCAATATCTTTATTTATAAGTTACATGATGATACATTCCATGGCCTTGCAGACCAGGCCCGTCAGGCTAATGGGGGCGGTAGTTCCTGAGGTCTGTGGTGGCTCCCCCCTTTTGGAGTGCGACATCGCTGTGCACCATTCTGAGGGCACAAAGCCTGAGGTGAGGCTATGATTGAACATGGTACTTAGGTGGGGTGCCAGTTCATTCTGTAGTTCATGTATAACACAGCCTGGGATGTTGTCTGGTCCCATGGATGCTGTGTTTTTGGCTTTGGAGAGTGTGGTTTTTACCTGTGCAGCCATGATTACAGGAACTTTGCATTCTTCCGGTATAGAGATGGGCCTTTTAGGGGGGGGGGGGCGGTAAACTTAGCACTGAACTTATCTGCCAGGATGTTGGCAATATCAGTTGGGTCTGTATATTTAGTGCCATTGTGCTGTAACTCAGAGCAGATCTGAGTGTTGCCATTGAGATTCTTGACATAGCTATAGAATGCTTTGTGGTTGTCTTTAGAATCAGTGGTGATTTTGTTTTCATAACTAACTTTGGAGGATTTTATCAGGGATCACAGCTTTTTACTGAGGCTGACCAGGGAGCTCCTCCACTCATGGGATTTTACTCTCTTTTGCAACAGTTTCTTCCTTCTGTTGTACAGTTTGTTTATGGCAGGGGACCACCAGATTGGCTTCCTTTTTTTGGAGGTTAGCATCTTGGTTCTGTTTGGGATAGCATGATCCATGCACTCGTGTAAGTGCTTATAAAATGCAGTTGTGTAGGATTCAATAGTTCAATAGTCGTAACTGTATTGTCCATCTGCATGGGTGTCATGAAGTTCACCATGTCTGTTTTAAGAAGCATGAAGTTGGCTTTGGAGAAATTTTTTACCATGGTTTCCTTAATGGGGGGTGGGGGCAGGATGTGGATATCTAGGGTGATTTGATTATGTTTGGATCGGACCAATGAGGCGTTGACTTCAGGTGTGGTAATGACTAGAACTAGGATATTGTTGCCCCTGTATATGTGAACATTGTTCTCCTTGGATGGGCAAACAGGTATTTGTTCACCTGTCCTTACTAGAAGAATGTATAATTGTACACAAGATTCTTCCATGACCTGTTTTACCTATGAAAAGATTGTAGTGATGAGATTTCAGAATTTTTACAATATCTGAATAGTACTACACATTATTTGGAATTCACCCATACATTTGATGTTTCCAGTATTAACTATTTGGATACTACCATATCCCATTTTGGAGAAGGATTCAAGTCTAACATCTATCGTGAAGAGACTTTTTGTAACTCTTGTTTACATTTTGCCAGTAATCGTCCTATAGCACAGAAAAAGAGCCTGGTAAAAGGCCAGGCCATCCGCGTTGCTAGAATGACAGCATATTTTGAAGATGTTAGGAGTGAAATGGATAGGGTGGGAAAAATGTTTTAACTAAGAGGGTACGCAAGTAAAATGGTAGATCAGATTCTCCAGGAAGTGTATAACAAGTGGGGGGATACATATAAGTCTCTTTTAGGTATTGGCTTAAATACTATTAAATATTAATCAATTAAAAATACTCAGAAGTTTGAGAAAGCTTGTGCACTACAGTATAACCACCTTTCAGGTGAAATAAAAAACACAATTAGAAAGAACTGGAACATTTTTAGGATGAACCCAGAAATTTATGATTTGTTGGGTAATTAACCAATTTTCATTAATAAAACGGGTGTTAATTTTAAACAGCTTTTAGAATTCAAAACCAAGACTAAGGAGGATCCAGTGAGGGGTACTAAACCTTGCAGGTGTTTGAATCATTGTGTGTATATCAAAAAACAGGTTCAAATAACACTTGGGAATACTATGATGTCTGAAATTAGATTCCACACTGGGAACTGTGGCACCAAAAGGGTGGTATATTTGGCTGGGTGTGGAAACTGTGATTGCTACAATGTGGGAAAGACAGAATGGGCAATGAAAACTAAGATATATGAATATATATACAAAATTAACAACCCAAGGGAGAACAATGCCCTATATAAGCACTCCCTGATGTGTAAAGGGTTTAGTAAATTTACCTTTGGTATTTTGGAAAAACATCAAAGTTGACCAGAGAGGGGATAACTGGAAAAATATCCTGAGGAAGAAGAAAATGCAGTGGCAATTGAAGTTGGCCACTATGTTCCCCCAGGTTTAAATGAGGTTGTTTCTATTTCCCCTATATTGCAGGAAAAAGCTGAAAAATTATAGAACTATATATATGTTTATTATAATCCACATTTTAACATCCTTATATTTTTTATATATTTTTATATATTTCCATAAATTCATGAACCGTCTATTATTGTTGGGTCTTCACTAAACAATTTTTAATTTATGTCTTATGCAACATTATCTTTTTAATGGGCAAGTTTGTTGTTTTTTAATTAGCCTATTGTGAGTGTAGGAGGGCTATTTAATGAGACTATGCTGTATTTTTATTGTATTCTGATGAAGTCCCAGCTTGTGGGGATGAAAGCTCTTAATACTGGTGTTTCTATGGTATTTTTATTATTAAAGTCTTTTTTTTTTCCCATCTATTCCCCCGTTTCAGTGCAGTTTCTTTGGTATTTTTTTTTTTTTTTAGTTAGTAGTATGCTTAAAAAGGCCTGTGTAGTCATTAGAGTAGTTGACACCTATGAACCTATGAACTAGAATAAGAAAATGTGTGCGTTCCTTTTTATCTGCACACTGCATTGACTGGGCACTAGCTTTTTTGGTTTTGATATGCCAGCTTTATGCATTCAGTATATGAGGGTAGCTTCTGGTAACTGGAAATGCAATCACTGAGTTAAGCTTTCCAATCATTGCTAAGTCCATTTGAGAAATGAACTGGACTTCAAGCAAGTTTATTTAGCAGTTGTAGTTAACACTGTACTTGAAAAAACTATGAATTGCAAACAAAACTATTAAAAGTGAATCTTGAAGATTGCTCTTCTCCGTAAAACTTATTTTTTGCAGGAGAGCAAAGAGCAAGCACCCCCCAACCATAATGAATTACTTGATTTTACCATGTGTGTGTGTGTGTGTGTGTGTGTGTGTGTGTGTGTGTGTGTGTGTGTGTGTGTGTGTGTGTAAATGCCCCCAAGTTAATATACCTGATGGCTAGAAATACTCAGGGTACAGGGTAAAAAGAGCCTAAAGTCCCTAGCCACCACCACTTGTAAATTAAAGCCTCTTATTTTTAATCTGTTCCTCACAAAATCTGTGTTTTTTCAGGAGTGTGGCAAATCCTTTTATGTAGGCAAAATGAACAGATGCCTCAGGGAGCGCATCCGTGATCATCTTTATTGTGTACGTAGGGGTATGAGCTATAGTGCAATAGCAAAACATATGATTAGTACTAACTTGGAACATACTTTTACATTTTTGGTACTGGAACTGGTTCATGAGAGTATCAGCAAGGGAGCTCTTACAAACAGAACATATCAGGCAAAACTCAGGTGAATATTTTTGTTAAGAGCACATTGTCATCCTGGGTTAAATTATAGTATATCTATACAATCCACCTTAAGAATGAGACCTTTGAAGAAGAAATGAATAGTAGATATGATATTATATTATTTTTATTTTTATGTATGTGGTTATATTTTATTTTACACATATTTTCATATTGTTGCACATATTGTTGTAGCTTTAAGAATGATTTCTGAAGTTACCATGGTAACTAATGCCATCAGATGCACTTTGATTTGATTGGTTCTTTGTAATTGCTCTTTTGCTTTTTAACAATGAATTTTGAAATATATTTTAGATCTGATGAAGCTTACTGTGAAAGCACTTATCTGTACTATGTTCTGTTATTAAATTTAGTGTTTTTTACTCATCTGCTGTGCACTACTTGGAGGTGACTCTGCTTATATATTTTTATTAACTACGATCCAGTGGTTTACTTTTTTCAGGCATTGTTTTTATTTCTCTTGTCAGTTCACTGATAACTTGTTTATTATCAGTCTCCATAGTAATCTTGACACCCTAATGTCTCAATACACGAAAAAACATCAGTTATATAATTTCCTTTTTATATTTTTCTGGTATTATGTAAACATCTGACATACATGCTGTTTTTCCTATTAATACAGAGTTTGCCAGAAAAGCCTTTTTCTGGAATGAGATTACATATTTCCTCCAAAGAAAACATTTCTTTCATTTTATTAAACAGTCTCATTGCATTATAACTACATAATTTTCCCATATATTATTCCTAGCAAAGAAATTTAATTAATTAAAAAATACATATACCCAGTTTTCACCACATCACCCAAACCCTTATTTTTATCTTTATTCAAGGTCATTCCCATTTCCTTTAAACATCCATTCAGACAAACCAAAACTTCCCTCATCCATATTTTGTTCTTAACAACTACAACTATATCATACGCATATATCAAAATGACTGGAATTACCACATTCTTTTGCACCACATATTTAGCATCTTCCATTGTATAATATACTTCACTCACTATTGCATTCTTTACAATATAAACAACATGCCACTTTGGGGCATCATTGTCTTATACCCCACTTCTTGCATATTTCTTTACTCAGCCACCTATTCACTGACACTCCCTATCTATTATTTCAATATGCTGTCAGACACACTCTCCTAACTCTGTTACCCATTCCAGACTTCTCCCACAAAGGATCATGTCCTCCTCTATTAAATGCTGTGCTAATATCACCTACCATAAGTTTTACGTCCATTTACTTATAATTTCAGCCACAATTTCTCTCAATGCCAATAACAATTCTTGACATCTCTTTCCTTTTATAATGTATATATATATATATATATATATATATATATATATATATATATATAGATAGTCCGTCTGGGTGTGAGCTCATTTTCAGCAGAAGCCTGGGGAGAAAAGCTCCAATAAAACAAGAACAACACTGACAGATACAGTGTCGGTTTTACATAGAATTTAACAGAAATATCTAGAAACAATAAAGAAAGTACAATATACAAAGGAGAAAGTTATTAAAATATTGTAAAGTCATATATATATATATATATATATATATATAGATATATATATATATATATATATATATATATTTTTTTTTTTTGAGGGCAGGGGTCCATCTTTAGTTGATCATTTGAGTATACTTTAATACATGTACATATATATACTCTTACAAAAAAAAATAAATAAATTATCAAATTACACTCTTAATGTATGTAGCTGATAGGTGGTGTTAACAAGTGGATTAGGGTATACATGGAGACTATAAAATTTAGGGGATGAAATTTGATGTGGGCTTATATGGTATTAGCCTAGCTTGGTGCAGGAGCAGAGCCAGTTGTTAGTGAGGTGGTCTTTGAGCAGAGTTTTGAATTGGTGTAAGTTGGTAGCATTTAGGAAGTGCTGAGGGATTGAGTTCCAAAGTTTAGAAATGTGGTGGAAGCAGAGGGCGTCCCCGGCTTTGTTTTTGCTTTTGGATACTTGGAGGAGTGTTTTGTGCGAGGATCTGAGTTGCCGAGTGTTGGTATATGGTTGGAGTAATTGTTGTAGGGCTGGGGTTCTGTTTGGCTGGTATATTAGTTGGTGAGTAAAGACAAGTTGGGTATAGGTTAGTTGTTGTGGGAATTCTAGCCAATTTATTTGTTGTAGGGCAGAGCAGTGGTGAGACCTATATGGGGAGCTAGTGGTGAACTTGTATATACTTTCTTCATAACATCCCTCATACTTTTTTCCATTCTCCTGTGTATTATTCTCATAAAAAATTATAATCTGTGTTATTTAATGTGATAGGTCTCCATGTTTTATTTCATGCCACTCATCTTTCATCTATGTACATTTTAACTCTTCATAAATAAACTCTTCCTTCAACCACTCATTCAGTAAATTTACAAAAATTTCACTTTGCCAATCCATCAAGTTCTTGTACATTCCATACCTTATACCATCTGGGCCTGATACTAAATCAACATTTACATGCCTAAGTACTTTATCCAGTTCGCTAACTAGTACTTTCTTTTTCAAATTTTGCCCTAACTCATTCTTGATTTTTTTATTTTTCATTTTCTCTTATTTTCCTTTATTTTCACATGATATAGAACAATACTCATAATTTGCTTTTGTGTTTTTATCTCTCTTTTACATTTTTCATTTCCCTCGTTATGTTAATATCCTCTTTTATTTTACCCATATATGCAGATACCTCCTCCCTTCTCCCTTGTAAATAATATCTCTGCCTAAACAGTAATGCCTTCATCTTTTTCTTGATTTCTTTTATATATTTCTTTTCCCATATCATAATGCTATCTTATATTACTCTCTAAATTCTATAATACATTTCTATACATTTTCCCAAACTTGACTTTTTCTTCCTTTCTTACATCATCCTGCCATTGAAAAAAAAACATCATACTTCTATTTAAATTCAGCCCACCATTCAGACCAGTTTTTATAGAAGTCCTCCATAGTCATGTGATCCTTCCATCGATTTCATCCCATAAATTCTCATGTTTTCAGAGGCTAAAAATGAGGTTCTGCAGCAGGCTCTCCATCACCAAGAGTGACATCTGTTTGGGGTGATGAGCCAGGTATACCAGGACTGTGATTGGTAGGATAGGCCTCAATGGTTTGAGTGGACAGCACTGCATCAATAAGCAGATGAGATGCTGGTCCACGGACATCACCTATAAGCAGATGCAATGTCCGGCCACTGACTTCTGATAATAAAAAGCAAGCTTAGCACCTTGCATGAGAAGGAAGGGATAAAGGAAGGGAGCCTTCTGCAGAACAACCTTTGACTTAGATAAAAGATTTTCTGTCATCTCTTGGGGGGGGGGGCATTCAGACTATTCCCAGTCCAACAATATAGTGTTTGATCTTACCCGAAGGTTGGTAATGCCCCGGTGGGATTTGCCATCCCAGTGGTATGGCAGGACACATTTAGATTGCTTTCAGTCAATCTTGTACATCCAGCTGATGTTGTTTGTTGTATATACTATAGGCACATCTTCCAAGGGCAACTGGATCTGGTAAGCCATATCATCTATTATTGTTGTATTGTATTTTTATACTGGGAGTAAAGCTAGTGGTGGTACTACTTGAAATGGCATTTGCACTTTGCAGTCTTCACAGGTGATTCTTTTTCTGACATCACCACTATGGAAATTCCACTGTTTGATATTGGAGACTCATCAAACTCTGTTCATAAGTTCATAGGTAGTTTCTCAAAATGCAGTCCAGAGGACCACTGATGAGCCTAGCCCAATTTCCCAATTGCCCCAGAGCATTGTCTGGTTAAGTGGCTTATTCAGAGTCACACAGTAAGCAAATGGAGGCTGAAGGAATCAAACCCTGGACCACAATAAAGAGCTTTTGAACACCTCATAGCCTTAACTCTCTATGCTAACTGCCAGACAAACAATTTGCAGTGTCCTTGGGTGGGCTTGAACCACCTATCTTTCAGTTAGCAGATGAATGCACTTACCAATTGTGCCATGCAAGCTTCATAATGGGGGTGAATAGCTGGCATGGTCAGGGAGCACAATGTCAGTGTTAGACAAAATGAGTTTGTCCACCAGATCCCCTAACCCACACAACACACACAACCTTTATGCCCATAGACACCTGTGATGCACCCACAGCACACACTGAACAGATTATCTATTATTCCCACTAAGGGTACTTCCCTATAGCACAAGTATCATTGTCTGCCACAAGCCCAATAGAGCATAGAAGAGATGGAAGAGTATGTGTACTGCTGTATGTCAAAAGCACGAGACCCCCCCCCCCCACCTGAACTAGCTGGATTAATAGGTGCTTCTCATACGTGCAGGGTCATCGTGGAGGCACATACTAGTGTCACTTCAGCCTTATAGAGAGATCATAAGAATAGTATAAGGTGTGTGGGATGGCCTGCAGGAGTGCATTTCACTCGTAACTGACACCTTTGACAGACTTCAGCTCATATTGTCTCAAGGAACATCCATCAATGTCTCGTAGTCTGTAGCAGGCATATTCACTGCAGCAGATCCACATCTTCTTCCACATTTGGTAGGCATCATAAGTTCATAGGTAAGTACTAGCATAGCTGCCTTTGTGGAACATTTTAAGCCTAGCCAATTTCCGTTTTGGCATTTGAAATAACCTATCCCATTTGGTTATAGATTGGCCTTACTCATCCCATAGTCGATAATTATATGTCACCCCTAATGAATATAATTGAGCTAATAGCATAGATAATTTGAGGTGACCCATGTATGGGATAATGCATTTAGGAGCTACACCTGGTCATTAGTTCTGCCGGGGTCGACCTGGGGTAAATTTTCTGTTTCCCAGCCATTGCTCTAAGTTGCACTTGAAAATGGACAGGGATGAACTCAGTTTTATGTGGATGGGGAGTCTGTTCCCTAGCAGCAGTATCCTCTGAGAAATATACCTGCTCCTCCAAACCATTCTGTTGATGTTGCAGAAGTGGTTTAGATCCCTAGACCATGTACTTCTAATGCCATTTGACTGCTGATGTGCTGTAAATACATCCGTAATGGGTCAGAGGATGCCCTGTATGCCAGAAGCTTGTCACTTCATAGCAGTCTGTATCATGCACCTAGACAGCCAAGATCATGATCACAAAGTGGCAGTACTACCATGACAACATCATTGTAGAGGCACCTGGGGCCAGAAGATGGTGTCCAAGATGTTGGGCACAACTGATTAAGAAAGATAGTCATAGTCCAGGAGCACACCTACATCTATCCAGGGCTACAGCGCTATCTGTGAGACTCCTGGTAGGGACATCTCCTGTGGCTGGGGGTGCAAAGAGGATAGCCAATCACCTTTCATGCATGCCATGGACCTCTCCATGGCATCAAAGCACATTGCTGCAATTACTGCTGAAGCTGTGTCCCAGAGCATGTGTGCGCACGTGCGAACACAAACACACACACACACACACACACACACACACACACACACACACACACACACACACACACACACACACACACACACACACACACACACACACACACACACACACACACACACACACACACACACAAACACACACACACACACTAATACCACCTGCCTCAAACAGTCAAACACCCACTGCAAGTAAGCATTCTTTCAATATTACCCGAGAATTCCACAAAGCCCTTGCTCAAGAAAAAAAGGCAAAAAATTACCCTGAAACAGCAACTTTTGAAAGAAAACAGGGTAAACTGTGGAGTTAGCCAAAATTGTAATAACCTCCAAAATTGTAGAAGGAAGAAAGCAGACTTTTGTCCCAACTGATGACTTGCTGGAGAAAAGACTGATTTCTTCCTTCTACAATTTTGGATGTTATTACAATGTTGGCTAACTTCACAGTTTACCCTGTTTTTTTTCAAGAATTCCACAAAGCCCCACATAGATTCATAGATTCGTACTAAGCTAAGTGCCCTTGTGTGCATTTTTTAGCCCAGCAATTATCCCTTTGTGAGACTCAACCTCCACCTTTGTGTTTGGTGTTTAAACACAAACAACTTAACCGATACCCTTGCACACACTGCAGTACTACATTTTAAATTTGTATAACACTCACACATTTTCCTGTGGGAAAAAAATTGCACACTTGTGCTACCTTCTCCACATGTGCATATAATGGTAACTGTGCCCTGCCCTTGGTATTTTGTTACTTGAGCTACCTATGTTTTACACACAGTGTGGTCAGCCTATGTAAAGCTAAACACAAACTAGTCTTATGCTTGCACACATCCCTTTTTACTGTTGTGTATATACTGTACTATGGTCCAAAACTATTTGCCAGCTGGTGCCCTTTTGCCAGTGCCATGTAATACTGTGTCTATCTCCATCTAACATGTGCATTCCCTGCTGCTTGGTCCTGCACTAACTCCTCATTTAGTGCTCTGTCCACTACCTGTGGTACAGTAACATGTTCATCATACAATAGACTTCCCTGCTGCAGCTGCTTCCTAATAATCAGATTATGTAAAATGACACACACTGAAAATGTTTACACATGTGCCACGGTCACACTGCAGGACCCCTTCAGATATATTCAGGCAGAGCTTCCAGCAGCACAAATATATGCTCCAGAATTACCCCGGTTTGTGATATGGTATAGTTGACTGCCATGGTCTTCATATTTTGGATGGGTGCAATTAGTGCCATATGAGGGAGTTATAGTAAATTCCATGTGGCCAGAAGACACATTCTAGATGATACTCTGTGCATTAAAGACCTCCTGGCAGTTGATAGAGTGATACCCTTCATGGTTTGCCTAGTTTCTTTCCAGCTCAATAGGTAGACCCTTTACCTCCATATGAATGCAATCTATGGCTCTGAGGACCTCAGGGAAATGAGATCTTTCATAGAAATCCTGCACAATGTTTGCTCTAACCTTTGAGGAATGTGGAAACCACATATGATCCCCTACATGCCAAAGAATATAATCAAGAAACTGATGGAGCATTCCCAAGGTGGATGTCTGAGGTACCCCCACTGTGTCATTTGTTGGTCACTGAAAGGTTTCTGCAGCTAGTATACATAAAGCCACGCATATTTTTGCATCCACTGGGATGGGTATCCCACAACTCCCACAGGCCTGCAGATGAGGGTGGCACATGTCTACCCTCTACTACATGGCATCCCTATCCACATGGAATTGGTTTACAATGTCATTGTCATAAAGTCATGGAATGCTAAATGCAGACAGATGACGTACCTCTGAGGGAGACGATGTGCACAGCTGCAGCCCATAGCTGCAGTAATGGGTTATACACAAGAATTCTGCTGCTGTCTATAACACTGGTGTTATAGCACCACACTTTTTATTAATTTCTGAATCACTCTGCCATCTTCTTTCCTCTCATTTGCATATATGGAACCCCTCATTTAATACTGTTGCTTATTAACTTCTCATTATACTAACATTGGCATGTCCCATGAATAGTTTTTACCACTTGACCTCTACTGTTTGCACTGTGTCTCTGAATCATTCACACCCTGCAGGTGGACACTTCTTATTGTCTCTTTGCTTTTTTGCACTTCATTTCAAGTATCTATGCCTGGGAGCTTTTTACTTCACTCACTTCTCTGATTATTATCTTCTGGAGTTTTTCTTCATAGACTTCAGTCAAAAAATGTAACTGGCCAGGGGAATGTTCCATTCAGTAAAGAGTTTGTAAATAGATAAGTTAATCATATACATAAATATGACAGATATGTACTATATGTACAGGTCTTATGTTCATAAGTTCATAATAGAATAGAATATTGATTGGAAAGATCATTAACAGCCTAGCCCCTGCAGTTTACTTATTACCCTTGTCCATAAAGGACTGAGAGGCCTGATCTAGGGAGAATTTATTGTTACCCATACAATCATCTGGATTAGTAAAGAAAGGAATTGGTTTGCAAGTATTTGCGTTGTTTGATATTCAGTGGGAGCTTACTCTACTGACAGAGGACCCTTTGTGAGAGAGGTTTGTTTTGCCTGCAGCTCCTATTTATATAATGGCATAGATTTACAGTGAATATTGGTGGTGTTTGCAACTTTGCAAGCATGTTACAAGTGAAACAACTTGAGGTCATTTGCCACCTTCTAGTCAGGCATGGATAAGTGAAGAAAAGTCAGTAATTAAAAGTCAGTAAGTGAGGGAATAGCGTGACATAGGTTTTAGATGTTCTATCTAGCTTAGTGAGCTCACACCCTAGGTCTTTTTTTTTTTTTATTTTTTTTTTGTGAGGAAGTTTATTTTACCTTTTGTTAGCGGGTCTATATTAAAAGCCTGAAACTACCAAACAGCGAGTATATGTACATCGACACATAAAGGTCGAAGTACATACACAGCGAAACACTAAAAGAGCGAAAACTGAAATGCCGAACGTGTTTCCTGGTCAGCAGCGTGATGGTGGGGATAAGGAAATATACCCTTTTTGCCACTGTAGTACGGTCTCAGAGTTGGTATATTTAGGTAGGGGGTGTGGGGGGCAAAGCCCCCTACATGGGGGGTGCAGGAAGGCTTGCCCCCCTGCAAAAGCATGTTAAATTAATTATTTAGTATTATTTTTTACTTACCTGTGTGGCGCATTCTGATGATGGAACTCGTTTAGCATTTCAGATTTCGCTCTTTTAGTGTTTCGCTGTGCATGTACTTCGACCTTTATGTGTCGCATAGCAAAACCCATCTCTTATTATTATTATTATTATTATTATTATTATTATTAGTTATTTTATAAAAATCAGGATGGTAGTGAATCTATAAGGAGAGATAAACATCAGGGTAATAAAGATGGGATAAATAGCTCAGTAATAGATTGTGCAAAATAACTTTACAGACCTCTTGAAGAATACACGATTGTCAGTTTGCTTGATAGTTTCAGGAAGAGACTTCCAGCAGGCAGTGGCTAGTTTGGGAAAGGATCTTTCACAGGTCACAAGAGTAACAGAAGGTCTATATACTTAAAAAGAGTTAAAATTACAGAGAGACTAGGACAGGTTTTTAACAAGCAATGTATCATGAAGGGGCAGTATCTTTGAAAGAGGAGTTTGAAGGTGAGTGCATTCAGGAGGCCTGTAGCCCTATTACTGTCCGGTAGCCATTTTATTTTGTTAAGAGTAAGGCAATGGTGTTCATATCTGATTGAGAGCTGAATGAATCTGAGTATCTGCCTTTCAACAAATTGGACATGACTGGTGGGTACTGAGCCCAGGGTTATGATGGGCAGTCTGTATTTGAGCCTGGGAAGGAGAGCATTAATGGCTGTGGATTACCGGACTTCGACTCTAAAGAGATGAGTGATCTTGTAAGTGAGTCTTAATAAGGCTAAGACTTTAGTAATCTGGATTTCAACACACTTAAGAAAGGACATATGGTGGTCAAATATGAGTCCTTGATATCTTTTTTCTGTGACATATGGGAGAGCAAATCCTCATGGATCAGTAATGATAATTGTTTGATAAAGCTCTGATTTTTAATCTATCCCAAACAGGATTAATCAACTTTTGAGAGTACAGACTGCCAACTTATTTTTATGATGTCAGTTAAATAGTTATACAATCATTCTGAAGTTTGTTTTGTAGCCTGGGAGAATTTTTATTCTCTTTAAAGAGAACAATGCCACCATCATACAGAACATTGTGTGAGGAAGGTTCTAGGGAAGATCATTTAGGAAAAGAAGTGGTCCAAGAACAAAGCCTTGTGGAACACCTTTCTGAGATATTCCTGATATATAGGAGATGTTAGGTCAGATGAGTGTGAAGGTATGATTGGAAAGATAGTTTTTGAAGCAAACCAGGACCCCACTGGAGAATTATGTCTTAATTTATATAGCAGGAGGGAACAATCACTTATATCACAAAGGCTTTTCTAAGATTCTGGATTATTGTACCAGTGAGTTAACCTTGTTCCATGTTGGAGTAGATGTAATTAGTAATGGAGAAGATAGCGGCAGTAGTACTGTTATTAGGAAATGTGTTTATTCAAGTTGAACAATGTGTTTCAACAGATGCATGCTTAAGGGGGCATTATATTCAGTTATGGGCCTAAATGTGCAGAGTAAATTAGGGCCATACCTCTCAACTGTACTAGATTTACTGGAAAATGCCAATCTGAAATATAATTTGAAAATAACAGTGTATTATAAAACTCCAAGTGGCCCTTTTAAATTATGATTTTTGGAGTTCAGTTTACCCTTCACAAGTCATCATACGTAAACATCCTGAGGCAATACCAATGACAGAAATTAGATGACATCAGTAGACCAGACTGTATACAAGCCAGTGAGGGGGACCCAGAAAGTGAGAAATTATTACTAAATAATGTCAGCGTGGTGCTTAAAAGATGTAATTTAATTATGTTTTGATTTGCCTGCATAACAATTTATTAAAAAGTCACTGATTAAATGACATAATGATGTTTGATTTATGTTTCTCTAAAGAAGAAATTACCAGAAAGCCCTATAAAGTGAGATCTGCTTGGGGGTTGAAGGAAATGAATGGCCCTGAGGTTGAGAAGGTCTGCTTAACCAGAAAATTGCTCCCTGTTCACCTGAGGATGCCTTGTACAAAGTGAAAAGCTTAGCTATGCTTGGATCATACAGGATGTCACTCAGATATAAGAATGTCTATGTATTAGTGTGAACTTTGTTTTTCAAGTTGTTTCTGTGAAAACATTGTTATAAAAAAGGGATGGAAAAGAGAAACAGTTACTTAAAAAAGACTTGCAGATGGTAGGGTGTTCTTTTTTAAATCCTGTTTAGTCAGTCTCCCTGTGTGAACACTAAAATAATTATAGTTGCCAACACATTTATGCTATTCTTTAAGCAGGCATTATACCTGTTGATATTTAACAGAACAGTACTGATTTGGTTTTATATGTCTGTCTTGCAGTGGGGGGACAAATGTAAGCAATAAGAAATACATAAATATTTGATAACATTACAGCAAAAGATAGCTGCATTACAACTTGTTTAAAACAATGGCATTGTAATTTAAAATTATTAATGGGGTAAAAAGTAAAATGTGGAAATGCATATTATCACACTTTAATACGAAAAAGTTGTTGTATAAAATGACACTGTAATTAGAAGCACATTAAAATGAAAAGCTAAGAAGTAAGATTCATAAATATTCTTAATTGTGTTAATGAACTAAAAATATCTAATTTCCTATGGTTGAAAGTAGTGTCTGTCTTAAAAAAAAGTATTTATTATGGAATGTCCAGTGTTGGGTATTTAAAGTAACTTCTGATAATCTACAATTTTATAGTTTACTTTTCACACTAGAGATATATCGGGCTTAGTATAATGTTTCCTGCATATCAGAGCCTTTGTTTTCAAAGATGCCTAATTTGTTGTAGCAGTGTGTGTTGGTATAGAATGCACCACAGGTATGAAGCTCGCAGCCCTTTTACAGGTATGAAGCTCGCAGCCCTTTTACAGGTATGAAGCTCGCAGCCCTTTTACAGGTATGAAGCTCGCAGCCCTTTTGCTGTTGACCAGTTCTCACTTGTGCTGTTGTGCATAGTTACTACAGAAAGCGCCTGTCTCTGTTACCTTCAATGCCGTCACCTTAGATCTTATTACTCTTAATATCTGATGTAATACAGCAGTCAGATAATTACTGACATTCTTTACTGTGATTGAAGAAGATTAGATTTACATAACTTCATAGCCGTCGTCCTTTGCATTTCTCTATTTTGGGCCCATTAACTCTAAGTTGAAGGGCAAAAAATAAATAAAAAGGTCTATTCTTTGATCTGGCACTCCTCTCCTAAGAAGGATGACCAGGCAAAAAAAAAAAAACTGAAGCAAGCACTTCAGTCCTGACTCTAAAAGTAGTAACAGAATTCATTTACATGCTGACATTCAGAAATGCCAGTAGAGGACAGAATGTAAGTACTACACTACTGATCCATTGGCATCAACTGATTGTACCACTAACACCTTGCAGTCAGGGCATCTGTTCACTTCTTCCCACCTTACTGATACTCCTGCATAATTTCCAGCTATAGCCATGCTGAAATAGTTTGTAATATATAATGCAATGCCTTCCTGAATTCTAAACTAAACATGGGGAACCACAGTTTTTTTTACTACTATGAAGGTTTAACCGTTGTCTATTTGACAGATTCAGCATATTATATCTGTGGAAATATGCCTGGTAATAAGTATCTTAAGCAAAGAAAATAGAGATGCTGCAAGAAATTCTTATCCCTGCACTGGCAGTTTTGTGTAGAATATACATTTTTAGACAGGCTGACTGGAGACGGAAAGGTAAACTATCCAGTTAGATGCTTTTTCCCCATGGAAAGGAAACCTGTATTGTGATCTAACACAGGTGTGTCCTTTGGAGGAGGTTCCAAAAACGCCAGCAAAGTGGGAAGATTATTGAATGTTAATGTAATGATGCCACATGATTCCACTGCATATTCAATTCCTAGTGGAAAAGAATACTGATACTGATACTTCACTGGCCCACTGGATGTAACCCCTCTCCATAAAACACACATATGCACGCACATGCATACGCACATAAACACATGCACACGTAAGCACACACACACACATACAAGCCCACACACACACACACACACACACACACACACACACACACACACACACACACACACACACACACACACACACACACACACACACACACACACACACACACACACACACACACACACACACAAAAAAACAGGTAATTGATTTACTTTCATCTTCTTCATATTTGACTGTAAGTATTGGCTTTGGATTAATAAATATTATTTTGGTTGTTGGGCAAGGCTGATTGTTGCTAGGATACATACCAAAAATAACAGAGGTTGATGACAGAATAAGACATTGTAACAGACTGAGCCCTTGGTGACCTGCAAGTGGACGGGAGGTGTGTTCAGTGAGAATCAGATTAGTAATTAAAAAAGCCTTCTGGTGTAATGAACACCCACTCTACCTAGATTATGCAGCAGACCCCCAACCATGACTCAGGAGGCCCACTCCACCTATATGAACTTACTTGCATTCATCAAGATTTAACCCTCTACCCTGATCCTGGGCAACTTTAACTACCCGACCATAGAGTGGAAGACCTATTTTAGCTCAAACTTGAACGCCCAGAGATTTCTCGACTTCGTCGATGCCAATGCATTGGATCAGCTGGTCGATACCCTCACAAGAGGCGGAAATATCCTGGACCTGTTACTAACCAGCATGAGTAGCCCCTGAAGCACCCCTACAGTGTAATCTTCCTTGGTAACATCCGACCATAAAGCAATCACTTTCAAAGTCACCATCTTACCTGACCCCCTTGCCAGTGTCGAACAAAAAAACTTTTTCAAAGCTGACTACAACCTCCTGAGATCAGGTATAAGCAGCTTCACAGCTACCAACCTTTGAATCAAGCACCAGTGTCCAAGCCTACACCAAAAAACTATATGAGTACCTATATAGCTGCATGGACTCAGCAATACCTGACAGAACCAAATCATTTTCCTCAAGGAATAGTAAACCTGTCTGGTGGACAGCAGCAATAAACAGACTCTATAATAAAAGAAAACATTGCTGTCCAGGACAAAGAAGGAGCAGGTGCCAAGTTGGAAGCAATCTCTCCTTTGTCTGAACAAGCAAATAAGTCACTGGTTAATAGGTTCATAGGTGTGTACTATCTTAATGGCCCTGGAGCCTTTACAAGCCTAGCCCATAGAAGTGCCCTGGCATCATGCTGCCCAATGTTAGTTCCCAGTGCCTCTATCAAGTAGAGCCACTGCAGTGATCCCTGGGGTGAACTTTCTGTTTCCCATCCACTCATCAAGATTTCTCTTGAAGAGGGCCAGTGAGGTGCTCTGTTTGACAGTGAAATGGTGAAATCATCTAAGGCTAACTTCTAGTCCAAATTGGCCACATCCACAAATGACAATCAGTAGGCCTTCTTTGCATAAGTCCACAATCTCAAAGGTAACTCCCAAATCTGCTCTGAACTGGTGGTCATCCCCCTGTCCCCCCCCATCAGTAAACCAGAACATCCCCAGCATCTAACCCCCTCCCCTCATCACCAGGGAGCAGGTTATTAATGCCCTCTCAAAGGCAAAAAATACAGCCTCCATGGGACCCAACAACATCCCTAACTGTGTCCTACATGAACTCAGGCATGAGCTCTCAGCTCCATTAGGCACCCTACTCAAACAAAGCCTGATCACTGGCTTCAACCCAGCAGCATTGGTCTTGGGGCCACTACAGTTTGGGATATATTTTTCTGAGGTGCAAGCCAAAACCAGTGGTCTGTGGCTGACCAAGTTTGCAGATGACTGCATGCTGGGCACTGTCATAAATTCCCCTAGTGATGTGAACATCCTCCAAGAGGGCCTTATGCAAACTAACAACAGGTGTCAGAAGCATGGCCTCAAAATGAATGCCAAGAAATGGCATCATTATCCCATTTGGGGAAAATGTGTCCCCACTAATTATCACATTAATACCAATGTACTAAGCATGCAATCAGTCGTGAGGGACTTGGGCACCCAGGTTGATAGCAACCTGACTTTTGACTACCATGTTGCCTCCATTGTATGGAAGGCTTTGTAAATGGCCCACCTCATAATTAAGGGCATTTCATCCAGGAACAAGGAAGTCATAACATCCCTGTACTCCTCCCTTTTCAGATCCATTATTGAGTACAATGCCCCCTTTGGCATTTACCTTGCCAAGCAATGCAGCAGTTGAAGAGACCAGGTTCCTGACCAGGAAAAGTCAGGGTCTCAAAACACCTGTCCTATGCAGATAGGCTGAAAGCCCTGTCCCTCTACTCAGTCTCATACAGATTACTCAGAGTTGACCTGTGTCTGGCATACAAGGCTGTCTCAGACTCAGCCTTGATGGAGTTGCTGCATATCCATAAGTCAAACTTCACTTGCGCAATCCACATGCAAGGTCTCAACCTGGTCTGTGACATTAATAGAACTTGGTGGGATATATTTGTGTCCCAACAACTCCCCATCTGTGGAATAGACTTCCTCTTCATATCAAGCAGAGTATCTCACTAGCCCTCTTTAAGAGGAACCTGGATGACTGGATAGGAAACAGAAAATATATCCCTGGGATTCTACCTGTGTCCCTGCTGGACAGGAGAAACAGGTGCTGACTTTGTGGGAACATGGGTAAAATTCTTGGCTAGGCTTATAAGGGCCTCTGGGCCAATAGCCTAGTATCATCCTATGAACCTATTACATATTACAGTACAGATGCCATATTTTAATGCAGTACCTGAACATTTTTAAATGTTTCTTTAGGGAGAAATGTGTGTGTGTGTGTGTGTGTGTGTGTGTGTGTGTGTGTGTGTGTGTGTGTGTGTGTGTGTGTGTGTGTGTGTGTGTGTGTGCGTGCGTGTGCATGCGTGCATGCATGTGTGTGTCTGTGTGTGTGCGTGCGTGCGTGTGTGTGTGTGTGTGTGTGATTCTTATCCTTGGGCTTTTCACAATGCTATATGTGTTTAACTTAGGCATTTTTTCAAGGCTGTAACCAAATGCTGGGCTATAAAAGTGCTGCCAAATAAACAGAGATTCTATAAAAGAAAACCTTTTCAGCCAGAAGTAGAAGAAGCAGTTTCCATCTTTTTATAACTGCTTGTTCTTGTTAGTGGTCACAGTGGTAGGAAGTTGAATAGTACAAACAATACATTATTGCTCCTAACAATGCACTCCCACTTATCATATGAGATTCTAGGTATCCACAGGCAAACCTGAAGGAATCTCTCCAGCACATCCTGGATCTGCCATGGGTCTCCCTATTAATGCCTGTACTGGTACATCTCCTGTGGGATCATTCAGGAGACATCCTGGCAAGGTACCTAAACCACCTCACCTGACTTTTGTCAACATGAAAAGGCAAAGGCTGTATTTTTTGATACTTTTATGTTGTTAAGCTCATCACGCCTATTATAGACAGTGAGCCCAGTAGCCATACAAAGGATATCATTTGTAACTGCAGTCTCATCATTTTGGTCACTACACAGAGCTTATGACAATATGAGAGGATGGAGACATTGATTTGTTGGTAAAGCGAGCCTCAGCTTTGGCTTTTCTGACACTGCCCAATACGACATTTACAGCACTGCTTCTGTTGTAGAAACATCACAGCAAAGTGCCAGTGCAGTCAATGTTCCAAGATAATTTGAGATAATCTGGTTTATATGTAGTTTTCCCTAAGATCATCTTTCATGTTATGTCACTTTACTAAGATTGTATACCTGAGTAATCAATGTTTTAAATTCAGAGCAAACAGCTGGTGTTTCTTTTTATAATTATTTTATCTTACCTCCTCCCCCCTTTAAGCACAATGGGGTAACAGTTACTTGTTTTATTTTGCTTTATTATTAACTTCCTGGATGGTTGTTCATGTTATTGGGGCTGTGGATGATGCCATCCAATTGGGCAGGTGCTTGTACTGCCTAAAATCTCTCACTTGGAAAGAACAGGTGCTTGCATCTTCATGAAGCATAATTAAGTGATTGAGTGTGGAGTAAGGAAGGGGGTATGTAAGTCTTAAGCTTTAAACTCGTTACACTTAATTTTACCAGAAATTTAAGTATATACTTTATTTGTTAAACATTCAGTGAAACATGGATTCACTAAATGTGTATGTTTTGGAAGACCTTATAAAATCAAATTATATCAAAGAATGAGTACATTGTAAAGTATATTATACGTAAGGTGAAGCTAATATTTGTTTAAATTGTACTAAACTACTGGAACTTTTGAAGATCATTGATAGCAAGTCCTTTAGTGATAACAATGAAGTTCCTTGCATGTGTTATTTTAGAAAAGCATTTATTATGATTTCTAAATATTTATCTGATTGGAAATAAATTTGAGTGTTTGGATTACCATAAACAGAATGTTCATCAGAAATTACTTCTAGATAATAGTGTGAATGGGAGTATAGGTAAGTCAAAGTCTCCAACAAAGAATGAAGCTAAGGGTAAGAAAAGGTAAAAAGGCACAAAACACTGCATTTTATAAAAAGAGTAAAAATACTGGATGTGATAAGGCACAGACGCAGGTTGCGGATGTTACTTCTGAACTCAAATCAGATTTAAGTACTACTGATGGGGTAGCTGACACAGAATATGGAGAAAATAATTCTGTAGATAACCTCAGTTCAGGTGAATTACATGTCTCTCTGGATAGCAGTGATCCAAGTTCATTTGTACTAGAACATAGGCCTGGATGTCTATACCCCGAACTCATTGTACCTAAGAATGGAAATGAAGTTAATGATAAAAGGGCTTTGAGGGAACTTAGAAATAATTGCATTGTAAATTCAGACTGTGCGACTGTAGACAGTTCTCCATCTGTTTTATTGGAACCTGAATCAGATGCATGTAATAACAATATTACTATCAAGAGGCATATTAAAAGGATAAATCAGACAGAACTTCATGTTGCATTAGATTATGTTAATGTCAAAGAAAGTGAAACAGTAACTGCTCAAGGGGTAACTGAATCACATGAAGTGCTGATTTTGGGGGATTCAATACCGAAACCTATTAAAAACTATCAAAATAGGTAAGTCCCGTCTGGTTGCATCTATTCTCCTGAGTTTGAGATTAGTGGACACTTAAGCTTTTGCAAAGACTGAGACTAGTAAAACTGATATATTCTATATGTAATATATATGGGGACTAATGATTTCAAACACACACCCCTGAAGCATATGATGAACTCAATGGTGAGTATAATAGAATATCTAGAAAGGATTAATGTCCATTATATCCTGAGTTAGATTGTTCCATCCTTTTCTTGGACAGACTACTTATGCAGTAAGGCTAACGCATTTAATAATTGGTTACGAGAAACCTCATTCATATTTAATGTACAATTACTTAAATGCTGGGAAGAGAGTTTTCACGATTATGTGCTATTTGATCAAGACAATTTTCACCTAAGTACCTATGGGGCAAGTTTCACGTATTGTAAAATTATTGACCAGTTGCAACATCATTTAGTATTAGAACAAAAATGGAATGTAGAGTTACATAGTGACCAGTAAACTGTCTTTCAAGTAATGCTAGAAACTTAAGAAATAAGTTCAACTTTCTTATAAAGTTTTTTTTTTCTTTTTCTTTTCATCTTTGTTGTTCCTTTTCTGGTGTGGTTGATAAATTCATATGTATGATTCTATTTCTGAATTGAGATATGTTATATAAATTTTAAGATCTTAATAAAAATATTTGAGAAAAGTAGTAAGTTCACTGAATTAAGTTGTTTAATAACTGCAGAATAATATAAAAGCATAGTGATAACAGAAACTTGGGATTCTTCTCTTTTTTACTTAAAAGATTTTGTTAAATATGAATGCTTAAGGCAAGTTCAAGAGGTGGTAGGGTAGATTTATGGGTGCATAGCCCTATCAGATGATCGCTGTTTAAGAATATGCCAATGTATTCACTCTGTACAACAAGACAGCTATAAACAGAACTGTCATATCACACAACAGATATGGACAATAATCCTTTGCAGAGGGAGTATTTACATAATTTAGATGACTGCCTGAATTGTAAAGGGGACATGCTATTACTGGATGACTTAAATTACCCTGGTTTATGTTGGGAGTCATTATATACTAGCTGTTACTTTGCTAAATAATTTGTTTATCTTGTCTCATACTAAGGAATGACTCAACTGGTAAAATTCAATACCACGGGAAAAATATTTTGGACCTTACATTGATTAATATACTGACTAAAGTTCAATCCATAAAGATACTGTACTCCCACTTTTAGGGTCATCAGACCATAACTCTCTCAAAATTGTTATTGATAATTCATTATGGAATTTGTTAAGGAAATATGGAAAGTTAGATTTAAAAAAGTTTTGCCTGAGCATTATGGGAGATATGATTGGATGACTACAGTTGGTAGATCAGATAGTTGCTATGGATATAGTGTTTTGGAGAAGCTGCTTCAGAAGGGTGTTACTACTATAGTAAAACAAAAGAGAACCAATTCCACTTTCTCAGTTTGGTGGAACAAATAAATTGTACAGGAAGAAAAAGTGGAGCTTAAAAACCTTAGTAATTTTCTCTTCAAATATGAACAAAAATAAATTTAATGTATCATGTAAGAACTTGAAAAGGGGAATTACTAACTGCATTAATAAGGCTTTTATAGATATATAAATGAAATTAATAGCAATACTTTTTCATTATCAATATTGTTAATTAATGGTGAGACAATTACTGAGCCTAGTAAAATTACCAATAAATTAAATTTATTCTTCTCAAGCATCTGACAAGATAGTAGAGATAAGGATGATGTCTACAGCTATTTTGTAATAAGGTCATGGCCAAAAATAACAGGAATGAATATTACCAGAGCACTTGCCAAGTTAAAAGATATTACCTCAATGGCCCTGATATGTTCCCAAGTGAGTTGTTGAATTCTGTTAAAACTACTCTTTTCATCTACTTTAAATTTAATATTTTACAAGTACTATAGAAGCCTGGAAACTGTCTTGTGTAACTCCAGTTCATAAGGGTGGCTCAAAGGATCAGATGGGTAATTTTAGATCCATCAGTTTAACTTCCTTATTGGAAACATGTTCTGAAAGATGCCTGTTAGATCTTATTGAGAATGCAGAAGGAAACATAAATCCTTGATATTAATCAACATGGTTTCACTTAAGGACGATATACTCTTGGTAACTGGATTAGCTTTTATGAACAGATAAATATGGCCTTGGATCCGGGCCTATATCTTGGAGTAATTTTTTTGGATCTAGCAAAAGCTTTTGGCAGTTTACCTTACAAGGCATAAGATTAATAAAGACATCATAAGGATTGTAATTGGTTAATGAAAGACAACAATGCATAAGAATACAATGTTCTTATTCAGATTACTCACAGGTTAAAGCTGGAGTACCTCATGGTTCTGTTATGGTACCAGTCTTTTTTAATATGGTGTTTGCTACCTGAGCAGCCAGGTGCTCTGGATTATGTAGAACCCTCCTTATTTGACCATAAGTGAACCCACTGTTCTGTTGTTCTGCATTGAACTGCTTTGGCTCTGCTACACAGCTTTTGATTGGTTTGTATACTGCAATTACTATCAACCGACATCACAGTATACAAACCAATCAAATAGAGACTCCGCTGTTCCACACTGAACAACATTGGCTGTACTACACTGTTTTTGATTGGCTCATATTCTGCAATTACAACCAATCACCATTGCTGTATATGAACCAATCAAATAACTGCTCCTGAGGATAGGAGCCAATGATAGCTCCCAAATATGTGACCATTCGTGTACCAGAACTGTCAAAGAGAGGGAGAAAAAATAAAATAGAAGCAAAACAGTACCAAAGTAAATAACTACAATATCTGCAGTTAAAAGGAAACTTTTAAACAGTTGGTATTGCACTTATTTACTTCGGTACTGTTTTGCTTCTGTTTTATTTTTCCCTCTCTTTAAACACATATCTTTGAACCTTCTACAGTAAGAAATCTGGACAAAGCCAATAGCCAAACAAAATGTGGTGATAAGGCCACAAAAATAGGGACAGTTTTCAGATATTGCTCTTATAAACTTAGCATATTGCTAGAATAACATGTTTTGCATTATCATACATGATCTGAATGATATGATGTCTGAAACTCAAATTTATGGCATTATCTCATTATTTCATGCCTCTGTGATTTGCCAGAAAACTACATATTTTATGAGAAACAGACCAAAAATATGAGGCAAAAGTTTGGACATTCTGCAAAATTCTGGGCAGTTGAGAGGTATGACAAGGGTGAATGTGTGTGTGTGTGTGTGTGTGTGTGTGTGTGTGTGTGTGTGTGTGTGTGTGTGTGTGTGTGTGTGTGTGTGTGTGTGAGTGTCATAGCTCTCAACCTCTTGCACAAGAAATCTGGACATAGCCTTAATTAATGGGGGAACAAAGGCCCAAAAAAGGAACCACTTTTAAATATTGCTCTTTTAAACTTAGAAAGTTGCTAGAATAACAGGCGTTGTGTTGCCATATATGTTCTGAAGGTTATGATATGTCTGGCATAGGTGTTGAGCTAAGAGCCCAGGGACAAGGGCTGATTGGTCAATTCCATTGTTTCTATTTTACTTTCATTTTTGTGGTATTTAAATGCTGCATTTGTGTGGGTTTGTGCTTGTTCACGTGTTGCGCACCACCACTGCACTGTTTTAACCCTTTGCAAGGTATCTCAGCTGAATTTTTTCCATTACCAGCTCTCCTGTGTAAGTGAGGCTCCTTGCTTGCAGATACTGTATTGATTTTATCCAGCCCTACTCACACCTATAGGTACTCTTCTCAGATGGTACCCACTCTAGTACCTCTGACCTCTCTTCCACAGATTCTAACAACCATGGATGGAGAATTTCCTATGGTTTCTCCTGCTTGTCTGGTTAATATGGGCAGACAGCGTAGCAACTGGCTTATGTACATGGACAACCCTCTACTACTACTACCCAGGAACACAATATGTAAGAGATGCAATTACATTAAGAACCTAGAATCCTTGCTGTCTGAGTCAGAAGCCAGTCCATCTGGTATTGAGAAGGTTGTCTGTGCAAACACTATGAACACCACACCTCTAACACCAGCTACACCTGTACAACACTCTCCTACATATGCAGAGGTTCTCAACAAAAACATACCTAAACAAAAGAGACCTCTGAAGCAAAAACAAAGACGCACATCACAACCCACAGCGCCAAGTATTACACATAGTACAGACTCCTTTGTCTCACAGCCTCTAAGGCCCAGCTACAAACCCAACATATTAGTCATAGGAGACTCTATTGTCAGACACAAAGATGTGCCCCTCACCAGGCTAGACAAAGAAAAAGTCATGGTAAGTTGCTTGTCAGGTGCTAGCATCTGCCATATCATGCACACACTCAAGTCTCTTAACAACAGGTACTGTTATGACTCTGTCATAGTCCATGTTGGTGTGAATGACTTGAGATGTACCTCTCTGGACTATATGAAGAGAGACATGATTGTGTCCCAGGCAGGTATGTCCCTAGCCTTAAGCAGCATCCTACCATCACCCAGAATGATGCCTCAATGCAAACAGAAAATGATTGACTTTAACAACTGGCTTAGTTTCTGGTGCCATTCCAAGGGGATTCAGAACCTGGCAGCCTGGGAGGACATGACTGACAGCCCACGATGCTTTGCCAGAGATGGCTTTCATCTGTCTCCCATGGGCTTCAGACTTCTGGCAAAGGCTGTTGCCATCCCTATAGTGCCTTTTTAGGGAAAGTAAAGAGCACAATATTACCAACATAAAAATTCTTCTAAACAAAATTTGAAGGTCATGCTGCTAAACACTAGGAGTCTTAGCATGAAGCTGCACTCATTGCAAGCATTCCTTGTTCTGGAGGATGCTGACATTGGTGCAGTCACTGAAACCTGGTTCAAAGCTGCGAACAGCACCCCAGCCTTACCAGGTTACTCATCATATCATACTTTCAGACCCCAAACAGAGGGTTACAAAGCCAAAGGAGGTGGAGTTTCAATATTTATTAAAGACATGCACACCTCCAGGCTGGTCAAACAGTATGACACACAGGAGACACTCCAAGTGCAGTTAACTGTTGACAAAACACCTATTCAAATCATAGCTAGCTACAGACCCCCGACCATGACTCAGGATGCCCACTCCACCTATCTGGACTTACTTCAACCCATCAAGATTCAACCCTCTATCCTGATCCTGGGTGACTTTAACTACCCAGCCATAGAGTGGAAGACCTATTCTAGCCCAAACATGAACATCCAGAGATTACTCATCTTCATCAATGCCAGTGCATTGGATCAGCTGGACAACACCCCTACAAGAGATGTAAATATCCTGGATCTGGTGTTAACCAACATGAGCAGCCACTGTAGCACTCCTACTGTGTTATCCTCCTTGGTAAGATCCGACTTAAAGAGATCACTTTGGAAGTCACCATCTCCCCTGCCCCCCCCCCCCCCCCTTGTCGGGGTCAAACAAAAAAACTTTTCCAAAGCTGACTACAATATCTTCAGAGCAGGTATAAGCAGCTTCACAGCCACTATCCCTTCAGTTGGAACTAGCACTAATGTTAGGGCCTACACCAAAAATCTATATGAGAACCTACAGGGTTCCATTCACGTAGTCGAACTTTTACAAGTTCGAACCACATATGGTCGAGACCATACGTTTGAATTTGTAAAAGTTCGAGCGTTTGAATGGAAATCTCCGTAAGCAGAGGTTTCCATTCACTTCAATGTGGTGCGATCTCGGAGTTGGTATATTTAAGCAGCGGGGGTGTGGAGGGTGCAGGGGGGCTTGCCCCCCTGCTTACAACAAGTTATTGTTTTGTACCTTGTATAGTTATTTTTTTTTTAATAGTTGAAGTTCTGTAACTTCAAACTTAATGGTTCGGCCATTAGGTGTTCGGAGTTGCAGAACTTTGACTATCTAATGTAGACCCAAACCTACATAGCTGTATGGACCTAGCAATACCTGACAGGACCAAATCATCTTACTCAAGAAGAGTAAACCTGTCTGGTAGACAGCAGCAATAAACAAATTCTATAATAAAAAGAAAGAAATGCTGTCCAGGACCAAGAAGGAGCAGGTGCCAAGTTATAAGCAATCTCCATTCTGTCTGAACAAGCAAATAAGATCACTGGTGAAATTCTCTAAGGCTAACTTCAAGTCCAAATTGGTCACATCCACTAAGGACATTCACAAGGCCTTCTTCAAGTCCAAATTGGCCACATTCACTAAGAACAATCACAAGGCCTTATTCACATATATCCGCAATCTCAAAGGTAACACCCAAATCTGCTCTGAACTGGTGTTCAATAACACCACATACACAAACGCTATAGATACAGCCAACCTGCTGGGAGACAGGTTCAGTGAAAGCTTCACCCCCCGTCCCCCATCAGTAGACCAAGACATCCCCACCAACTAACCCCCTCCCTTCATCACCAGGGATAAGGTCTTTAATGCCCTCTCAAAGGCAAAAAATACAGTCTCCATGGGACCCAACAACATCCCTGGGTGTATCCTACATGAACTCAGGCATGAGCTCTTAGCTCCATTAGGCACCCTATTCAAACAAAGCCTTGGCACTGGCTTTGTCCCAGCTGAATAGAGGACAGCCACTATCATCCCTTTACACAAAGGTGGAGCATCCACTGACCCAGGCAATTTTGGGCCCATCTGCCTAACTAGCCTGATCTGCAAGGCCATGGAATGCATTATCATGGACCTTATAAACAGGGACAGTGGTAACCTCCAAAAGCTTGACCGCACACAGTTTGGTTTTGTCAAAGGGAGATCATGCCTGTTAAACTTGGTCGACTTCTTCAAAAAAATCAAATAACCCATGGACGAGGGGAAGACAGTGCACACCGCCTACCTTGACCTTGCCAAAGCCTTCAACACTATTCCCCACTTGGGCATAATAGATAAACTCTCCCGGCTAGGCATTAACCCATATATTGCCAGATGGGTAGCTAACTGGCTCACTGATAGAACCCACTCAGTCAAAATAGGGGAAGCCACCTCTAGTAGTAGACCCGTAACGAGCAGTGTACCCCAAGGATCGGTTTTGGGGCCTGTACTGTTTGGGATATATTTTTCTGAGGTGCAAGCCAAAACCAGTGGTCTGTGGCTGACCAAGTTTGCAGATGATTGAAAGCTAGGCACTGTCTTAAATTCCCCTAGTGATGTGAACATTCTCCAAGAGGCCTTAATCACACTAATGACTGGTGCCAGAAGCATGGCCTCAAACTGAATGCAAAGAAATGCATCATTATCCCCTTTGGGATGGCCTCAAACTGAATGCAAAGAAATGTATCCTTATCCCCTTTGGGGAAAATGGCATTCCCACTAATTATCACATTAATAACAATGTACTAAGCATGCAGTCAGTGATAAGGGACTTGGGGACTCAGGTTGATAGCAACCTGAATTTTGACCACCATGTTGCCTCCATTGTGCGGAAAGTTTTCTACATGGCCCAACTCAAAATTGAGGGTATTTTATCCAGGAACAACGAAATCATAACACCACTGTATTCCTCCCTTATCATACCCATTATTGAGTACAATGCCCCCATCGGCATGTACCTTGCCAAGCACATGCAGCATCTGGAGAGACCACAGAGGTTTTTGACCAGAAAAATCCAGGGTCTCAAACACATATTCTGTACAGATAGGCTAAAAGTCCTGTCCCTGTACTCAGTCTCATACAGACTGCTCAGAGGAGTCTGTGTTTGGCATACAAGGCCATTTCAGACCCAGCCTTAATGGAGTTGCTGCATACCTGTAAGTCAAATTCCACTCGTGCAACTCACACGCAAGGCCTCAATCTGGTCTGTGACATTAATAGAACTGGTTGGTGGGATAGATTTGTGTCCCAAAGACTCCCCCATCTGTGGAATAGACTCCCTCTCCATGTCAAGTAAGGTATTTCTCTAACCCTCTTTAAGAGGAACCTGGACAGTTGGATGGGAAACAGAAAATACACCCCTGAGATCCTACCTGTGTTCCTGCTGGACAGGAGAATCAGGTGCTGATTTTGTGAGAACATGGGCAAAATTCTTGGCTAGGCTTATAAGGGCCTCCGGGCCAATAACCTAATATCATCCTATGAACCTATAAACTCCAAATTTCTGTCACTAGCCTATTATTTCATTCCTCTGTGATTTACCAGAAAACAAAACGTTTTATGAGGAACAGACCAAAAATATGAGGCAAAATTTTGGGCATTCTGCAAAATTCTGGGCAGTTGAGAGGTATGACAAAGGTGAGTGTGTGTGTGTGTGTGTGTGTGTGTGTGTGTGTGTGTGTGTGTGTGTGTGTGTGTGTGTGTGTGTGTGTGTGTGTGTGTGTGTGTGTGTGTGTGTGTGTTTGTCCATGCGTATATTTTGGTTGAAAGGCTATGGCCATGGTCAAGATATGCTTTTTCCATAGTGCAAAAATAGGGGGTTTCACATTTTGACTGTTTGTCACATATTACTATGGTCTGTGTTCCACAATGACCTCTTAGCAGGTTGAGGCCATGTTTGCTACATTACCCAAGAATAATAAATTCTGGGCTTTATAAGTATGCTAATGATTGCAAGATTGGTTTCTCAATTCAAAATCCCTCTGATTTAAATAAGTTAAATAATTATTTATAGTCTCTAAACTGTTGGGCACTGGAAACAGGTTTTCCATTTAGTCTAAAGAAGTGTAAGATAATATATTTTTCAAATAGATGTCCAAGACTTCCTGTATATTTGGTGTCTTCCCTATTAAATGAGGTACAGAAATATAAAACTTGGGTATACTTATTATATCAAAGTTGTCCGTTAATGCACATGCAGATCAAATTTCTATAAAGGCAACCAAGTATATGGAGTACCTGTTAAGGAGATTATCTACTAGGGATGAGCACGTACTGACTTTTTATTTAAAACTTATATAAGGGTACAATAACACTTTTTATATTTATAATCAGAGGCATTGGAAAAGCTTGAAGGATTCCAAAGGAAAATTTACAAAAAAGAATAGAGAAATATAGATTTATGGATTATGGGCCTTTCGTGTAAGTTGTTAAATTTTTATAGTCTGTGTTATAGGTATGTACATGGAAAGTTGTTATAAGTTCTTTCATGACACCATATTATATAATATGTACAGCATCAAGCTTAACGGATGCACTAAAATGTACAAACTTAAGAATATGACATTTGTGGGGGAAAAGGGAAATCTCAGAATCAGAGAGCAGCTTGTTCCTGTTAAAATTACAAGACTTTGGAACAATCTCCCCATAAGCTTATGTAATTTGAATACTTTTGGCAGTTTTAAAGGGAACCCGGGTATTTGAGGGGATCATAAGGTTTATATGCCATATATTGCAGAATCAGTGTTCTTCAGTGGCCTAAGGTCCTAAATGCTGTATCTGAACATTTGAAAATTACACGTCTGTATGGAGAAATGGGAGTTTCACTGAAACTAGAAAATGTAGATTTAATACAATTTTGCAGCCCCCACACCCTTTTCCTACAGTTGTATAATCACAGTGACCAATTTCAATGAAAAGTCATCCCGCTGCAATGCTATAAGTATACAATACAAACACAGTTATGCAGAAAGAGCACCTAATTAGCACAAGATTGTTGCAAATTTTCCAAATTGTGCTCATTTACATCTCATTATTTGTTCATTTGCCTATGATCTTCCCAGACTACTTAAAACCAGTGTGCCTAAGTGCAGCTAGTGTCTATGAATCACACTTCAGTCGTGGTTAGGAGGAGACAATACAAAATTGTGCTATGCCTAAGAGCAACAAATCCAGAGTGTCTGCTCCAAAGCAGTGGTATTTATTTATTTTATTTATTAAACATTTGTTTACCAGGATGTCCAACTTGGAAAAAGCCAATTTTCAGCACAGGCCCAGGGAGAAATGCTCCAGACACATATCTTTGTAATGTGGGAGGAAACCAGAGCACCCAAAGGAAACCCACACAAATGCAGGGAGGACATGCAGACTTCTCACAGAAGGCACCCCTGAGAATCAAACCAGAAAACCTCTTGTTGTAAGGTGCCAACCCAGACCACTGCAACACTGTGCCATCCTCTGCAAGACATACCTGTCCCTCCAAACCATTTAGTTGATGCTGCAGAAGAGGTTTAGATCCCTGAACTGAGTATTTCTGATGCCTTTTGACTAATGATGCAGGGGCAGATTTAGGCCCAGGTGCAGGGGAGCACTCCCCACCCCTATATTGAAATTGGAACATGTACTGCCAAAACAGTACCTTTTTCTTTTTCAGCTTACCCACGCTCTTTTTTTTTGTATGTTGTTTGTATCAAAGATCCATCAGAGATGTATCTCTACAAACTCTGGAAACTACAGACCCATAAGACTCATTAGTCTTATATGTAAAGCCTTGGAAAGAATTATCATGGAGATGATCAACAGAGATATAGTAAACCTCCGGACACTGTATCCAACCCAGTTTGGTTTCAGCAATGGCAGATCATGCCTACTCAACCTGGTGGACTTCTTTGAGAAGGTCACCAAAGCAATGGATGAGGGAAAAATTGTTTACACTGCCTACCTTGACCTGGCCAAGGCATTTGACACAATACCCCACTCGGGCATTGTTGACAAACTCAAGAGGTTAGGTACAAACCCGTATGTCACCCGGTGGATAACCAACTGGCTCACAGAAAGGACCCAGGAAGTTAGAATTGGGAAGTCCACCTCTTACAAAGAGGCCAGTCACAAGTGGAGTTCTTCAGGCATCAGTCCTTGGACCACTCCTTTTTGGCATTTACTTCTCAGAAGTCAAGGCCAATATCAGTGGTCTCTGGCTGACTAAATTTGCAGATAATTACAAATCAGAAGCTGTCATTGAAACTAACACTGACACAAATGTTTCCAGGAGGGGCTGACACAGGCAAACAACTGGTGTCAGAGCCATGGACTAAAACTAAATGCCAAGAAATGCATAACAGTATCCTTTGGGAAGTCATCCATCCCTGGTAACTATCATATTGACAACACACCCCTTAGAGTTGGCCCAGTAGTCAGGGACTTAGGGACACACATAGATAGTAATCTAGCCTTCATGTGTCTACAGTGGTGAGGAAATCATTCTATATTGCACAACTTCTAAACAAAGGTATGGCATCTAAGTCAAAGGATGTTATTGTTCCAGTGTATTCGGCATTCATCAGACCTATCATTGAGTACAATGCTCCCTTTAGTATGTATCTCATCAGGCATATCCAACAATTGGAACATCTACAGAGGTTCCTCACTAAAAGAATACAGGGCTTAAGTAAAATGTCCTATGCAGAGCGTCTCAAGGCCCTATCCCTGTATTCCATCTCCTACAGGCTTTTGAGGGGAGATCTATGCCTGGCATATAGGGCATTGTCAGACCCCACTCTGATGGACCTCCTGCATATCCACAATACAAACAGCACCAGAATTACCCATTATAAAGACTTAAACCTTGACTGTGATATAAATTGTTCCTGCTGGAGAGAGAGGTATATATGCCAGACACTACAGTTTCTATGGAACAGGCTCCCCATCCATGTGAAGAACCCAATTCAAGTGCAACTTGGACAATTGGATGGGAAACTGGAATTTCATCCCTGGTTTGGCACATATGTCACTAATGGACACAGGTAACCTCTAAATGGTTAATCTCCCAAACCCCTGGTTATACTTATCAAGGGTATCAGAACTTGTCAGAGATTTGGGATGCATGGCTAGGTTTAAAAAGGCCCTTGTGGTCGTTAGCCTAGTAAACAGCTATGAACCAATGTTTGCTTCTGGGTTTTGCCCTGCACTTGTTTCTGTGAGGGACAACTGCATCAATGCAGCTGTTTACATGTTGGTATAGTGTGGTGATGTATGTTAACACATATTCAGCTGAGTTAAGTTGGTCTGGTGGAGATTTGAAACTTGTCAATGTATCACATAGGAGTGGGTAGTTTGTCTTGGAGAAACCTATAAAGGTGCCTTGGGTGAAAGGGATCTCTGCTTTCAGTTTTATTTTGAAAGAGAATGCTTTGTGATCAGACATAGCAAGTGATGGAGATATGAAAGGGATGGTGCAAGATATTTATCTTATTAGTAAGGACAAGGTGAAAGATGTTATTCCCTCTAGTGTCCACTCTGAGTAATTGTTCCAAGCCATTTGTAATGACAAAATCCTGAAATTTATGTGAATCTGCATTAGTGTTGGTGTATATCTCCCTGTCCGTATTTGGGTAGTTTAGATCACCTAGGAAATTGGTATTGGATTTAAATGAGTCATTCCAGTTTCTGTAGATAGACATTGTTGCTTTCCTGGGTTACAGAGGGAGTTCTCTAACTAGCTAATAGATGGTACAGGATCTTTATAGTTGTTACTTGGACAATTAGAAGCTCCAGTGCATGATGTTGCTTTGCCAGCCTTGATGTGAGTCTTTTCTGGATTAATACTGAGACACCCCCCCACCTTTGTTTCCCGCCTCTGCCCAACAGCTTGTCTGAAGTGTGGAAGACATTACAGCCCTGCACAGCTAGAGTGCTTCCTGCCATTTTAAACCATGTGTCAGTCACTAAGCAGATGTCAATGTCCTCCAGGGGGAGAAGAGCTTGTAGGGAGTAGAGTTTCATGTTTAAGCTCTGAGCATTGATCAGTAACATCTTCATATTTTCCTTTGCATGTTTTATTATGTTGGTAGGTTTATTTGATTGGCATTGCCTAAAAAGGCACTATGGGGGTGGACAATGTCTTTGTCTATAATCAAAACCCTAAACAGGATAGATCCAGGGCATCCTGGTGAAGCAGCATGGTCGTTGATCATACCTTCCCAGGCTAAC
The DNA here is from genome assembly GCF_019279795.1 of Protopterus annectens. NCBI lineage: Eukaryota > Metazoa > Chordata > Ceratodontiformes > Protopteridae > Protopterus > Protopterus annectens. The sequence continues at coordinate 1,525,433,590 of NC_056729.1, forward strand.
AAATATTGGACCCCCTTCAAATGACAATAAAAACTAAGCCAATTATTGAAGTGAAGTATTTTTATTCATATTGCAGCAGCATCCTAGGAGAAGGTAATATGCTGTTCAATACAAGGCTCTTACCGGGTCTATATTATATTCTAGAAATCCGACAATGTCGAATCCGATTTTGTCGACATGAGAATAGTGAATGCTGAGAATATCAAATGTGTAAATGGAAATCTCCGTAAGGGGATCCAGTGTCTGTCAAAGGGGATCCAGTGTCTGTCAGCCTGGGATGACATGCTCGACAAGCCACGTTGCTTCCCTAGGGATGGCTTGCACCTGTCACCCTTAGGCTTTCGTATACTGGCCAAGGCTCTTGCCACCCCCATAGTGCCTTTTTTAGGCAAGGCTCAAAGGACAAACCCACCTCCATAGACAACTCAAGGATAAAAAAACTAAAGGTAATGCTACTCAATGCCAGAAGTCTATACCTCAAAATGCACGCCCTCGAGGCTCTCCTCAGTATGGAGAAAATCAATGTCTGTGCAGTAACAGAAACCTGGTTCAAGGCTCTTGAGAGCACCCCAGCACTACCAGGTTATAACTCATACCATGCGTTTTGGCCCCAAAACTCGGACTGAAGCACAAAAGGAGGGGGAGTATCTATATTCATCAAAGATACCTACACCTCCAGGTTAGTGGCACTGCACGAAGCATCAGAAACCATCCATGTGCAACTAACAGCGGGCAAAACTGCCTTTCAGTTTGTAACCTGCTACAGAACACCCTCCCTATTACAGGAACCCCACTTGGCATTCCTGAGAACACTGAAGAATATGAAGGTCTCTCCAAACACTATGTTATTGGGTGACTTCAACTACCCAAACATTGACTGGGAAAACTACTCAAGCCCAAACACCCTCGCCCAACGGTTCCTTGAATTTATAAACTCTAACGCAATGGAACAACTGGTCACCACTCCCACAAGAGGGAACAACATATTGGACCTGGTCATCACCAACATGGGGACTCTATGTTCCACACCAGAGGTAAACCCCTCATTGGTAAGATCAGACCATAAACAAATTTCCCTGGACATCCATATCCCTTCCCCACCTCCAGCCAAGGAAATCACTGTAAAGAATTTCTCAAAAGCCAACTTTGCACTTCTCAAGACTGAGGTGGAATCCTTCAAAGCCCCTGGGCCAGAGGATAATACAGCCCAATCCATAGAATCCTTTACAAATGCATTCTATGAGCACCTGCAGGAATGCATGGATCGTGCTATCCCAAATAAAACCAAGACTCACTCCTCCAAAAACAGGAGACCGGTCTGGTGGACTCCGGCCATAAATAAGCTATACAACAGAAGGAGGAAGCTACTACATGACAGAGCAAAATCCCAAAAAGGGAAGGCATCTCTGATCAGTATTAGCAAGAAACTTTGATCCCTCATAAAATCATCAAAGGCCAGTTTTGAAAGAAAAATTGCCCTAGACACTAAAGATAATCACAATGCCTTCTTTAGTTATGTCAGGAACATGGGCGGAAACTCCCAGATATGCTCTGAATTGTTGCATAATGGTACAAAATATACCGAACCTACAGACATAGCCAACATCCTGGCAGACAGATTCAGTGCAAACTTCTCCCCCCTTCCCCCCCAAAGGAGCAAATGCCTCTCCCAACTGAATGTAACCTCCCTGACATCACAGATGTACAGGTGAAAGCTGCCCTCTCCAAAGCAAAAAACAGCATCTATGGGACCGGACGGTGTCCCAGGCTGTGTCTTACACGAGCTCCAAGAAGAACTGAACCCTCACATTAAGTCACTGTTCAAACTTAGCCTTACTACAGGATATGTACCCAAAGAATGGCGTACAGCTACAGTGGTCCCACTCCACAAAGGTGGTGCCACAACGGACCCTGGAAACTATCGCCCCATAAGCCTGACTAGTCTGTTCTGTAAAGCTATGGAGCGTATTATCATGGAACTCATAAACAAAGACATTGGGAACCTCCAGACACTGGACCCTACCCAATTCGGCTTTGTTTAGGGCAGATCTTGCCTCTTAAACCTAGTTGATTTCTTTGAAACAGTTACCAAAGCCATAGATGAGGGCAAGGTAGTCCACACAGCCTACCTGGACCTCGCAAAAGCCTTCGACACAATACCCCACTCGGGCATCATAAATAAGCTTACCAGCTTAAATATCAACCCCTATATCACAAGATGGGTTGCAAACTGGCTCAGAGATAGAACCCACATGGTCAGAATTGCAGGTGCCATGTCTGAATCCAAACCAGTTACAAGTGGCGTCCCACAGGGCTCAGTTCTGGGACGTCTCTTGTTCGGTATATACTTCTCTGAGGTTCAGGCTAACACAGGGGGATTATGGCTGACAATGTTCGCAGATGACTGCAAACTGGGGGCCATAATCAAATCTCCAGCTGACACAAGCATCCTCCAAAAGGGTCTCACAGAGACGGATGCTTGGTGCCAGAACCATGGCCTCAAGCTAAATGCTAAAAAGTGCATAGTCATCCCCTTTGGGAAAAACAAGGTGCCCACAAATTACCACATAGGTGGTAATCCATTATGGAAGAAGTAATTAGAGATTTGGGGACCAACGTAGATAGTAATCTCTCCTTTGATAATCACGTTGCCAAAGTGGTTAGAAAGACCTTCTATATAGCCCACCTTATCACGAAAGGGTTCGCATCTAGATCAAGAGAGGTCATTGTGCCCCTCTACTCATCACTCATCAGGCCCATAATTGAATACAATGCCCCTTTTGGGATGTACCTTACCCGACACCTGCAGCAACTGGAGAGACCCCAAAAGTACCTCACCAAGAGGATCATGGGCTACATGCAGTCCTATGCAGCTCGACTAAAGAAACTCCAGCTCTACTCAGTTGCTTACCGCCTAGTCAGAGGCAATCTATGCCTGACGTACAAAGCCATGTCAAACCCAGAATTAATGGACATGCTCCACCTCAAAAAATCCAAGTCCCTTAGAGCTACACGTTCCAGGGACCTAAACCTCAGCACAAAAATAAATAGGACATGCTGGAGGGACAGATTCATTTCCCAGAGACTCCCCTCACTCTGGAATAGAATCCCAATTCATGTTAGACATAGCCCCTCGCTGACCCTCTTCAAGCGAAATCTGGATGCGTGGATGGGAAATCGCAAATTCACCCCTGGGATCTCTTCTGTGTTCCTGCTAGACAGAGGCACAGTAAACTAATCTTAAAAGGGTACCTTCTGTGACCTACTTTACAGAGGCACAGTAGGCTAATCTAATAGGGAGGCGGAAGCCAAATACACTCTGGCTAGGCTTATAAATGCCCTATGGCAGATAGCCTAGTATCTACCTATGAACCTATGAACCTATAACCTATACTGCAATGTAATGCGGTCTCGGAGTTGGCATATTTAAGTAGCGGGGGTGTAGGGGTGCAGGGGGGCTTGCCCCCCTACCTAAACCCGTTAGGATACTTTTGTCTTTTTGGGTGGGTTATTATCAGTTCGATGGTTGAGGACATCGACCATATGGTGTCGACCGATGTTTTCAGCCTTTGAGCTTATAATATAGACTTGCTCTTACCTGCCCTGGACACATAGTCTGAGAGCTCCATCATGTCTTTCTTCATATATAATCCAGGGAGGTATACCTCAAGTTATTAACACCAGAATGTACTATGACTGAGTCATACTGATACTTGTTGTCCAAGGACTTGAGTGTTTGTGTGATTTGACTGATCCTGGCACCAGTCAAGCAGCTACCACTCTTTCCTTGCTCAGACTGGTAAGAGGTACATCTGTATGTCTTGTAATGGAGTCACCTGTAACTAGAATGTTTGGTTGAGTCAATGCATGCCTTATGAGCTGAGCATCTGTAACTTTGGGACTCCTTGTGCAATGTGAGGATGTAGTCTTAACTTGTTGAGTGTGCTTTGTGCCTATGTTGCATTTTGGAGGTCTTTGCAATTTAGGCAAGTTATTCTTTAGAACCTCAGCATACGATGCATATGCTGTGATGGCCTTGGTGAGGTGTAGTGTGTGGTATACTGGTGATGCTTTTGGTGTCTGAGTTTACTGTGTGTGAGATTATTTTTACAGCTCTCACACTGTATTATGCTGTTTGAGTAATGCATGACTGTCAGACAGCATGAGATACCATTCTCAATGAGGCTGGCTACAGAAGGTGTGGGGAAGTGCTTGTCTGTGGTTTCATAAGGAATGACTGGGGACAGAGCTGATGAATTTGGTTTGTTTAAGATAATGTTTGGATGGACTTACTACTAAGTAGTGGGGAAATGCCTTGTTATCTGGTTAAATGTGTACTGCAGCTCAAGATTTGTTTGTTTCTGCTTGGCACAGAATATATGAGCCTCAAACCTGGATTTCTAAGGTCGTGTAGATTTTTTAGGGAAAAAAGTTCTTGCACAGACAAACCACTACAGTGCAGCTTTTTTCTTCCCTTTTTGATGAAAAGCTTGTTTCTCACAGTTGCACTCTTCTATGAGTCTTGAATAAAAGGCCATGGGTGGGTGCAGGGTGATTGGAATATGTGGATCTGCTGGGAACATTTCTGTGCAGGCTAACCTTTGTCTTTAGTCAACACTGATCCTTCGTGCTTACCTAGTTTGCATTTGGGCATAGGGCTGTTGTTTGCCAATTACTCTTGCATTTGTGTGAACTACTTGATTATGAATACTATTATTGGTGTTTGTTTAGTACTTCTTATCTCTCCTTACTATTCATACAAGGTAAATAAAGTTAAAAGTATATTTATTTATTACTTCACTTATGTGTTTATATGTTTAAGGATTATTCTGATGTTTAGCTCTTTTGCACAGGTCTTGTATTCAAGTTTTAATAAAAATAATTGAAAAAACATTATGATCGGAAAGTCTGATGACATTTGTTAAGTGCAACTTTTAAAGTGAATTTGCTGTGTTTTTGAAGGACAGCATTTAAAATTTGCAAAGCTCTAGTCAAAAAAAAAAAAACAAAATATAAAAATGTTTAGAAAGAAAAACAGAAACTTATTAAAATAACTGTCATCTCTCCAGGCAACAACTCCATCAGAAGAGAGACATGATGTCACATTGCTGTACAACAAAATGACTCTTGCAGAAGTACAAGAAAAGTTTGACTTAAATGTGAGTACATAAACAAAAATGTCGTTTTATGTTTATTAGTCATGACATCTGTTTCCTTTAATTATTTTTTTCCTGGACTTAAATGTTCTCGGGTTTAGTCCGTGTGAATGCATGTAAATGTTTGAGAGGGCTAGAACAGTCACCTTTTCTCAATGAATAATCTTTTCCAATTGTGTGTGTGTGTGTGCGTGTGTGTGTGTGTGTGTGTGTGTGTGTGTGTGTGTGTGTGTGTGTGTGTGTGTGTGTGTGTGTGTGTATGTGCTTGTAATAGGAGTGGGATTCATAAATAACTGATCTGCCTCATAATTGGGCGTGTGCAGGCTGCTGCAGCTTGGCAGTGGTTCATAGTCCCATGTAATACTCCAATGTAGTCAGCCCAAATGCATAGCAGAAGATATATGCAGATGACCATAAAATGAAATGCAAATGCAAATTAGGTCCTCACAATATGCAGATGGATGCCAGATGAATAATGTCAAGATTTATAGCAGCATGTGAAGAAAACTGTGCACCAATATGAACCTAGATATAGAAAAGAAGATCAAGCCGAACATTTTGGAGCTGAAAAGAGCTAGAAGGCAAAAAATAAAAAAATATAAATCCAAAATCCTGAGAAACAAATGAATATTTAGCTAAAAACAAAGGGTAAAACACAGAAGTATAACTACAATAATTTATTAAGCGCTTTTATCCTCCCAGGACAAGAATTCAGAATAAAATACTATGGTCAAGACCACCATTATATGGTACAACACATCAAATTGCTAATTAATTAATAGAACCCTTAAAGTGACAGTGCATATAAAGTACAAACCCTTAAATAAAAGGCTTGGAGTACCAGCAATTGTCCTGCAGCAACACACAGTCAGTTTTAGTCAGTTCTCACTGCTGTGCAAGAGGTGACAACAGGTACCCACAGAAACATTTCTGTCAGTGAGATGACATCCCTGATCACTTTAGAGTTGGCTGGGACATTATACAGACCTTGATGGATATGTACTGCCCACATACACAATCAAAAAAATGCCTGTCCTTCCCATACATGTGGAGATCAAGTTAATTATACTGAGTTCTATTCTAGCTACAGAAACCCTCTCAGAAACCAACTGTGGGCATGAAAAATTCTCTGGCCTTCACCTCCAGGACACTCAACAAGTCCTTTGACATAGGCCTTCTACACATGCAGTTACCTCCTACAGACGCCTCTAGGTGTCAGATATTGCTTGTTCATATTTGCATTAATAATTCCAAAACAATGCTATATACAAGATAGCAAAAGATTTCATGTTAAAACATATCTGATTGCAAACACAATTGTAGTGATATTTGACCTCCTTCTAATGCAGCTAAAGAAATATTGAATATTGTTTGTGTACTGTTTATTTGTATTGTAATCATTTTCATATTTCTCTAAATATCTCAACATTCAGGTACCACAGACAAAACTGCATCACCTCATGTGAAAGTTTACATCTGTATGAAAAAAAATCCCACTGGCAGTATGTGGCTTGCTTGAATGATCAGTGAGAGATCATAAGCTGTTTATACAACATTACAAAATTAATATTCACTGCCTTTATTATGGCTTATATAATCCAGTTTAAAGCATTGAACTGAATGAATGCCACTAATGTAAAGATTAATTCATCCTGAATAGTTTGACATTTAGAGTTTTTTAGTAACATTTATGGTTCTAGAGATTTGAATATTTGATTGAACTGTAAGGTGATAACGTCATATTTTTAAAGGCTCGGGCCACACCCACTGGGAGTTAATGGTACACACTCAAAAGAGGTGCACTGGAGTGAATGGATCAAAGTCACACCTCTCAACTTTACCAGTTTTCAGGGCAAAATAATGGGATGCCACAAATTCCTGGGTGGATCCTTTAATTCACTATTTTTTCTATTTCTTTTTTATTTATTTATTTATTTATTTATTTATTTATTTATTTTTTACAACTTTGGCTGACATCACCATGCATCGCCAGCATGTCCTGCAAAGGGCTTGCATGATGTCATCAGATTCATAAGGAATAAGGCAGTGCCTGACTGTCTGTTGGACTTGGCGACTGGGGTGAGAGTTTCAAATTCAAACAGTCGTGGTGGGTGACGTGATGTTGTGGTTGCTTGCTACTAGTACTTGGCAGTTATTTTCTTCTGTGATGGCTTTTGCTCAGCTACGTGCCTTGCATCATTTTCTTTTCATTCGCATTACATTTGAACAGGACAGCACAGCATTTTGCATGGCATCATGTTTTCCAGGACTAGCCTCAAGGACTTGTACCAAGAATGCCGAGATAATTGGCTGTGGCTGCTTTTCATTGATCGAGATGGCTTCCTCTGGACTATCTCCGTGACTGGCACCTTGTCCTCCACCTCCTGCATTATCCGTTCACTTTCTGGAGTGAGCAACTTCTGAGGTATTTAAAGATAAGAGTCAGCCAGGGCTTTTCAAATGAGTGCAATATTACATTGCATCTTTTAGTCTTGTACCACAGGGATTGTCCATATAATAGTATTCTTTTAGGCACCTTCCACATATCCCTCTTTTCTTGTTTTAATTTACTGTCTGTTTTTTTAAAGTTTGTATTTTAGAACAATGAGGAGGAGTGATTTCAGATGTGCTTTGATAGAACATGGAAAAATATTCGTATCATAACACATATTTTAAAATGTCTTATTTAATAAGTATAGTTTAGATACACAACTGTATGCCAAAGAGCTTCCTTCCCTTTGTCTATGGTTTCCTTCTTTTGTGTTGGCTTTCGTGTCCTGTCCTTGCCAGTCCTTTGTCTCACTGTTACACTTGCCAATAAAGATGTTGGACATTATATAAAAAAGGGCTGTATTCAACTACAGTAGTTCATGGTATTTAACTACTACTGTGAAGTGTGAAATGGAGAAGGAAAAAGTTCCTACCTCCGTCCTACAGGCAGTGGAAGGAAGGCTGTTTGGAAATAACTTTACTGAAGCTGGCCTTCTGGGTTTTGTATCATTATAGGATGTCTGTTTAGTGGGGGGCAACTCTAAATGTAAGCTTGAATCACTATGTTAGCGTTCACAAGACAAACCTGCTATATGATTGTCACTGTGGTGAAGACATCTATTTTGATTAAAAGATTGTAATCTATCTATGAACATTCAAAGGGTGCACAGCATCGTGAGCATGCAATTTTTGGGCTGCAGAGAGAGATTTCTGTTTTATTTCTGAATTACTTTGACTAGCAGTGCTGTCATCAAGGTTATAACAAATCACAAAAGGCAAGTTTCTGTAAAATAATAGAGTGCAAAAGATATTAGTGAATCAGACATATGTGATGTTATGCTGTCATACTGCACGTTAAGTATAATGTGGACTTGTAGTTCTAGCTCTCAAATCAGGCAGGGACAGAGGCAAAACTTTGGAGAGACAAGGGTCCCAATCGGGAATTAGGGACAATTTGTGTTTGTATATATTTGGCTTCCACTGTGACTCCAGGGCTTACATTTGGATTACAGCAACCTGTTCATGGCTTTCAATTTTTCTATGTAAAAATTGAGGCATTCAGTCAGAGGCTGTAACTGCAGTATTTCAATGCTTTTCCACTTTAAGTTGATCTTCAAGTTCTATAAAGAAATGTTTCCACTCTAACCATTTGTAATATGAATCCTGGCTAGGTCTGCGGTTAGTTAAGTGTATTTCATAAAAAAATAATACATACTGTAAACTCAGGTAGTTGCTAGAATAACAGGTTTTGCATTATTATGTATTTTCTTAGGGATATGAAGTGTGAAATTCAAATGTCTGTCTGCTATGTATTATTATTTAGTGACTTCAGGGTCCATGTTGGTATCCCACAGTTCCATTTGAGTGGGTGGGGTTACATGATTATGTATGTAAATTTTATTTTATCAGAATCCAGATTTTTGGCCAGTTGTACCTACTTTTCATGGGCCTTTGCCCAGATTTTTGATGTTTGCTTGTTCCAAAATAGGGGAAATCTTTGAGACATGTATATCTCTCTCCGGCATGTTTTGTTTGAGCCGCTTGACTAAGTTTAGATCCCTAGATTGGATAACCCTCGTCCTGTTTGACTTGTGAATGTGTAGCAGTTCCATCAGGGATGGATTTATGAGTGCCTTGTAGGTCAGGCATAGCCCCCTTAATAGTTGGTAAAAGAGTAAAGGGATGGGGCTTTTAGTCTATCCACATAGGACATGTTTTTCTTTGTGAGGAACCTTTGAGGTCACTCCATCTGCTGTAAATGCCTAGTCAAGTGCATGCCAAATAGTGCATTGTACATTGTACTGGTCTAATCAGGGATGAGTACAATGGAACTATAATTTCCTTGGATCTTGATTCTGATACATGCAGCACTATCGTCATGTTGCAGTAGACAGTGCTTGGTTAAAGTCACACTGTACATCAGACATTCCCAAATTTATTACACAGAAGAGAAGGTGAACTGTGTCAGTAATGATCATCTTTTGCATCAGTACCTAGGGTCAAAATGACACGTCTATCCCCACATACTCTGGGCTTGACAGCATATCATAGATGGTGTTGATAGGGTCTTAGGATGCTGAGGATTCAGTGTCATAGACAGTGTCCACTGGGATGACATGGAGGTGTCTCTATGCTAGCTTATTTTACTCAGACTCAGGATCCCCTCTGTTTGTGTGTCACTTTGGAACTATGACCTGTATGTTATCTGTTCATGCTGTGCTCAAGCAGTGGATGCTGAATGCCATGACTGCCCATGATGAGGGGTGGTACATAATTTATATGTCCAGATGCAGATGAGGACTGCCCCCTGTACTGCTATGCACTGGGACTTCATATTATCATAGATGTGATTCAACACAAAGATTCTATCCACACAGTAATGGGATGCAGCAGAATGTGCTTATGTGATACTGCAGCATATATGCTGACTGATCCTGAGTCTGCCTGCATGTCAGGGAACCACGTTGACATGAGGCAGTGTGGGGCACCTTTTCCACGGCTGCAGAATGGTACATATACACACCTCAGATGCAGTGCCCTCATCTGCTACCACAGCCACAGCCATAGGGGAGCATCACTGGGAGAAAGCTTCTTGTAGTGGGTACACTGAGATCTCAGACTCTGCAGCCTTAGGTTCAGCTACTGATGTCAGTACACACATTCGTATGTACTGTGGGTGTATTCCCACTCAGAATGGAAACAGAGAAGGCTACTGCTATTAGCCATAAATGAAGAAAACCTCTACTAGCAAGCAAGACCTCTTTCTTTAAATCAGTAGCTTCTTTCACCAAAGGCATCTACCGCTGTGTCCTAGTGTGACAACCATGACAAACACTAACAGCCTTTTTGCCACAGCTCTTTACACAGCTTCAGATGTTAAGTTCTTGAACAGGGTATATTCAGACTCCATGTCTCTAACCTCCCCTGGAATATGGAGGAAGCTCTTCTGGAGGTACAAATTGAACTCATCTGAAACAGAAAGTAGGTGGTAAATTGTTCTGTCTTCTCTTCTAAGGATGTCTATCCTTGCACTGCAATTCTCATTAGAAGAGGCTAGCGATATGAAGATGTGTGACTCATGTGCTTCCTGTTTATAGATTGCACTGGCAGCAATATAAGCTACTATAATAGAACAAAATGTCCCTGTATGTTTCTGTCGTTATTATGGTGAGGGTATTGTCTACTGACTAAGCAGCTTGGGGCCACCACCACAAGTTTAGGTTTCCTAAGTCCGTCCAGCTGCTGATGTGGCCATTTGATCCATCCCACCAGTAAGTTGTGATCAGTCGCTAGCTAAATATCAGTCCTGACTTGGGTGTCCTGAAATATGAATTCAGGTCTGATGATATAATTACACAGTCTGTTAGCAATATTAGGACATCCTTATCTTTGAACATGGTGCTTGTAATGGATAGTCCATGAGTAGCATGGAGGTCCAGAGCAATTCACTGTTCAGGTTCAGATCAGGTAAGCCAGTCCTTCCAGTCATATACATCCAGTTATAGGTTCATAGGTTCACAGGTGTTTACTAGGTTTACTAAGCTAATGACACAAGGGATGTTTTAAGCCTAGCCATGCATCCCAAATCTCTGACAAGTCCTGGTACCCTTGATAATTGTAAGCAGGGGTTCAGGATATGACATATTCACAAGCAGGGGCCTGGGAGATGAACCATTTACAAGTTGCATGTGTCCATTAAAGAAACTGGTGCCAAACCAGGGATGAATTTCCTGTTCCCCATACAATTGTTCAAGTTACACTTGAATTGGGTTAGGGAGGAACTCTGCTTCATATGGCTAGGGAGCCTGTTCCATAGACTAGATAGTCTCTGGGATGCATACCTGTTTCTCCAACAGGTCCTACTGATATCACAGGCAAGGTTTGAGTCTTTAGAATGGGTAATTCTAGTGCTATTTGTTTTGTGGATATGCAGGAGGCCCATCAGGGCTGGGTCTGACAATGCCCTGTATGCCAGGCATAGATCTCCCATCAAAAGTCTGTAGGAAATATAATACAGGGCTAGGGCCTTGAGGCAGTCTGCATAGGTGTGTGCCTCTCCTGGCAGGGGGAGGGACTAAGTGTAAAAGCCACACCAGCATGGCTGATTTCCATGGTTAAGACTGGGGAAACCTCCATAAAGGTACTACTAGAGATATGCGGGGCATCTTGCTGCTATCAGCCCCTTGAGGACTGAGGTTAGTTCAGCACTGGCTGCTATTGGACAATCAACCTGGCTGCGCGTCATTATGATAATGAACCAAGGTCCTCTATCTCCTCAAACAACCTGGCTGTGTGTCATTATGATACTGAACGAAGGTCCTCGATCTCCTCAAACAACCTGGATGTGCGTCATTATGATACTGAACCAAGGTCCTCTATCTCCTCAAACAACCTGGCTGTGTGTCATTATGATACTGAACCAAGGTCCTCGGTCTCCTCAAACAACCTGGCTGTGCGTCATTATGATACTGAACCAAGGTCCTCTGTCTCCTCAAACAACCTGGCTGTGGGTCATTATGATACTGAGCCAAGGTCCTCTATCTTCTCAAACAACCTGGCTGTGCATCATTATGATACTGAACCAAGATCCTCTGTCTCCTCAAACAACCTGGCTGTGATACTGAACCAAGGTCTTCTATCTTCTAAAACAACCTGGTTGTGGGTCATTATGATACTGAACCAGGGTCCTCTATCTCCTCAAACAACCTGTGTGTCATTATGATACTGAACCAAGGTCCTCTATCTTCTAAATCAACCTGGCTGTGCATCATTATGATACTGAACCAAGATCCTCTATCTCCTCAAACAACCTGGCTGTGCATCATTATGATACTGAACCAAGATCCTCTATCTCCTCAAACAACCTGGCTGTGCATCATTATGATACTGAACCAAGATACTCTATCTCCTCAAACAACCTGACTGTGTCATTATGATACCGAACCAAGGTCCTCTATCTCCTCAAACAACCTGGCTGTGCATCATTATGATACTGAACCAAGGTCCTCTATCTTCTAAAACAACCTGGCTGTGCGTCATTATGATACTAAACCAAGGTCCTATGTCTCCTCAAACAATCTGGCTGTGCGTCATTTATAACCCAGGAGTGACTAAGTCATGTCCGGTGGATCTCATAAACAAGCAGATGAAATAGTGACAGCTGATGGTCAGTTGTAGGAAGCCAAAATGAAGCTAAAATATAAACTGCTTCAAAAGCTGTGTGGTGGAAGAAGAGTAAAAGGGAAAGAGAAACTGAGAGAGAGAGGTTCTGTAAGAAATACTACTATAGTGCCAGTATAGTATTGGGCAGCTTGGACTGCTCACAGGTGTCCAGATGCTGGACATAACAGTCTAGTGCCTCACCTCCAGTGGAAAGTCAGTATTGCCCAGTAGCAGTCATCGTGGAAGGTATTATGCTTCAGAAACATGCTGTTATTATCTTCATTTGCATTTTGTTCACGTATTTTATGTCATTATAATGTAAAATACTCATGTAGTTCGTCCATTTGGAATTGTGTACCACCTTACAAACTATTGCCCCACTTTCCTGTGAGTAACATAATCATCTTTTTCTCTGTGGTACACATCCTACATATGGTTTTAAGAATATTTTATATTTACCAAAATAATTATATGAGAAACATTGGCTGAATAGTTAGTAAAATAACAGCCATGTATCACTCTAGACACAGTTAGCTCTGGTGGTTCACTTCAACATTTTTAATTTAATTTATATATTTGAAACTTGTTGGGAAGTATTGCCCACTTAAAATGGGTTTGTATACCTTGGCTTATATGGCATATGATTTGCTGCATCGTAACATAAATTAATTCACTCACCAAAAATTATTTTTATCTTTTCAATAAACATTTAATGCAAGTAGTTATTACTATATTTTTAATGTTAAACATGCAATGTGTGTGTGTGTGTGTGTGTGTGTGTGTGTGTGTGTGTGTGTGTATGTGTGTGTGTAATGCGTAAACACAATTTAGTTTCCTTTTCTATATGTTTATTTGTGTGTCTACAGTTATACTATATTGAGGATTATAAAGCGTAGGAGATGACACACACAAGCACCACTTTATTCTTAGAGGGGCAGCTATGTGCAGACAATATGATCACATATAAATGCAAATAAATAAATAAATACATAAATGTCACCCCCCCCCCCCCCATAAACACAGCACTGCTCATTGAAATGGGATTGAATTACATCCTGTGGGGTAATGTCATACTCTCTTGGATGCTCTTCAGAGCAAGACATGCAAGATAGGATAGTGGCATACATAGTTAGATACAATAGCAGAACATTGCAATTACTGGTATCTACAAAATAATAAAAAATGAAGGCGGGATATGCAGAAGAACTTTATAGGTACTACCAGGTAAGACAGTGATTTATATACTTTGTTATAACAGACAACTTTTTGGAAATAACTGGTATCAGAAAAACATTGTAGATGATGGAGGACATGAAAGAAGGAATTGAGAGATACTGCTAAGTAATGAAGATGACTAGTTCTAATTTAGGTATGAAAAAGAGTTTAATGAAGGCTGGATAGTGGTGGAGAATAGCCATAGGTGAGTGGAAATGGAGGAAAAATCAGAGAGTGAGGTAATGAGATAGAAGAAGTAGGTGGACTATCTATGGTTGTCAAAACACTGACGTGGAGCATCTCTGGATGCTTTTTCAGCTCTTTCCTGAAGGTTTTTATAGAATTGTCATACCTGAGGGTTTTAGGTAATTTGTTCAAGCATTCTCATGCTAATTTTACAGTTGCTTTTTCAGTTGTAGTAGAGTATAGGATGGTCTTACCCAAGGAAGTTATCTGTATTCCTGAAGCCTTCTTGATGGCGAGGCCATGATGATTACATACTGGCTGTGAGTCCTAGTCCAGTACAAGTTCTAATGAGGTTCTTAGAGATCAGATTTTTGACTTTTTATGCTAGCCAGTGGTTCAGCAGACTGCATACTTTGCCTTATTGCCAGAACATCACACTGTTGGTTAGAACTGAGCATATGGGGAACGGGTTCATATTCCAGTAAAGATGTACCAGTATACCACAATTGGTGCATATACTGACTATAATAATAGTAATAATAATAATAATAATAATAATAATAACAATAATACCCATTTGTTAACAAGGTAGACCTATTGGATACACAGTCCCTTTTCAGAGGTATCTGGCAACTTGCACAGTCCCTTTTCAGATGTATCTGGCATCTACCTAAAGGTCATTTTTGGATTAATTTAGGTCGGGGCCTTGACCAGTACCGTTCTGTGAACCCTCTGACAATCGGCATTGTTTTCACTTGGGCAGTTTGCAGTCATCTGCAAATCCTTGTCAGCCATAACCTCCTGTGTTTGCTTGTACTGGAAAGTAGATGCTAAACAAGAGGGCCCAGGACTGGACCTGTGGGACACTTGTGACAGGCTTTTGAGTCTGGACATGCATGCGCCATAGCAGCCTGACCCTGTGTTCTGTCATCAGGAAGTTGCCTAAACCCATCTCAGGATGTATGGGTTGACATTTAAGCTGATGAGTTTCAATGATACCCAATGGGTATTGTATCGAAGGTCTTAGCCACAGATCGAGGTAGGCTGTATGGACTGCCTTCCTCATCAATGGCTTTTGCACTGTTTCTCTTCAAAGTCAACCAAGTTTGCAAAGGGTGGCCAGGATCTGCTTTGACAAAGCCAAACTGGCTGGATCTAAAGTCTGCAAATTTCATGTCTTTTATTTATGAGGTCCATGATCCTCCATGGCTTTGCAGATATGCTCGTCACAATGGCCGGTGAATTTCCAGGGTCGGTGGAGGCACCCCAGGAAGTGGTACCACAGCTGCAGTGCGCCACCCCCGGCACGCATCCAGAGGTAAGACTTTGATTAAAGTCAGCTGTCCTAGCTGTGTTTGACCCTCATTGAGTTCATGGAGCACATGAGTCAGACACCATCAGTCCCATGGATGCTGTGTTTTTGCTTTTGGAGAGAGCAGTTCTCACTTGAAAGCTGGAGATGTTTGGGGCTGCAATCGTTTGGCAGATATCTCCTTTGAGGGGAGAAGTTTGCACTCAAACCTGTCAGCCAGTATGTTGGCAATGTCTCTAGATCATAACTTCACATCATTTTGAACTAGTTTGAGCATATCTGGGAGTTTCCTCCCAGGTTTCTAACACATAAGTAGCTAAAAGAAGGCCTTATGATTGTCTTTGAGTCTTTGAATATTTTTCCTCGAAATTTGTTTGGATGATTTTAAGGAGAGCTCTTAGTTTACTGCAAGTGATCATGGTGTTCCTTACCCTATGATTTTGCCTATCTTGCAGAAGCCTCCTTTGTTGTAGAGTTTGTTTATGGTCAGGTCCACCAGACTGATGCTTGGCTCTTTGCACAAAGAGAGTCTTGTTTTGTTTGGGATTGCCTTATCCATGCAGCCTGCAGGTGCTGGTAGAAGGCATTTGTAAGTGATTCAGTTTGAGTACTGTTTTCCGCTGCCCGGCCTTTTAAAGGAGCACCTGGGGTTCCTGAAGCGTGAAGTCGGCTTTTGAGAAGTTCTTACTGTGGTCTTTATTTCAGGTGGGGTGGGATGAGGACCCAGCGAGATTAGTTTGTGGTCTGATCTCACCAGTGAGGGTACATCCGTGTTGAACATTGTGCTCCCCATGTTCGCATGATGAGATCAAGTATACACCTCCTCTTGTGGGATGGTGGCGACTAGCTGTTCCGGCTTACATCGGAGCTCATGAATTCCAGAAATTTTTGGGCCAGGGGTGTTTGGGCTGGAGTAGTGTCTCAGTTCATTAGGGTAATTGAAGTCACCAGTATGATGGTGGTTTGCATAATATCCCTCTATAGTTTTTCAGGAAGGCCATGCGTGAGGTTCCTTGTGAGGGCCTGTAACACATGCTACAATTCTGCAGAGCAGTCTTGCTGGTTTGGCGGTTGTTTTCACCCGGATGGTCTCCTCGGCGCATCGTATGCTACTCTGAATTCGAGGTGTAAGTGTCCTTGATGAACAATATGGATACCTCCTTTCTTGGTATTGTCCAGATTTGGGGCCGGAACGCGATGATATGAGGTAAACCTGATAGCGCCGGTGCTCTCAGGAGTCCTGAACTAGGTTTTCGTGTCACAGCACAGACATCGGCGTTTCATACTGAGAAGGGCCCGAGTGCATTTTGAGATTTAGACTTCACATTGAGCATTACCCTTAGTTTTTTTTTCCTTTAGTTCTAGGGTGGTAGTTTAGAATTTGAGCCCTGCCTAAAAGGCACTATGGGGGGTGGCAAGAGCCTTGCCAATATCCGGAACCTAGGGTGACAGGTGCAAGCCGCCCCGCGTAAGCAGCGCGGTTTTGTCCAAGCATGTCATCCCAGACAGACACTGGATCCCTTGAATGACAACACCATAGTGTTTGCCACCGTTAAAGCTGATCATCTTATCTCTGTATTGTGGCATCAGTCTCTTGGTAGAAGGTAGGATACTGCTGTCAGGTCACCTGTCTGGGCTACAATCAGAGAGCTCCTCAACAACGTCTCTCTTTCTCATGTAGTCCGCCCAGGTCGCGACACCAGCGGGCTAATGACCGAATCATATTTGTACCTGCTGTTGAGAGACCCGAGTGCTTGCGCGTTATGGCGTGATTCCCAGCACCGACAGGCAGCCAGACCCTCCTTACTCAGTCTGGTGAGCGACGCCAGTGTGTCTGATCATGGAGTCACCAATGACCAGTGTGTCTGCGGGTATCACTTGGCCTTAAGTGGCTGTGACTGTTTGACAATTTTGACTGTGAGGTCTATGTGTTGCAGGTGTTGGGGCTCTGAGGTGGTGGTTGTTTGTGTGTCTGCTTTGGTGGCCCTGCTGTTTGCAGATTTTTGATCAGAGCCCGGCATGTTCCTTGTGTGTTTATGTGTAAGGATTTGGAGGTTGTAATGGTAACAACATGTGAGACTGGGTCTCATAGTGTGTGTGTGGCAACCTTCTCCTCCTGACTGGTTCTTGCTAGTCCTATGTTGAGAGAGCTCAGCCTCCAGTTTGGCCGTGGTAGTTGCATCTCTGATGTATTTGTGTTTTGTGGGTGAGGAGAGGGTTGTCTGTGTACATGAGGGCAATTGTAATATTGCCTCAATATTCTGAAAGTTCACCAGCTGGAGCAGGAGAGGACACTCAGCAACTGATCCTTACATGCTAGAAGGAATAGACAAAACTTTAGTATTCCGGGGACGGTGACCGAGAAAATGGGAAGGTTTTTGGGGTACTATCTATGACAAGAGAAAAGCCGATTGCCAGTAATACAAGTACTGTAGGAGCAAGTGCTACGTTTAACAGATAGAGAATAGTCTACTTGGAGTCAAGTAGAGATGATCTTTTAATTATAGGATACGCCGATTAGATCAGTAGTATAGTTCGAGGAAGGTAGTTTATGAAAATTTGAAGAGTGTGGACTTTAGGTAGCCCGGTTAGTTTAAACCTGCTTAACCGGGCGCTGCCCTAGTGTGCAACAGTAGCAACTCCGCTGGCCAAATCGGCTAAATCGGCTAAATCACGCAGTTGCTTTATAGCAGGGCTGGAAGACAGAAATGACCCAAATTGGCCAACAAAACCACAAGTCACTGCCCTAAACCACCCTCCGAGGACAAATGAAGGAGCAGTGGAAATGACCCCAGTGGCCAATAAACTATGCCTCAAGTCAGTAACTACCTCTCCGGGAAAGCTGCTCAATGTTAGTCACCCACTGATAAACACAGAGACCCCTCCTTCAGCCTGCCAAAATGGCCTCACAGAACTTTCAAACAGTTCAGGAACAGCAAGCCTGTAACTGAACTTCTTTTAACTCTCAGAAAAGTGGGAAAAAGCAAGATTTTTTTTGTTTTTGTTTTACAGATAGTAGAGGTTCACAGAATACTGTTATAACAGTAAATGGACCACACAAGAGTGCTATACTTTGTTATAACAGACAACTTTTAGGAAATAACTGGTATCAGCAAAACATTGTAGATGATGGAGGACATGAAAGAAGGAATTGAGAGATACTGCTAAGTAATGAAGATGACTAGTTCTAATTTAGGTATGAAAAAGAGTTTAATGAAGGCTGGATAGTGGTGGAGAATAGCCATAGGTGAGTGGAAATGGAGGAAAAATCAGGGAGTGAGGTAATGAGATAGAATGAGTAGGTGGACTATCTATGGTTGTCAAAACACTGACGTGGAGCATCTCTGGATGCTTTTTCAGCTCTTTCCTGAACGTTTTTATAGAATTGTCATACCTGAGGGTTTTAGGTAATTTGTTCAAGCATTCTCATGCTAATTTTACAGTTGCTTTTTCAGTTGTAGTAGGTCTGGTCTTACCACAAGGAAGTTATCTGTATTCCTGAAGCCTTCTTGATGGCGAGGCCATGATGATTACATACTGGCTGTGAGTCCTAGTCCAGTACAAGTTCTAATGAGGTTCTTAGAGATCAGATTTTTTACTTTTTATGCTAGCCAGTGGGTCAGCAGACTGCATACTTTGCCTTATTGCCAGAACATCACACTGTTGGTTAGAACTGAGCATATGGGGAACGGGTTCATATTCCAGTAAAGATGTACCAGTATACCACAACTGGTGCATATACTGACTATAATAATAGTAATAATAATAATAATAACAATAATACCCATTTGTTAACAAGATAGACCTACTGGACTCACAGTCCCTTTTCAGAGTCATCTGGCAACTTGCACAGTCCCTTTTCAGAGGTATCTGGCATCTACCTAAAGGTCATTTACTAGGCAAATGTGGACTTGGGGAATCAAACATTGTACCAAAGGAACTACAGCTGTCAGTGTTAAACCTCTGCACCAACTACCAGGCATATGCTTTCAATTAGATTACAAAATGAAGTCTGTTTTATCTACCCTTGTGCTAGTTACAGCTGCTGTTACAAATCCTATTCACTTGCATAGGGATAATTCTTTATGCTGCTAATTAACTCATCAAAGATTCCATGCCTAAAATGTCTTATAATCTCTGCAGATCATCAATGTTTTTATCTGGGTGCTGCACTTTACAATGCAATGGCATTAAAGGATCAGCTGTCAGCAGTTATCTGTACATATTACTTATAATTTAAAATATCATCCAGATCAAACAATTTCTTATGAGGAGTTGGCAAAGAGTATCCCCATACAATTGTATTACTATGTCTGGACTGCTGTGCTGTCTACCAGAAGAAACCAGAAATGGATTTTACTCAACTGCAGTTGCTTCACAACTCCAAAGACAGGGTTGTAACAGGATTTTTCAAGTTTCATCACCTTTTTGTGCCTTGATCTGTATTTAAGACTTTTAAACACTTGTTGAGTGCATTGCGATATGGATCTCAATTTAAAGGTGCTGTGGTCCTGTATGTTTCCTAAGTATTCAACAAAAACAATCTAGAAACTTTAGTTCATAGGTTCATAGGTTCATACTAGGCTATCTGCCCAAGGCCATTTATAAGCCTAGCCCATAGTTATGTGGCTTTCGCCACCCCTTTAGTTTGAATAAAAACTATGCCTATCATTTTGCTGTGCCTCTGTCAAGCAGTGACACTGAAGTAATCCCTGGGGTATATCTGCAATCTCCCATCCATTGGTCAAGATTCCTCTTGAACAAGGCCAGAGAGGTGCTCTGCCTCACATGTACCGGGATTTTGTTCCACAGCATAGGGAGTCTCTGGGTGATGAATCTGTCCCTCCAGCACGTTCTATTTATAACCGTGTCAAGGTTTAAGTCTCCCCCTTGTGGTTCTGAGGGATCTAGATTGTTGAGGTGAAGCATATTCATCAAATCTGGGTTTGACATGGCCTTATATGTCAGGCACAGGTCACCTCTGAGCAAGCTGTATGAGACTGAATAGAGCTGGAGTTCTTTCAGTCGGGCAGCATAAGACATATTTTGAGACCCTTTATCCTTTTGGTGAGGAACTTTTGGGGCCTTTCAAGCTGCAGCAGGTGTCTGGTCAGATACATTCCTAACGGGGCATTGTACTCAATCATAGGTCTAATAAGTGATGAGTACAGGGGGACGATGACCTCCCTTGATCTAGATGTGAATCCCTTCATGATCAGGTGGGTGATATAGAAGGTTTTCCTAACTACTTTAGCAACATGAGTGTCAAACGAAAGGCTACTGTCAACCTGGGTCCCCAGATCTCTGATGACTTTTTCTGTGCTCAGTGGATTGCCACCTATATGGTAGCTAGGGGTAACCTTGTTTTTCCCGAAGGGTATGACTATGCATTTTTTGGCGTTTAACTTCAGGCCATGGCTCTGGTACCAGTTATCCGTTTCTCACATCACATTTCTGTGGAATTAGCTACCTTTCCTGATAAGCACAAGTGAGCTTTCATATCATCATCATTTCACATGGGTTAATCTGAAACTTGATTTAAAACCGAAGATACAGAGATTTTATTATTCACTTTTCAATCAACTACTTTCTAATATCCTCACTTCTGCTTATGGCTGTTTTTTTATTTACATACTTTATGTTTGTCATATTGCATTTATAACAGTGTTAGTCCCTTAAACAAGTAAAAACAAAATAAAAACAAAAATAAAAAGATATACAGTAGATACACATTTAGTGATAAAAGATAGAACTATATAACTTTTAAAGTAAGCATTGCAAAGAAAAAAATATGCAAGTAGGTTTATATACATCCTGTGGGGTAATGTCATACTCTCTTGGATGTGACAGAGCAATTATTCGGAGTAGTTACAATGATGATGAGTTGTTTTCTCTTGGACAAATTCATGTGGAATGAGTTTTTAAATGCCTAAAAAAGATGTGAACCTATATGTTTTACCCTTTCTGAATAATATATTTCAGAATCATTTATAAATTTAGTCTTGTGTTCTTGGCTAAGAGCCTTCTAGAAATGATAGCTCCTTTGGATTACAGTGAAATTTCTTAATCTCATCCATTAATTTTTTTTTATTAATATTATTAAATTCAGTTAGTCATCTCAAACTCATGTATAAAAGTAACTTGTTCCATAAAAGTAAAAAATCATCTCATACTCATGTATAAAAGTAATTTATTCCATAAAAGTAAATTAGCTCATACTTATGTAAAAATAACTTATTCCGTAAAAGAAAATCATCTCATATTCATGTGTTAAAGTAACTTATTCCATAAAAGTGGGATACATTGTGAAATACCCTTATCCTGTCCATTCATTTTATCAAGACTCATTTCAAACCTTGTATCTTGGTGACACTAGCATAGATTACTAATACACAGCTTGATAATTAAAAGTACTCTTGGCATAATTAAATTCTTTAAACCACCAGCATACCTTACCCTCAAAGAAATCTATAATCATTACTATACAGATTCAAAGCCTTTGACTTTCTTATACATTCAAAGAAAGCAGATGATGGTAATAACTTTGAGAATTTTCTCTGTATGGCTTCCAAAATACTTAAGCAAAAGTGTACAACAGGAAAAGATAACTGAATTCCAGTGTAAGTCTTATCAATAATGTGTATATACGTAGTATTATATCTCTAACACTAATAGTTCCAAAGTATTAAGTCCAGTCAAGATGGAAGCACATATTTACCTACACCAAAAGCTAATCCATGTCAAATTATCAAGTATATTTCCAAAGTAAACAATGTATTTCATTGATGTAATTTAATAAAGTAACACATGAGCCTAGCTTACAGTTATCTGCACATTTACCAATCAGTCTTTCATTGACTTGGGCACAGTTGAGAACTTAAAGTTAAACATAACTGTCCATAGGACAGAGCCCTGAGGAACACCTCTTTGGAGAATAATCCATTCAGAAGTGTACCTGCACACACTGGTGTCTTCCATTCAACCAGTAAGTTATCCATCTGTCTGTTAAAGGATTGTCATTTTGTGAAATTAAGCTGTTAGTTATATGGTATGGTATCAGATACCTTAAGTCTAGATAAAAGTACAATAATAGAGATAAATAAAATAAATAGATGATACAAGAATGCATTTAAAAATAAATAACATAGCAAATCTCATAATAATTTACATAAGTGCTTTCATATCTAAAGCAAGTTCATGAGATATACTTAACTAAGGCCAGTTAATTGGTTCATAGAGGTCTGTTTGGTTAACGAGAGTTCTACTGGGAGTCATGTCAATTGATCAACAACTTTTTCATCAAGTATGTTATTAAAGGAAAGAAATGTGGAAACAGCTTTAGGCGAACATCAAAGGTAAGTTTTTATTGCAGGGACAAGCCGTCCTGCACCCCCATACTAACATAAATATATCTATTCAAAGGTCACACAGTAGTGGAAAAAAAGAAAACTCCACTATTAGAAAAAGTTGTTTCACCCAAATATCTTTGATCTCTTGGCACTCAGTGAAAAGGCTGTCAGTTGAATGACATGTTCTCATTATATAGTGTATAACACCATGCTGTTAAACATCTATAACACCATGCTGTTAAACATCTTTTCAGTATAAGTTCCTTTTATAATTTCTCAGAGATTCTACTTATCAGTGATCAAAACCCTTTCTAAGAAAGGTATTCAGGTTATCAGGTGTGTAGCCGTTTGGCAGTTTATCATGCTCAACCCTAAAAGTGAAAAAACAAATGTTTTTTTCAGTATTTTTTAAAGAATGCTACATTTTTCTAATAACTTATTGTGCCTTTGAACATCCAGATTAATTTTTTGGAAGGTAATCTGGTTCCATTCTGCAAGAAGATTTTTGCCACCACAGTGTTAATAATCTTTGGTCATAATTCTATGTATTACAAGCAAACTACTTGATGATTACACTAATGTGCTTTTTAAGAACAGTACTTATCTTTGGCTGAAAACAGTCTAATTATAGTTAATATTTACACTGCCAAATGTTACTTCTTAACTATTTAATGGCATCACTTCTGACTACACCTTCAACCTAGACATATTGGCACAGCATCTCAAATACAAGCCTGTGACTGGCATTGACAAGTGCTCGCTTTATATCCTCATCAGCATTGCAGTAATTGAAACCAGTGCGTGTTCCAAACAAAATGTGCCCTTAACATGTAATGAAATGTTGTATACAGTATATCCACGTGAAAATGGCAGTGATAGTGTTCAACTAATCACAACATGATGTCCAGCAAACTGTATAAATTGTGTAGATTAAAAAATATTTGCTAAGGTGTATCATGGGCATCTTGACCAAGGGAACCTGAAACAAAACAAAAAATACACTGTGCGTGACGTGACATCTGATTTGGCTAAGGATTTGACTTTTTATGGTTAAGCAGATCCAATATGTGACGTTATGATTTACCTTCTTTGTGACACAAAGAAGGAATGCAGTTTACAGCCACTAGTGGACAGCAGTTGTAGTAAGGTCACTGTAATTACATAGAATGAAATGACCGCTTACAGAGTCAAGCAATTGCCTGTTTTATGATTTTTCATCTTTTGGGTACCTCCCTTGCCTGACAGCTAAGTCTTATCATTGATCTGGGAAGATAATTGGAAAGCCACCCTCAAACTCACTATAGGCCTTGTTTCATCTGTCAAGGCAATGGCAATCATTTTAGAAGGGCATCCATTCTTTAACAGATTGCCCACTGTGCAAACTTCCATAAGTGGATGTAAAAGTATGTTTCTTACCTCACAGGCATAGATAAATAAGCACCTCACAAACAAGTAGTAAGACTTCAAAATATTTATAAACTTTTTGACATGCTGACAAAAGCAGCACAGTGCCACAGATGTAAAGTTCATGTCCAGTAAAACATTTCTCTGAACCAGGTCTATTTATTCAGGATGATGCAATGAATGTGTTGTTATTTTTACACTGGAATAGTATTTTATATTGCTTATGTTGATTTGGCCAGAAAATGGATCATCACTTGAAAATTATAATCCACCTCTGTCTTCCTGCCATAGGGGTTCAACTGGACACTCTTTATCCAAGGGATTATGTCAGCAGTAAACATTCAAATCAAACCAGATGAAGATGTTGTGGTTTATGGGGTTCCATATCTTACAAAACTAAAGGCCATCCTCACCAACTACTCGCAAAGGTAAGAATGAATGGAAAGCATTGTTCTCTTCCTCACTTTAAATGATGCTGTAACAGAAGCTTGCCAGTAACTATTAGTGTAGATATGTGAGAGACATCCTTACAACAGACACTGTGAGCATCATTTCAAAAATGAATTCCTGCCTCATATTCTTTATACGTAACAAAAGTACATTAAAGAGAACATTCAGCATGGTTGGGAGGGTGGCCTAATGGTTAAAGTCTTTGTCTTACAAACACAAGGTGCAGTGTTTGAGTCTCACAAGGGATAATTGGCTAGGCTTAAAATGGCTTGCAAAGCTAGTTAGCTTAGTACTAATCTATGAACATATGAGCCTATGGGTGATGCTTGCCAGGCTTGTGTTCTATAGAAACATACTTAACTTATTTTTATGACTTATTATTGATCAGTGTTGAAATAATTTGTATGTCTGTTGTGATATTTTTCCACAATTGTATTTATTTTTGTTATAGAAAGTGATATCCAGGCACAATTATTATCAAAGACCAAACTGTACTTGTATTTTGGTACTGAGTATTATAATAAAAAGTTACTTAAATTGTTATTCTGTTTTCAAAACCTGAAACCCATTCAACTAACTCACTACCTAGGAGAACAAATGAAAAATACACATTAGATAAGATACAGTTATCTTTATGGGAAGGGTAGAATATATTGTTCAGATGCTCTAAGTTTTGAGGGATTTCATTCATTATATATTTAAGGAATTTCAAGAAAAGTAGTCTGCTTTAAATTTCAGCAGTAACACGTACAACCAGGGATTCTCCCACGAAGCAGATAAATACTGTCAGACAAAGTATAGCTTGAACGCAGCTTTATTAATAAAAATAAAAGCGTTTTCGCTGTCAGTACAAGCTGGCAGCTTCCTCAGAATACACATAAAAACAGTTGGCGCCAAAGCAAGCTACTATAAAATAGAATCAAAATAAGGAGTGTCATAATGACATCACTACTTCCTTATCCAAAATTTAAAGGCATCCTAACAAAAGCGCAAGTTGCAAAACTTTTCAAACCACTGAAAAACAGTAATGTGAGATATTGTGCAATGAATGCTAATACATACAAGTTCAGTAAACCCATCGAATACCACACAGAAATATATATTTAAATCTGTAAAGATAAACTATTAAAAAGGCTATTAAAAATGTCAGTGTTTAAAATTAATACCAAAATCACTAAACATACAACTACCTACATAAAATAGGAAACATAGAAAAATTGATGGATAAAGAATATTGGACAACCCTCTTAAAAGGTAAACTATTAATCACTTCTTAATGACAAAGATATACTATATACTATATATGTAAATATCTTAACAATCGACAAGGATAAATATATACATATTATCACTGGCTTTACAAAAAAGTCAGACATCCCTATTTGGTGTAACTTCTCATTTTTAATATCACTGAGATGTTACAGTTGTCATTGAGGCCCGGGCAATGGAAGGCGTTAAGCTTGATCTGCCATTCCAATTCACGTAGTTCCAGTAACAATGACAAAGGCCCCCCTCTAATACTGATCAGGATGTGATCAATACCCATGAAATAAAATTTATGTTCAGGAAAATTTTCAATGTGCCTGGCTAAAGCATTCTCTAATTTACCAGACCTAATGGCATAGACGTGTTCGTAAATACGCTGCTGTAATTTACGATCCGTCTTGCCAATATAAAATGCAGGACAGAATTTACAAAATGCTCCATAGATGACTGAAGTCGTGTTACAGTTGATAGTGTGATAGATGTAATATTTACTGTCATTCACAACAAAAAAACTACCTGTTTTAATAAGTTGGCACCAATTGCATGAACCACAGGTAGTGGAGCCTTTACATTTGATGTAGTTGACCTCCTGCCTTAGTTGCAAGAGTTCTTTTAGGTTCCTTCCTTTTCTAAACACCACCCTAGGGAAAGGGCCCAGTTTTTCGAAAAGGTGGATATCATTCCTGATGAAATCCCAGTTTTTCTTCAATATGTTACAAATTCTCCCTGCGTCACTGCTAAAGGCTGTGATAAAACTAGTGGCAGACTTGCAATTAGTTAAGTTGTCAAACCTGCCACTACTAGCT
This sequence comes from Protopterus annectens, assembly GCF_019279795.1. Classification (NCBI taxonomy): domain Eukaryota; kingdom Metazoa; phylum Chordata; order Ceratodontiformes; family Protopteridae; genus Protopterus; species Protopterus annectens. The sequence continues at coordinate 1,525,460,387 of NC_056729.1, forward strand.
AAGTGGGAAACATCATCTATAGAATCCATATGGACAGCTGAATTTTCAGCTGTAACCAAGACAGCTTGGACCTTTAAAAGGGGTTTGAAAAAGCCTTCTGCTTTCTTTATTTCAATTTCGATGATAATTTCATCGACCAGTGAATTAGGATAGCCTCTATTCAAAAATTGATTTTTAAGAAACTGGCATTCTTCCTTAAATGCTGAGTCAGAGTTGCACATACGTACTGCTCTGACCAGCTGGCCCTTAACAATGGCCCTTTTCTGTTTGAAAGGATGCTGACTAGAAAAATGTAAAAGTGAGTTGCAATATGTAGATTTCCTAAAAACTTTGGAATGGTACATCTTATTGTCGTCATCCTTCCTAAGGTTCACGTCCAAGTAGTCAATTGTACTAGTAGAAAAAGTAGATGTAAAACTCAGAAAGGGGGTGGTGTGATTCATGTAGTCCACTAGGGACATAGCTTCTGCTTCGTTACCTTTAAACAAGATGAAAATATCATCCAGGTAACGTGTGTAGAAGCATATCTGACCACTAAAGGTAAGATTTGATAAAATTAATTTAGTTTCCCAAAAGGCCATGAATATATTAGCCACACTGGCTCCGCAGGGGGAGCCCATGGCTATACCTTGTTTTTGTAAAAAAATTTTATCATTGAAGATAAAAAAGTTGGTATCAAGGACTATACCAAGCAGTTCTGTGACTATACTAATTTCATTTTTTGTGGCACCCAAGTCTTCTAATTTTAACCCTACCCACTCGGTAGCTTCCTGATGTGGTATCGATGTGTATAAATCAACCACATCTATTGTAAGGAAGTTAAGGTCATGATTGTGTTCAATGCTGTTGATACTACTGAGGAAAGACCAAGAATCTTTACAGATGGACGGTATTTTCTTTAAATATTTTAAGATGATGTGGTCAATAAGTTTAGAACTATTGTACGTCATTGAAAACCTTCCATCAATAAGTGCCCTCATGGGTGGGTTCTCAAGATTCTTATGTATCTTGGGGATGCCAAACATCATTGGCACTTTTGGGAACGAGATATCCAAAAAATTGTAAAGATCCATATCAATTCTCCCTTCCAGGAACATGTCCCTGAGGTAACCCCTAATTCTCCTATTGTTACCATTCATTTCACTGATGGACGAGGGACAGTAAGCTGGAGAATTCAAGACAGAAGACATTTTATCAATATACATACTATTATTAAAAATCACAAGTCCTCCCCCTTTGTCAGGTTTAATTGTCCGGACAGGAAGTAATTTGAAATCAGATAATGCCTTTCTCTGGTCAAAGGTAATGTTCTGGAAATAGTTACCCTTGGACCTATTATTGGTGTACTTTAGTTGTCTAATGTCCAGTTCACAGACATTTTCAAAGACCTTTAACCCAGAATGCAAGGGAGGGTTGAAGGTACTCGGAACCTTCAACTCGGCCATAGATGGAGCCATAGAGTTGTTGAAAATTAAGTCCAAGTTTAACTTCCTGGTGTAACATTTTAAATCCAAGATAGTTTTGGTGAGGTCAAAGTCAGAACTGGGTACAAAAGTATTACCACGGGACATAATTTCAACAAGTTCAGGTGCCAGAGTAACATCAGAAAAGTTGTAAATAGTAAAATCACCATTCATGTTGTGTTGGATACATAACGAAGGAGACACAAAGTTATCCGATGTTACATTATACGACATAGAATTTAGTTGTTCCTGGTCCGGCTCCTCGTTTGGTAAGGTCGTTGTGGAGTTTGTCCTAAAAAATTGTTATTACCAGAATTAGGTCCAGAGTCAGAATGGTTATTCTTAAACCTGTCATTATTGTTGCTTGACTTAGTATACAGTCTGTTGGAACGTTTAGGTTTGGAGACAGGTAGGTTACGGTCAGCAGGATGATTACCAGAACCTGAAGGTACCCCTTCAGACTCAACCCCATCAAAACTATCAAGCCCGATATTGGGCCCTGGTTGGAGTTTGGGGTATGCACGAGACTGACTGTAAGCAACTCTATCTCTGTTAAGCTTTTTAATTTTGTTCTGTTTTAGTCTTGTCATTAGCCCCTCGATACTGATAAAGATTCTATCATAATCAAATTTGAATCGAAGGAATTGAATGTCAGATTTAATATTGTTGTCCAATAGTTTAACTTCCTCTGTTAAACAAGTAATATTCAGAGAGTAATGCTTAATAAGTAATTCCAATAATTGAGCCCCCTGTCTTTCAAAAAGTGTAACCAAATCAGACAAAAAGTCGGCCCCCTGAATGAGACCAGAAGGGGAGAAAGAAGAACGAAGGCCCTTAGGCACAACCTTCTCGTTGAGGCATTGTTGGAAGTAGGATACTTCCAACTGCAGTTTTTTTAATTTAACGAGTTTGATATCAAGTGTTTTTAAATTATTCGTGATCGAATCAACTGATGTGGAATGTGACTCACCAGTAGAAGCCGGTCGTTCAATGGCATTCACTCCAGGAAATGCGAATGCATCCAAATTGTTGATCCACTGGGAGATGGACGGAACGCCAATAAGCTCCCTGTTCTGTGAGTCGTAGTTTTCCCCAAAACTGTCCCTGCCTTCTGGGTCTCTTATTGGAACTTGGCGGGGGCGAACAACTGGTTCAGAAGGAACCGAAGTAGAAGAGCCAATGAACGGTCGTTGTCCAGCTGGTATGCTATTCGATGGGAGACTAGAGGAGCTGCTGTTTTCAAGCGCCTCCATCCGAGAATGTAAAGCGTCCATTTTCTGTGACAGCGCTAACAGGATATTATTCAAGTCTGTATCAGTATTCCGGTCGTTGTCATCTTGTGGTGCACCTTCCGATCTGAAGATAGCAGGGGTACTGGGACTGCTCAATCTCCCCGAAGCCATGAAGACAAGACAAGTGAAAAGAAGACAGCAGCACAAACTCAGCAAACAAAACCGGCAAGTGAGCAGTAACACGTACAACCAGGGATTCTCCCACGAAGCAGATAAATACTGTCAGACAAAGTATAGCTTGAACGCAGCTTTATTAATAAAAATAAAAGCGTTTTCGCTGTCAGTACAAGCTGAACATAAATTTTATTTCATGGGTATTGATCACATCCCGATCAGTATTAGAGGGGGGCCTTTGTCATTGTTACTGGAACTACGTGAATTGGAATGGCAGATCAAGCTTAACGCCTTCCATTGCCCGGGCCTCAATGACAACTGTAACATCTCAGTGATATTAAAAATGAGAAGTTACACCAAATAGGGATGTCTGACTTTTTTGTAAAGCCAGTGATAATATGTATATATTTATCCTTGTTGATTGTTAAGATATTTACATATATAGTATATAGTATATCTTTGTCATTAAGAAGTGATTAATAGTTTACCTTTTAAGAGGGTTGTCCAATATTCTTTATCCATCAATTTTTCTATGTTTCCTATTTTATGTAGGTAGTTGTATGTTTAGTGATTTTGGTATTAATTTTAAACACTGACATTTTTAATAGCCTTTTTAATAGTTTATCTTTACAGATTTAAATATATATTTCTGTGTGGTATTCGATGGGTTTACTGAACTTGTATGTATTAGCATTCATTGCACAATATCTCACATTACTGTTTTTCAGTGGTTTGAAAAGTTTTGCAACTTGCGCTTTTGTTAGGATGCCTTTAAATTTTGGATAAGGAAGTAGTGATGTCATTATGACACTCCTTATTTTGATTCTATTTTATAGTAGCTTGCTTTGGCGCCAACTGTTTTTATGTGTATTCTGAGGAAGCTGCCAGCTTGTACTGACAGCGAAAACGCTTTTATTTTTATTAATAAAGCTGCGTTCAAGCTATACTTTGTCTGACAGTATTTATCTGCTTCGTGGGAGAATTCCTGGTTGTACGTGTTACTGCTCACTTGCCGGTTTCATTTACTGAGTTTGTGGTGCTGTCTTTTTTCACTTGCTTTAAATTTCAGTTTTAGTGAAGAAGTTTAAAATATTTCAAGATGCAGTAGTCAATATATGGTGTGTCAGACTACATTTTCTTATTGATATTCTGTATATGAGGCTCTCTTTATAATGATCACTCATTTTTGATTTCTGAATGTTGAAAACATGCAACACTCATTGAATAATATCAAAAATAAATGGAAAAGTTCTAAAATGTGATTATATTATTAATATACCAGTTAGAATGAGAGAGTGATGCAAAGGAATATAAGAAGAAGATACTATATAAATCTCTTCATGTCAGACATTGCATGAAAGAATGGTATCACGGAGTTGGGTCATCTGTCAGCTTTAACCAGGCTCTCTCCATGGCTAGGTAAATCTGTTGCAGTAGCGTACTGCTAAAAAGAGGATTTCTCCAAACCTTTTTGCTATCTTTTGTGGTCACTTTAGTCAGTCATTATAAGTGGAATATATAGTTTGCTTGCTTCATTTATCATTTGTTTCTAAAACTGAGTATGGGTCAAAAGGCTATCTAGAATGCAGATTCTGGGGTTAGTTGGTATGCCATCTATTAATGTGTTTATTTATTTATTTATTTATTGACTTGGTGAGCACACTGGGCCAAAGACCCTTTAAAGGATTGACAGGAGCCTAGAAGGCAAATTTACTGTACCAAATTGACAGTATTTTCAGAGTAGAAACATTTTTTTTTTCTTATATGGATGTAAAAATACAAAATATGTGCAAAATATGTGCAAGACATGCAAGATAGGATAGTGGCATACATAGTTAGATACAATAGCAGAACATTGCAATTACTGGTATCTACAAAATAATAAAAAATGAAGGAGGGATATGCAGAAGAACTTTACAGGTACTACCAGGTAAGACAGTGATTTATATACTTTGATATAACAGAGGAATTTTTGGAAATAACTGGTATCAGCAAAATATTGTAGATGATGGAGGGAATGAAAGAAGGAATTGAGAGATACTGCTAAGTAATGAAGATGACTGGTTCTAATTTAGGTATGAAAAAGAGTTTAGTGAAGGCTGGATAGTAGTGGAGAATAGCCATAGGTGAGTGGAAATGGAGGAAAAATCAGAGAGTGAGGTAATGAGGTAGAATGAGTAGGTGGACTATCTATGGTTGTCAAAACACTGACATGGAGCATCTCTGGATGCTTTTTCAGCTCTTTCCTGAACATTTTTATAGAATTGTCATACCTGAGGGTTTTAGGTAATTTGTTCAAGCATTCTCATGCTAATTTTACAGCTGCTTTTTCAGTTGTAGTAGAGTATAGGATGGTCTTACCCAAGGAAGTTATCTGTATTCCTGAAGCCTTAGTTTGACTCAAAAAATTGTATGCAATGTTTAAGAGGTTGGCAATGGAGCTTGTCAAGTAACTTAAAGGTAAAGAAGGTAAAGACACCTAGCCGAAATGTTGTTCTAGCTTCAACTGGTAACCAGTTTGATTAAGCTATGGTAAGGCAGTGATGCTCATATAAATAAAGCATAGTATTTTATTTTCTGCCCTTTGTAGGCGGTGTCTATTCTGTTGAGAATGTAGAATAGTGACTGGGCATGAGTATTCTAGCCTAAGTAATAGGACACTGAGGGCTATGGCTTGCCTATCTTCTCTGGTTAAGAGATGGGATATTTTGTAAGCAACTTTGAGATGAGTAAGGAACTTATGAGCTATTGTTTTGATGTGTGGCTTGAAAGACATATTAGTACTTATGTACTAACGCAACCAGGATCCAGTTCAAAAGATGACATACTATCGTTCATTTATTAACTGCTAAGGGGTCAACATCTTGAAAGATGTTTTCAGATGGCAGGTGGGTCAATGGGCAGTAAAAATTGTTTATGAGTACAAAACACAATTTTCTGGTTACACACTTGCACGGGGTGGGTTGATAGTAATCTAGTACTGCGTAGTTAAAGTCTTGTTTTCCTGAAAAAGCCAGTGCCGCTGTGTAAAGTAAGCAATGAGAAATTACCTTTTTACATGTCTTATTGTGTCGTCCTGTATTGTAATATCAGTGAAATACTATAAAAGTAGGCGAATGTATGCCAGAAAACCATTTTATTACATTTTGTTTAACCGTGTGATGCTCATGAGAAGTTTGTATTATATTTTTGTGCATAGCTCTCAACAAATCACCGAGAAATCCAGAGATAATCAGTGAGACTTTTAAATAGTAGGACTATTAATTTGAGTTGTTGACAGTGTGTGAATTAATATACTTTTTTGAAGTATTTTAACTGTAATTATTGTCATTAAATGTGACGTTTGGAGAAATGATGGTGAATTACAAATTTTAGGAGGGATTAAGACAGACAAAACTTGTTAATGCAACCAGGGGCTAAGCAACTAAGTTACTTTATTACTCATTTTATTATACTCAGTGTTGTCATGTACAAATTGCCTAAAGTGATTTTACATTTAAATATAGTTGCATGAGAAATATTTTGTGATACGGTCTATGCTTCCTGTGCTTAAATATGCAGGGAAATGTCATTTATTTATGAGAGAGCAGTTAAAACACAGTCCCTCATTACAGACAATGTAGACTTTAACCCACACAAAAATTAATTTCTTGTCATTACCAGCATCATTGTAGAATATAGCAATAACCCACGCCTGGGTGTGGGTAATGCGGGATTTACCCATGGTTGGCGTGGTTTGGTCCCGAGGGCAAAGCCCGAGGGACCAAACAAAGACAACCGTGGGTAAATCCCGCATTACCCACACCCAGAAGTGGGTTATTGTTATTATACTATGACATTATTTAAGAAAAGAAACAATTACTTTTCTTAAATAATGGCATTGTATAACGCCTCTTTGCTGCCCTTCCGCAGCTGTCTGGTATCAGTGGCAGTTCTGATGTACTGCGCATGCCTACGCAGTACATCAGAGCTGAGGCCAAAAGCAATGGAGAAAGCAAGATCTCCGTTGCTTTTTTACTGTTTTGCTATGTTAAATGGGTTTAACATAGCGAGACAGCTTTAAAATAAGCAACGGAGATGTCCGTTTATTTTAAAGCTGTCTCGCCATGTTAAACCCATTTAACATAGTGAAAAGCAACGGAGATCTTGCTTTCTCCGTTAACTTTTTCTCGTCTTTTACGCTATGTTAAATGGGTTTAACATAGCGAAGACAGCTTTAAAAAAAGCAACGGAGATCTTGGTTGCTTTTTAAAACGTGTCGCTATGTTAAACTCCTTTAACATAGCGAGACAGTTTTAAAAAGACTTATACTAATGGAAAAAGTCCGGGCGACGGGACCTTTTTCCATTAGTATAAGTCGATTTACAATGTGCATGCTGGCCAATCAGCGTGCACGTTTTGGAATATTAATGGGGGGTCATGGTATAATATCTGTTTAACTGGGTCTATATTATGTGATCGAATTATCACAATAGCGAACGCTCTGAAGAGCGAAAATGCAGCACACCAAAGTGCTTTTTGCGGGATCACGGTACAGTGAAGAATGCAATATTTGCCCATTTCTCACTGTTGTGCGGTCTTGGATTTGATATATATATATTTAGCGGAGGGTGTAGGGGCAATAATGGTTTAGATGTGCTGCATTTTCACTCTTTAGAGCATTCGCTTTTGTGATCATTCGATCACGTAATATAGACCCGTTTAATTGTGTCAGTACATTAACTTAAGAGAATAATTTAAGAAGTGATGTGGTTTCACATTTTCCCAGCATTACTTAGACATATTTGGAACCTGGTTGCAATAATACGTAAGTACCAACAAATTTTAGCTTTATGTGCAGTTTCCTTCACTAAAATTAATTTTGATTTCTAGCAACTCAGTAGCCATTAAATTATAGAATCCTTCGAGTGCCCAAAAAGCCAAACATAACTTTCCCTGTTATTAGCCTATGACTAATAGAAAAAAAGTATAACATTCTGAAGTCTTAAATCATAAGAAAAATGTTTAATAGATGTAATTCCCTTTGAATATTTAGGCTATATATTTTCAAGAATGAGCAAGTTGCATTTATTATAAATGCAAAACAGTGAGTTGTATTCTATCACTGGCCTTACAAATGTCAGAAATAGCCCAGTCCAAAATGCAGGATTTCTTAATGAGAAATTTTTAAGAATCAATCCAACCACCTTCATTTACTTAGTTTTAGTTACTAAAGCATGAGTTCTAAATTCCAGTGCATTGCATACAGTAATACCCATAATTCTCCTGGATGTTAAGATCCCTAACTACTGAATAACAGCCTGTAATATATGCTGTCTTGACACTTTGAGGCTCCTGCACATAGTTGTCCAGTTCCAGTTTAAAATTCTTTCCCTTTTGGTTCCTGGAACATTACAGAAGATTAGAATTAAGAGACTCACCTTTTGTTCATTAGAATAAGAGTGAATGAAATTAATAAGAATGATGTAGTGCTAAAAGAGGCTAGTTAAAAATCTTGAATAAAGAAAGAGTTCCTGTCCTGACAGATTTCCACAGTGCAGTCGTACTTATGGGTCTGACTAAAGTGTGCAGTCCATTATAGATCGCGAACTGTACAGATTTTTTCAGACAGACAATCTGGTAAGTTCATTCAGCTGTACGTCCTTCTTTTTAATTGTGCTTTATCAAAAATGAAGAGCATCATACTTTCTCTAAGAAGAAGAAAACTATAAATTAGCTTAAGATTTCAGACTTTGAGAAGGAAAATATTAGGATGGCGAGGCCATGATGATTACATACTGGCTGTGAGTCCTAGTCCAGTACAAGTTCTAATGAGGTTCTTAGAGATCAGATTTTTGACTTTTTATGCTAGCCAGTGGTTCAGCAGACTGCATACTTAGCCTTATTGCCAGAACATCACACTGTTGGTTAGAACTGAGCATATGGGTTACGGGTTCATATTCCAGTAAAGATGTACCAGTATACCACAATTGGTGCATATACTGACTATAATAATAATAATAATAATAATAATAACAATAATAATAATAATAATACTAATAATAACAATAATACCCATTTGTTAACAAGGTAGACCTACTGGACTCACAGTTCCTTTTCAGAGGCATCTGGCATCTTGCACAGTCCCTTTTCAGAGGTATCTGGCATCTTGCTAAAGGTCACTTACTAGGCAAATGAGGACTTGGGGAATTAAACCTTGTACCAAAGGAACTACAGCTGTCAACTTTAAACCTCTGCACCAACTACCAAGCATATGCTTTCACTTAGCTTACAAACTGATATCTGTTTTATCTACCCCTTGTGCTAGTTACAGCTGCTGTTACAAATCCTATTTCACTTGCATAGGGGTAATTCTTTATGCTGCCAATTAACTCATCAAAGATTCCATGCCTAAAATGTCTTATAATCTCTGCAGATCATCAATGTTTTTATCTGGGTGCTGCACTTTACAATGCAGTGGCATTAAAGGATCAGCTATCAGCAGTTATCTGTACATATTACTTATAATTTAAAATATCATCCAGATCAAACAATTTCTTATGAGAAGTTGGCAAAAAGTATCCCCATGCAATTGTATTATTATGTCTGGACTGCTGTGCTGTCTACCAGAAGATACCAGAAATGGAATTTACCCAACTTCAGTTTCTTCAGAACTTCAGAGCCAGGGTTGTAGCAGGATGTTTCAAGTTCCATCACCTTTTTGTGCCTGGATCTGTATTTAAGACTTTATTAAATACTTGTTGAGTGCTTCGTGATTTGGATCTCTATTTAAAGGTGCTGTGGTCCTATATGTTTCCTAAGTCATCAACAAAAACAATAGCAGATGTCTTTTTAACTTTCACATCACATTTCTGTGGAATTAGCTACCTTTCCTGATAAGCACAAGTGAGAGTGAACCTTAAAGCATTTAAAAGCTTTCAACTCATCATCTTTTCACAGCAGATACACATTTAGTGATAAAAGATAGAACTATATAACATTTAAAGTAAGCATTGCAAAGAAAAAAGTAATACGCAAGTAAGTTTATTTACAAATATATGTATATTTATATGTTAATCATTATGCTAGGATGAGTTTCATATTAAGTGGTGAAGCTTCCATAATATTTCATTCATTACACCACAGAACTTCATCTGTTCATATTATCCAGTCTCTTCTTTAAATTATTTCTGCAATACTATTTTGAATTCACTTTATTGGAAGGCAGTATTGTAGCTTCTTATGCTTTCTTATGGTTACAGTTAAGCATGTTGAATGCCTTTAATCGCATATGTCAAAATTTGTTGTTAGACACTTAAACAGTTATATATCATTTGTGGTTGAACCAATAGAATTCCCACTACTTGCTACCCCATTTCTTGAGTGTTTTTTAAGCAAGATGGTGGAATGTATTTGTTGCTATGATTCCAATCATCCAGTTTGCATTTAAAGGGGGGGGAATTCATTGAGTGAGGTACTTATCTTGCCAGCAGTCGGTGTATGTTATATTGAAGGTTACGGTAATTATCATATATGTTCATGGTGTTGCCAGTTCTGCAGATATGAAGGAGGTTGTTCAGGACAAGGTCATCTCAGGCCTTGTAGTTTAGGAAGAGGTCAATTTATGGAGTCTGCATGAGACAGCAAGAGAAATAAGTTCTAAGCTGTTCTGCATATGTAATAATCTTCTTTGTAAGGAAACTGGGGTCTTTTTAGATGGACCAAATGAAGCACTGTAATCAATTGTAGGCCTAATAAGGGATAAGTAGAATAGGTATGATGATATCCTTAGTCCTGGATGAAATATGTTTAATAATCATCTGGGTTAGATGGGAGGATTTTTCCCAACAGTCATATCTATATGTTGGTCAAAGTAAAGCTCATTTTCAACAAATGTACCCACTTCTCTGACAGCTGTGTCTGTTTTGAGTGGGGGTACTAGTAATATGCCAAAAACAATGGTATTCCTGCTTGCCAAAGGTACAGTCTGACATTTTTTGGGACTTGGCAAGATACCATGATCACAGCACCATTTGTTTGTGCATGTTAAACCATCTTGTAGAAGTTTAGAGTCTCACCTAGAAAAGTTGGTGGCTCTAGGTTCATAGGTTGGTACTAGGCTATCAGCCCTAGGGCCTATACATGCCTAGCCATAACAATTCCCTGGCTATTTCTTCCCACACTATTTACTTCCCTGGACCCCTGTCTAGCAGTGTAACTGACATGATCCCCAGGGTGAATTTCCTTTCTCCCATCCAGTCGTCAAGGTTCCTTTTGAAGAGGGCCAAAATGGCACTCTGATTGACATGTATGGGCAATCTATTCCAGAGTCTGGGGAGTCTCTGGGTCAGGAACCTATCCCTCCAGCATGTTTTGTTTATTGTGATGACAAGGTTTAGATCGCTGGAGCATGTGGTTCTGACGGATTGGGATTTCTTTAAGTGTAGCATGTCCAACAGCTCTGGGTTTGACATGGCCTTGTATGTTAAGCAGAGATCGCCTCTGAGTAGACGATATGTGAAAGAGTATAGCTGGAGTTTTTTAAGGTGGTCAGCGTATGGCATCTGCTTTAGGCCTGTGAGTCTTTTTTGATTGGTATTTCTGCTCTTTCCAGTTGTGCAGCATGTGTCTTACAGAGGTACATACAAATGGGTAATTATTCTATAATGGGTCTAATGAGGGATGAGTACAGTGGGACAATGACCTCCTTTTTTCCTGGATGAAAAGCCCTTAGTGATGAGGTGTGCCACATAGAAGGATTTCCTGACTGTTGTGGCAACTTAGTCATCTAATTGCCTTTAATATCAGCTTGGACATCAACAATGTAAATACTAAACATGACCAGATCCAGCACCAAGCTCTGGGATTCACCAGTGGTGTGCAGCTAGTGTTGATTTGCTGAGATTCATAGGTTCATAGATTAGTACTAGGCTAATTGCCCTTGCGAGACATTTTAAGCCTAGCCAATTATCCCTCGTGAAACTCAAACCCTGCACCTTGTGTTTGTAAGGCAAACACCTTAACCATTAGGCCACCCTCCCAACCCAGATCTGGCTATGAGCCAGATTACATTCCATTGGGCAACATAAGGTTTGATATTTAGCTTGATAAGTGTATCTATGATGCCTGAGTAAGGAAGGAATGGTTTCAAAACTTTGGATGGGTCTAACTAAGCTGTGTGAAGTGACATCCTCCAGCACCTCAGTGAATTTTTGAAAGAAGTTAACCAGGTTAAGCAACTGCATCTGCCCCTTACAAATCCAACCAATTTGGGCTGAGGAATGTTAGCCGCCAATGTCCATGTTTATGAGGTCCTTAATGATGCATCTCACTGACTTACAGATAAGACTTCTGAGACTTATGGTTCTATAGTTACCATGATTATGTAGGGGCATGACCACTACAGATGAACAAGCCTCAGGCATAAAGCCAAATGAGAGAATGAATTTGAACAGATTATGGAGTAGGTCATTAAGACAGTGCCTTATGCTAGCTGTGAAGCACTCAGGCACATTGTATTGCCCTACTGAAGTATTATTTTTCTCCACTGTGAGAACCTTTAGGACTTTTTCAGGAGTGATGTTTAGAAGGAGGCTGACAAAGGAACAGACATATGTAGATTAGATAGACTTGGGGTGGAGAAAGAGGGAAAAGGAAGCAAAGCCATTATGTATCAACTCAGACCAGTTCTGAGTGTTGTTTTTAAAGTCCCTAATATAGTTGAAGAAGGATTTCTGATCGTATTCAACAGAGGATGCAACTTTAAATTCATTCTTGGCCTTGGGAGATTTGATTTTGTTTCTAAGATCTTTGCTTAAGTGTGTGAGCTTAATTTTGAGGTGTAGATTTTTCCAGATGCTATGTAGGGAGAGGAGCTTTTCTTGTTATAAAGCTTATTTATGCTAGGGTTCTAGAAAAAAGTTTTTTTCCAAAATTTAGGATGTTTTTTGTTACAGATAATGACCATAGTTTTGACGCAGGTATTAAGTGTCAATGGTGTAACAGGTAGCACACTCACTTTTTCCCACACCAGATAGATGGATTGTTAATACCGCTGTGCAGCATAAGGGGTTGCTGCACTCCTGAGTGTGTCGCCCTTTGGATGAGATGTTAAACTGAGGCCCCATCTGCCTCAGTTGATGGTAGCTCAGGTGGATGTAAAAGCTCCCACTGCCCAGTCAAAAAGAGTATGGAAAGTTCCTGGATGCACTGGCCAAATTACCACCTTTGCTCTCCCCAGAAGAGAGGCTACTAGCCTAGTGGGACTAACCTGGTCAACAAAATTATTAATAAAATAAAAGGTAAAAGCCCTCCATGAAAATAGCAGTGCTTGTTATTGTGTCTTCAATGGGAAGTGGACTTGAAACTCCACAGATCATTATATAAGTGGATCACATTTGTTTTGGAGAAATATCAGAAAATGACAGGGCTTGTGACTGATTTTGTCTGAGTTCTAATAGTGAGGATCACTGTTTGATGGTCAATCCCAACAAAGGAAACAAACAGTGCTACATTTGTAATGATCAAGTGTAATATATTAGATCCTGTCATAGGGGACCTTACATTCTAGTCTAGTGAATTTATATTAATGAAGTCAAGGAACTGTTGAGCAAATTAATATTAGTAGTAGTAATGTAAGTATCCCAGTTAACAGAAAAATGATTGATATCCTCAAGTTTAACACTGCTCTGTTTAATTGAAAGGGACTTCATCTCAGATATGGTTCATGGACTGTGGGCAACATACAGAGTGTTCAATAGCTGGGCAGGAAGTGCTAAGGGGTCTTAGTTATAGTTAATAGTTGTAATTAATAGTATGGGAAAGAGTTCATGGGCATTATCTAGCTGTATACGCCAATGTAAAAAAGTCACAGAGATATACTGAACCAAAGTCACCAGTTACACAGATACCTTCAGTACATGATCTTAACACACACTAAACATGGACCCTAGATACAGGAAGGTTACTGACGAAGGAACAAGGTTCAATAAAAAACTGTGCAAAGAAGATGGAGTCTTCAGCATACTACAACATTCTCTTCTTAAACTACTAGTTATAGAGACTCTGTCTTTTGTGACCAGTAAGTACAGTGGTAAACCTACCTACATTCTTAGCATCTTCCTCTTGATCCAGCTTCTCCTACGTCACTACTACAACGACAGCATTGGTGTGCATCTGAGAATACTGTGCCCCCTACTAATTTGATGCATAGCTGATCCAGATAACACCCATCAGGTCACTAGGCCTTTATTCTTTAAACTTGTCACTACCTACCGTTGAAACACAGCAGAGATCTTCTACTAAATTTGTCAACAATTTTGTACCACTGACATAATGAGACTGTGCTCCAAATCGTATACTTACTAAGCATTCTCATCTCAATCTTCTCGTCCATAGCCATGGTATCGATAACACTAACAGCATCTTTGTTTTTCATATACTATAACAGCAGCATGTTTCCAAATGAATTATGTTCTGTGCCTTTGTCCCTTGAATATTAGCCAATCACATCTAGGTGTTTCTTTTTTTTTCCTGCATAGCACATTACAGAACTATCTTGGGTGGAGGCTTATCATTGATCGAGTTGGAAGCCTGAGTCGTAGGTTTAAAGATGCCCGAGCCAACTACAGAAAGGTAAGCTAGACTGTCTTTTTAGACTTTTACCTTATAAAAAGGTGTTCTGGTGAAATTTTCATAAAGTAAGGAAGGTTACTAGTTTTTCTTTCATCATAGCTGCTGGATAATTTATTCTGTCAGTCACTTAATCCATCAAGCTTTATTTCATTCTATTATTAAGAAGAAGTCTTGAACTGCGGTGGTGGTGCTGTGGTAGCGTTGTCGCCTCACAGTAAGACATTGTCCTGTTCGATTCTCAACTAAAGCGTCTTCTGTGTGGAGACATGCGTGAATGGGTGTACCTTCGTTTAAGGTTGTGCATCAGGGCTGGCAACTCGGCACATAAAAATCTACTGCCAATCATTAGCGGACCGGAGTTCCGCTGGGGTGACCCCTAACCGGGAAAAGCTGAAAGACACAACAATAACATTAAGAAGAAGTCTTGAATTATAGTTTGTATTTCTATAGCAGACTCACTACTAAACATTTCAAAACATAGAAGACTAACAACTTCTGAGATGATGTAACATCATCAGTGACAAATGTGTTTAAAATAGAAATGATCAATTAATAATATATTATTGCTAAAGGACAGAAGAAATGAAATGTGGACTGTTCTCTTCAATTTCATTTTTTTTCTTCTGAAAAATGACTGCTTATTGTTTGCTAAATGAAAAAAGTTTGATTTCAGTTAACTGCACAGAGATCAGTTGAACTACATGCTGCAAATGCTTAATTGATTTCTTGGGTTTCATCTGTTTGATACATTTCGGTCATTTAGGTGTACTAAGGAACATATACATGCGTCACAACCATGTTGTCAGATGACATAGCCTCATTATAAAGAGATGTCAGAATGCAGACAGATGTTCCTTGCAGGAATATGCAAGTGACCCTAAAGAGGCCTGTGGCAAGATTCTCAGTTTCACATTTCAAAAATGTATCACAAAAATTCCAGAGCAACTTCTGAATGGAATATTCACAGCTGTCTACCACCTGATAAGAATTAGTTTACAGCTGCATAGTCATATGTTAACTGCTGCTTTAGTGGCTTCCTCAACACTGAACTGGTATCACTGCTGCCTGAAGCTTTTATAAATGATAATACCAGATTCTGGATCTCATGTAGTGCTGTGTATACCTGCTAATTCATTTCTGAGGAGTGTGTGTCATCCACTGAGCAAGCGAATAAAACTGAGGACTTCAGTATCACATTTGCACTATTCAACTAGAAAAAAAAGAAAGAGAATAATTCTATTTTACCTCTCCTTTGTAGCTTGGCTAAGAAGGAAGAACAGTTATTATTCATTTATTTTTATAATTATCAAGCCAGGTAATCAGACACTTACTAGTATATGGAAAGTTAACATGTTATTGAACTGCATTCAGTCCTGACTTGGAGAATCAAATGCCACATTTACTAAGAGTACATGACAAACTATACAAATCACTATTGCAAAAATGATACCAATAGGTTAACTTCATGTAGCCAAATCCTTCTCCATCATTGCTGCAACCGCTGAAATTTGGGTTTGCTGAGATTGCATATAGAGCTTCATATGTTGCTACTAGGCATGTGGTCATGGAGACCATTGAGGAGCCTAGCCCAAAGCACTGATTGGTTTAGAGACTTGTTCAAAATCATACAATAGACATATGAAGACAGAGAGAATCAAACCATCTACCACTGGAAGGATCTCATTAACAGTTTCTAATCTTAATCCTCTGTACTGATTTCTAGACTGTACTACCTGTAGATGGTACTGTATATCAGAGCCATGGTGTGAGACTTCGACCATATTATTCATACAATATACTATAGGTCTGCAGGATGGGGACAGCAACAGAGTTCCTCCCTTTCTTTAGAGTTGTACAACAGCACTCTGGTCACCTGTAATGGATCACAACAATTGTAGAACTACAAACTATAAGTTAATTGCAAGAAAAACATTGCTGTTGTTTCTACTTGTTTGATTGGATGTTTATTTTTCTATACAATACTTATACGACCATTTATCGGTGCGTACCTGCTACACTACTATCTGTAGGTCTATGTGTTGTGCTAGGGCACATGTTTTCTGTTGCAGAATGCCAATAGTGCTCAAACATTAATGGCTATGCCCCGTGATGCTATGTGTCTTCTCTAAATTTTCCTGAGGTATAACTAGTTGCTGGATTACTGCCATATATATTTGAATTCAATAGTTTCTTGTGGTAAGAAGCTATATTTCTTGAGAACCAAGAAGCTATATTTCTAACTGCTAACTAAAATACTATTTCTGCGACAGTATTAGTGTCCAGAGTCTTATGCTTCTGCTGAGTCTTGGTTAACAGCCATATGCTGTTTGACTTATTGCTCTTGGTTTCATGAATTCACACAGTAATTGATAGCTAAAATGTTAGTTGTGATGTTGCAGTAGCACCCAGCTGTTATTAAACATGTTTTTCCATCTGCTTAAGCTATTATGCACTTTGCACATCTAATTTCCAGAGATTGTGGCAAGCATGAAGTTCTGCACATAGTATGGCAGTGGCATTTTATTTTTTTTCCCTTTGCAAAAGAAACTAGGCTATAAGCAAATGATGAACCTGAGCTATAAATAAATGATGAAAGCATGTGGTCTTCAGGAAAGGAAGTCTACTGGCATTTAACATATCAGTGAGTAGACATTTTTAATTTTATTTTATTACCTGATATTCATACTGAACTGATGTGTAGCATTGCTCCAATATTCAAAATGACATAGATGTTCTTGTATGTACCCTATAATTAATTGCTAATGATGTAGTAAGTTCAGTCACTTAAATAAAAATCTTAGTATGCTGAAACATTTATGCTGACTGACAGCTAAGCAAATAATATTATCTGTTTGTAAGGTGAATTGCTGAATGTCTTATTTTCCTTACTACTATCTAACAGGCACTTTTCAGTCCCAACTTGTAATGATTTTCTGCACTGTCTCTGACTTCTGATACACTGTCTCCTTAAAGCTTTACTTTACTACCTTGTAATCCTCTGATACTGTCTCAGACTGCCCTTCTTTGTATAACTGTACACTCTGTCCCCACTTTATCAAAACCCTCAGTCTTTTGCTAGTCTATTTTTTAAATTAGAAACACCAGCAATAAATGTGTTGATAAGGGCTCACTCTGAGGAAATCTGTGTAATAAGTACGGTCAGAACAATAACAAAACAAAAACGGAGCATGTAGTCCCTAGTTCTCAAGCTAAAATAAAAGTCAAAGAGTCTTCTTTCCAAATTGAAGCGTTTACTAAATCATTCCATTTGACAGCATCACTTTTGACAGATGAGTGCTCTTGTTATTACACATTTAGATTTTTCTCCTACTTATATACAACTGAAATATATTCAGTGAGGTATTCATTAGAATAGTCACAAAAGGAGTGTATTCTGATAGGGTGAAGAGGTGAGAGGGACTGTCAAATGGGAAGCTAGGTAGTAGTGGTGTGTAGCAAGAACTGATAGATCCTGGGTTTTTAGAAAATCAATCAATGAGGTTTGTACTCCTGCTTAGTCAGCATAATGAGCTAAGCAAATGAGGTGTGAAATGCCAGCGCATGATAGAGGCATGAGAATATGGCCAATGGATAGAGTAGGAGAAGATGGTGATGGTCAGCTGGGGGTAGCCTGACGGAGGCCAAGATTCATAGGTTCATAGGTTTATACTAGGCTATCTGCCCTAAGGCATTTATAAGCCTAGCCCAAATTTTTGTGGCTTACGCCACCCCTTATATGAAAAAATACTGTGCCCATTAGTTTGTTGTGCCTCTGTCCAGCAGTGACACAGAGATGATTTCCGGGGTAAACCTACGATCTCCCATCCACAGGTCTAGATTTCTCTTGAACAGAGTCAGCGAGGTGCTCTGCCTCACATGGACCGGGATTTTATTCCACAGCATAGGGAGTCTCTGAGTGATAAATCTATCCCTCCAGCACGTCCTATTTATATCCGTGCTAAGGTTTAAGTCACTTGCTCTAGTGGTTTTGATGGATTTGGATTTTTTGAGGTGGAGCATGTCCATTAATTCCGGGTTGGACATGGCCTTGTATGTCAGGCACATGTCACCTCTGAGCAGACGGTATGCGACTGAATAGAGCTGGAGTTTCTTCAATCTGGCAGCATATGACAGATTTTGGAGTCCCTTTATCCATTGGTGTAACAATGTGTGCTGGGCCAAATGGTGTAGGGGAGGAATGATGAATAAACAACTATCAGAAAAACTTACACTCGAATATATTAAAAATGTATAACATTCAAACCTCAGTATTGAATATTCCATTTAACCCTCTATATAGAGCCACAGGTGAATACTTCCTCAAAAATGGTCTCATGAAGCAAACTGTGCTAGGTTTTTCCTTCATCAACCCAGTGTCATGCTTTAGACCTGAAACTTAGTGTCAAACTTTAGACCTGAAGCTTTAGACTCAGACCTGAAACTTGTAATTAAACGAAAGTAAATGAATAAAGGCTTTTTATGAAAAGTGCATAAACAAGCACAACAATGATAAAAAAGATGATAGGAGTTTAACTATGAGCAATCAATGCAGCAGCCACATGGAGTTGTGGCTATAGAAACTTTGAAGATATTCTTAGGTTGGAAGGGTGGCCTAATGGTTAAAGTGTTTGCCTTACAAACACAAGGTGCAGGGTTTGATTCTCACAAGGGATAATTGGCTAGGCTTGCAAGGACAGTTAGCCTAGTACTAACCTATGAATCTGGTCTTTAGGAAATAATTTTTTCTCTCCTTTTTTCCACTGTTCAGAGACTATCGCCCATAGCAGTACAGAGTCTCTTTCCCTGCTGACAAAGGATGAATATTTCTGCTTACTTGTGGATCATTCTGCCCTTGCAAGTTTCCTGTAAAAGAAATCATCAAAGTTCTGGGAAATACACTAGAAGTTAAAGTGTAGATTTTATTTTTCTTGACTCCTGTAAATTACTCATGCCAGCAGCTGCAACCCAACTCCATTCCTACTAGGTTAATAGTGCTAAACCTTAGTCAGAATTTAGCCTGCTTTAAGGCTAATACACCTAACTGAAAGTGAATTATTTCACCCATACAGTTGATTCTCAGGAAAAGCCTAAAATAAAAACAAGTTACAAATTTATCTTTCATTTGCTGGGCAGATTGTTTTATTTGTCTTCTTCTGGCCTTCAGGGTCGTCCCAGCCCATTCCATTTGCCTTACTTTGCTCGAGCTCATTCCACTCCCCTACCCCACTCCCAATCTCACCACCCCACTTTCAACCTGACATATACCATTCTGTCTCCACCCCAAAACTCTCACCATAAATTACTACTTCCCACACCCTCAACCACAACCAATACTGGATCACTAAATAATTACACCCCTCCCTACCCCTTGATATTTCATTCCTACAGATTATTTCCCAGCTACTTAATCCAGCTCAAAATAATTACTCCCATGTGCTTCAATATCATTACCTTATCCATTTCTATGTACCCTCTACAACTCAACTACTTACCACCTCAACTAATACACAACCCACTTCTAATGTAATGCTACTTCAAAACATTAGCATTACCTCTCTTTTAGCCCTTCTTGCCCACCTATCTTCCTTCCACTACTGAATAAATAAACCTTACTGTTCATCTGCCACAGACCATTATTCAAGAAAATCACTTAGACTTAAGTATAAATACAAGCCTCTTTACCATGTCCAACATGCTTCTTTTTAAATACAAATGTGAAGACAGGTGAAGGCTTCCAGCCTAGCTAGATAGAATTTTGTAGATAATTATGTCATTTCTAAATATTTTTATTTATTTTATTTATTTTTAGATTTGTTGTTCTAAATATTAATATAAGCCACAGGCTTGTTCTCTTAAATGGGAAAAAAATGCTGTTAGATGTGGAACTGCAAAAATATAACAACAATGCACTCTGCTGTAACAAAACTGACAAGTCAATTCTTTGATGTCAAAACTCAGAGCCGATATGTCTGGATGAAGGAATTCTGCCTATTGTTTTTGAGGCCAGAGTTAATGGCTAGAATTTGCATGGATAATTTCTTTTATTGATCTGGTTTCTGACCAGCTGCAAGATCAAAGGGGCCATTAACCTCTGAGAGTCTGTTAGCCTGGGAACCAGAAAGAAATGATGTAATCTGAAATGAATCAGTGGTATTGTGTTATCAATTTTAGGACAGAAAGAATGAGAGCATGAGAGCATTTATCTTGAGAACATCAAACTCAGCACCACCTGTGTCTATACGTAAATAGGATCTTAGACTTAGGTGTTTCTCTTAGAAATAGCTGGGGGGGGGTTGGCCTAATGGTTAAGGTGTTTACCTTACAGACACAAGGTGCATGGTTTGATTCTCACATGGGGTAACTGGCTAGGCCCAACATGGCCTGAAAGGGAAGGTAGCCTAGTACTAACCTATGAATTAAAAAGATTAGACTAAGTGTTTTCCTGTGATGTCGGAACTTTTCTACTGTGTTATTTTAAACATTTCTCTGTGATGTCTGAACTCTTGACTAGCACTATGTAGTAAGAAGTATTGTCTTATGTTTTTATTATTTATTATTAAATATGTTTAAACCATTCAACTGTGGCTGTTTTGTGTAGAGATAATTTAAGCTCTAAGAGTACATTGCATGTATATAGTGATACTGTACTAACCCACTCCAAATAAGTCTTGCACTACTATTTGGATAATGATATTGCACAGTAATAATTGGACACCCTTTAATAAGGACCTTTGAGTAGCTGATAAATATTAGCTGGGTGGTAGCAGTGAATTCTACCATATAGTCTGGGTAAAAGGGGCATGGCTGGAGAACCTGTGCTAGCCTTTCCCAGGAGTGTCTGTGTGGTTGTATATAACTCTTATCTCAAAGTGTGTATGTGTCAGCTACTTGGGCAGGGATACGAAACACTGGTTGAACAGAGAGGGTGATGGAGGTTTTAGCTTAACCACTAAGCTGAGATCTGGATCTTATAGCTGTGCCAGTGGGGAGTCTTATTAGGGACCTGGAGAGAAAGGGAGAAACCAGACCCAGAATGACTGTGATCTCTGTGTACTCTTAAGGGAAATTGTACCTTACTGTGTGTGTATTTATCATCCTTTCCCTATATGGACGCCCCTCACTGGTGTTAGTGGTGAGAACTGAGGCTCCTTGATTGCTGGGCCAGGGCACGGGTATCACATATTAATTGTTTGGCAATGGTGGGATATCCACACCACATATTAACTGGTTGGCAAATATTAATTGGTTTGTAGTGGTATGGGTAGAGTGAATTCCTGTAGCTTGTGTACAGTGATCACTGAAGGTGTTTCTGTACTCTAAATCAGCCATGCAGTGAATACTCGGAGTTCAGATCACAATTGTTTTATTTATTTAGTTAGCTTAGTTAGTTAATCAGAGAGAGACTGCGGTGGTGGTGCTGCGGTAAAGTTGTCACCTCACAGTAAGACGTTGTCCTGTCCAATTCTCAGCTAGAGCGTCTTCTGTATGGAGACATGCGGGAATGGGCTACCTTCATTGAAGGTTGTGCATCAGGGCTGGCAACTCGGCATGTAAAAATCTACTGCCAATCATTAGCGGACCGGAGTTCTGCTGTGGCGACCCCTAACCGGGGAAAAGCCAAAAGACACAACAAAAAGTTAGTCAGAGAGAGCAGGCAGCAGAGGAGTATGGAAAGCTGACAAGGAGCCAGCTGGCTGAGATGTGCCTGGCTAGGGGACTAGTGCATGGAAACCTGACTAAGGCAGACCTTATTGCAGCCTTGGTCACAGCTGCATCAGAGAAGAGCAACCAGGAGGATGATCAGACTGGCAGTGGAGACGTACCACACTCAGATAATGGATAGCTCAACCTTTCTGCAGAGGACTTAAAAATCCATCTGGAGCTAAAGAGACTTGAGTTGGAGGCCAGGCATTTGGAAAAAGAAGCAGCTGAGAGACTGAGACATCTAGAGAGTGAGGACAAGGAGAAACTGCGATGGTTGCAGCCTGAGGAGAATGAGAAATTGCTATGCCTGGAAGATGAGGAAAAGGAGAGGCAGAGGCAGCATGAGAAGGAGATACTGACTCTTTACCAGAGTTATGGAGGTAATGGGGAAGGGAGTAACGGGACCCCAGAAGCACAAAAGGTCAGTAAATTTCTTCCACAGTTTAAGAGGGGGATAATTTTGATAGTTTCATTCATATGTTTGAGAGGGTATGTAAACAATATGATGTTGACCAACGGCTCTAGGTACAGTTCCTGCCCCCCTTACTCCATGGTAAAGCTGTAACTGAGTTCTCTAAAGTTGCTGATTGTGAATATTTTGATTATACTGCTGTTTAAAATCACTTGTTAGAATGTTTTAAGCTAACACCTGAAACTTATAGGAAAAAGTTTTGTGAGCATAGACGCAAGTCAGATGAAAGTGTGTGTGAATATGTTGCTGAACTGAACACTTATTTTCATAGGTGGGTGAGTGGATGTCAGATCACCACTTCTGAAGGTTGGCAGACCTTTTAGTGAGGGAACAAGCCCTTAGCACTTTGCCTGAGGACACTAGGATCTGGTTAGCTGATAGACAATGTGCTCCTTCAGATGAGTCGGGGAAGGAGGGAGACCTATACCTAGCAAGCAGGGCATCCCTGCACAGGAAAGGGACCCCCAATACTGCTCATGGGTCTAAAGGAACCCATGGTGGGCAGCACAGACTGCCCCAACAGAATCTGCCAGTAGCAGGGGAAGCCACTAATCCAGGTACACATCTGGGACCTAGGGTTACATTTTAGAGTGCAACCACTGGGGCCATGTGGCATACAGATGTCCACAGAGGCAAGGTGGGGAACAAAAGGTGAAAGAGCCACTATGTGGGAAAGACAGAATGTCAACAGTAGGTTGTCTTGAGACAAAAAGGGTACCAAACTACCATCCTGCAGATGTCCTGATAGGGAAGGATTTGGATGAAGCAGTACCATGTGCTTATGCAGTTACACACAGTCAGGCTAGGAGACAAGCCTGTGGGTCTGGTAGCCTGGGGGAGACCCAGACAGACTGCAAACTTGCAGCCAGGACTGTTGATGTGGTTACTTCAGGGAGGGATCTACTCTGTAGCAGTGAAACTGAAGGTGAGCCACAGCTGCTTGTGGGTACTGATGTTCCCTTAGACAGAGGGGACTGCAAAGGTAAAGGTGAGTAGTAGTACCCAGGCTGACAGTGAGGCACCATTGTCAGAGGATGCCAGACTTCCTGTGGAAGGGGAGCTCAGAAGGCTTACAAACAGAGAGTTGAGACAGGCTCAGCTCTCAGACCCTACATTGCAAGGCCTGAGACAGGTAGCTAGTGAGGCATCTGATTCTCAAGGGAAGGGGTATTCTGTATCCTGGGACAAAGGGTTACTGTATAGAGAGTGGACACCTGAGGGAGGGCTAGAAGGTGAGAGGGTATAGCAGTTGTTAGTGTTTAGAGCCTACTGTCTGGCACTTCTAGCCATAGCCCATGATATTCCCTTTGCGGGTCATATGGGCATAAAATGTACAAAGAGACATATTATGCAGAGCTTCTATTGGCCTGGGATTTCCAGAGATGTAACAGGGTACTGCAGAACCTGTGAGCAGTGCCAAAAGGTAGGCAAGGCAGGAGACAAGGTGAGAGCTCCTTTGATACCTTTGCCTGTCACTGAGGAGCCATTTCAAAGGGTAGCTATGGATATTGTGGGGCCTCTGATTACCCCAAGCTCCATATGAAAAAGTATATCCTAGTGATAGTGGATTATGCTACAAGGTACCCTGAGGCAGAGGCTCTGTCCTC
The DNA here is from genome assembly GCF_019279795.1 of Protopterus annectens. Lineage (NCBI taxonomy): Eukaryota > Metazoa > Chordata > Ceratodontiformes > Protopteridae > Protopterus > Protopterus annectens. The sequence goes on from NC_056729.1 coordinate 1,525,484,652, forward strand.
CACTGAGGCAGAAATGGTGGCAAGTGCTTTGTTAGAGATTTTCAGCAGGGTAGGTTTTCCAAAAGAAATACTGACTAACAGAGGTGCCAATTTCATGTCAGACCTGCTGGCTCGTCTGTTGAAGTCCTGTGGGGTGAAGCACCTGATGACCACCCCCTACCATCCCCAGACTAATGGTCTTATAGAGAGGTTAAACTCTACAATCAAGTCCATTATATGGGCATTTGCAGACCAGTTTAGGAGGGAGTGGGACAAATATTTGTCCCATCTGTTGTTTGCTTACACAGAGGTTCCCCAGGAATCAACAGGTTTTTCACCCTTTGAGTTGCTGTATGGGCATAGGGTGAGGGGCTTTCTGGATTTAATGCGAGATGAGTGGGAAAGTGAGTGTGAATCTCACAAGGATTCTTTTATGGCATATGTCCTAAGCCTCAGGACAAGGCTCACGGAACTCACAGGCTTGGCCCAGGAGAACCTGGCAGACCAACAACAGAAAAAGGTGTGGTATGACAGGAATGCTCAAGCTAGAGAGTATGCTGTGGGGCAGCAGGTAATGGTTCTCATTCCTGTCAGATACAAGTTGCAAGCAGCTTGGGAGGGACCCTACAAGGTGGTAAGAAAGATAAGTGATGTTAACTACCTGGTGGAACTGCTAGGCAGGAGGCAGAGGCACACATTATTTATTTTATTTTATTTATTTATTTTATTTTACATTTGTTGACCAGGCTAGTCTAGCTGGATATATGTCCATTTTCAGTA